>NW_024581137.1:15693743-16194370 GCF_017639235.1 Corvus kubaryi | reverse complement strand
GGGCCGGCCCCAGGGGCGCGGGTCCCCCCGCAGCACTCACCGGCCCAGGCGGAGCCGGGACCCCCGGCCCCGGAGGCGGCGAGAGGGAGCGAGGCGGGACTCGGGGCGGGACTCGGGGCGGCGGAACCGGCACCGCGGGCCGGGCGGGGAAGGGGCGGCGCCGTGAGCTCACATCCTGCGCCCGGCCGGCGGCACCCGGGCTGTCCCCGGGAGTCTGCGGTGGTGCCTGCGCGGTGACACCATTCCGACTCTTCCCGCGACCTGGTCTCGTGGCCTCCTGATGAACTTTTTTTTTTTTTTTCCCTTCTGGCTCCGTTCCCTGGAGGAGTTTCTTCTTGTTTTGTGCTCTGCAATGGGAAGAAGATAGGGCTGTAGCGTTTAAGTGATGTGTTCAGGCCGGCTTTAAGTTGCTTTTGTCTATTTGTTTAGCCATGTTAAGGAAGAGCTGTGGGAGTGCAGCGTCTCCTGTGAGCCTGGTGCTGAGCTGGCTCAAGCAGTGCGGGTCGGAAGGTGCCTGCGGGAGATGGGGGGTGCTGGTGGAACGGGCCTCAGGAGCATCAGTCAGGACCTTTTCTCGGAAAACAGGAAAACAGCTGCCATGCTTCCATCTCCTGGTGCTTAGCACTGGGTGCCTGTAGGAGGAACGCTTTTCCATGTGGCTTCACTACTAGGTCTGTCCTGACAGGGTTTGGTATATCTGAAATACGAGGAAAAAGGCTTTTCGTGGTAAACAAAATCATTGCCTTTCTCACAGTTTAATCTGAAAGTGCTTGAGACCAAGGACAAGCCCAGGGCAGTTTGTTCATTCTTTCCTTTGCCTTTTCCCTTTGCCCTGTTCTTTCTTTGCTACCTATGATACATTACTAAAGATGTGATATTTGGGTCTCATAGACCAGTGCCTGTATGCTCAAACCTTTCCTGAATACAAGATTGCCACCAGCCATGTGTGAGGTCACTTAATCATACAGTCTTCAAAGTGGTTTGGGTTGTGCTAGTGAGGGTTTCTTGCCAGCAGGACTCTCACATCAGTAATGGACACCTGGAGAGTTAGCCTGTCCCAGGGTAGAAATCTTAGCCCAGGCCTGGGGTTATGGTTAGGACTAGGATCAGGGTGAGGAGAGCGAGAAATAGGGAACCTTCTGGCATTAGACTGGTGCCTAGGCACAGTTCCTTCTAGGGTCATAACTGTCATGCAGTTTTTTCCCTTTGGAATCCCATGATCTGGACATAACTTCCATTCACAATACCTTTACCTGGAGTGCTGGCAGGGTAGGCATCAAGTGCTGCCCAGGGGAATTTGGAAGAGAAGGCAAATAACTCAGTTTTCTGCTCTGCTAGAAGCTTGGCAGGTTGGCTTCGTGCTGTAACACTGTAAACAGCGCTGTTTAACTCCTGTCGTAGTGGGTAGGGAAGGGAATGTGGAGTGGTGACTATTGTGCTTCCTTTTTGACTTTGAAACAGACAGTATGCTAATGGTACCCTGTTATGATCCTTCCTAATCACCTAAAACTTCATTCCCTCATTTTTGGGCATAACATGGGTGGAGAAAGCTGTGTAAGGAGAAAATTGAGTGGCTGCTAAAAGTCTGGCTAAGTTGGATGTTGATTGTCTTGTAAGTTCTAAAAAGGTAATTGGAAAATCTCCATGGACTTGTCTGCAAAACAGTTACACAGGTGTTGCTCTCTCTAATGGAAAAAGGAAATGGATTTAAAGCAGAAAGATTTTCTCAGTTCCATCTGTCAGCCCCTGCAGCTTAGCTGTGCTCTCCTGCCTTTGATCATAGGAGGTAGGTTCCATTTCCAAAAGAGGGTAGGGCTTTTTCATAGCCAGGGTTCTTTGTAGCTGCCTCAGGCAGACTTTGCTCGGAGCTGAGCCATTAGCTGCTGTCTCTGAGCTAAGACATATTTATTGCCTGTGCCTGCGGTTGTGATGGGCCAGGGTCATGCTTCAAGACAGTTTTTCAGCCACCTGTGTCAGGATATTAGGCTTCACAGTACTGCCAGGTGTACAGCATCTGTGGGCACAGGTGCTGAGGGAGATACAACAGCACATTTTCATGCTCTGTAATTGGAGTTAAGCTAAACTGGCTGCAACAAATAGAGAAGGTGCATTTGTGGCTTCAGAGCAATAAAATGGACACAAAGAGTGAAGTGTATATATGCTCTTCTCCTTAACTCCTCCTCTTCCTAGGTCACATACTGTTTAGGTGCTCCTCCAAATCAAAAACAAATAGAAAGGAAAACTTATAATTTCACTGTGGCATCTTTGGTCAGCATTTCTTCAGAAGTATATATGAAGTTAAAATAGACACTTAGCTTTAGGTGTTGACCATGCTGAAGTTAACAGAAATTATGTAAGCTGCCGAATACATTGTCATCTTTTTCCTTGACTTCCAAATCTGTTTCCTTTCTAAAGCAAACATCCTTGGGTATCTATGCAAATGCAGTGCCTTTCATCATTTCTGGAAAATGTCAGAACTCTGATGCTTCTGCAGAGCTGAGCTTAGAAACAGAAAAGCAAAGAGCTGTCAGAAGTCTCCTTTAAATCATGGGTGAGGACTGGAAATTGCCTGGAAACTGATTGGGCTCAGTGGTGTGTCCTATGGATCTCTAATGCTCTTGCACCAAGAATTTGTCCCTATTCATTCATTCCAGGGCTTATGGAAATGTTTATGTCATGTGAAACCAAAACTGCTTTGAAAGAAGAAAGGAGATTTAATGAATCTTTAATCTAAAGCATCTTGGAATAAGAACAAAGCTTCTGAAATGCTCAAATTTGTATATTTTATGGAAAAGGGCTTGGAAGGTTTTAATTTCTTATGATTCTCTATGCCAGCATTTTGGGCAATTTTTTCCTTTAAAAATGGTTCATTAATATGTCAGTTGACTTTCTAGGAATGGTGCTTTTTAAATTACTAATTTGCAAAGGGATTCAAGATCTGTCCATATCTCCCCTGATTAGTCTGTGTGTACATTTTAAAACATTCTGCAGTACCATTCTGTGCTATCACGTCTTGTGACAGTCTGTCCTGCTGATTTAGCAAGACTTCACTGCTTGCAATATGGCACTGATCCCAGGGACTTAAATGGGTGAGAGAAATGGTTTATAGAACAGTTTCTTTAAAAGTACCTAAGGCAGAAGAACTGCCTCAAGTTTAGTCTGCAGGCTGATGTACTGACAGATTTGTTCCCTAGTCATGTGCTAATTGTTTTGGAATGAGAATCACTTGCTCCTGGATCCTTCTACCAAAGTAGCATGTACAAAATTAATTTCACAAAACTCAACAACAGACCATATGGAAGGGGAAAATGGTATTTAAACAAAGTTGATTTCAGTCACTAACACATTGTGTTGTAGATGTCAGTCCCTTGCACTCCCACACCATGTACTCAGAAGCATCCAGTCATGTGTGATACTTTCATACACAATCTTCTATTAATGTTTCATTCAGACCAAGTTCAGTATTTCTGCCACACAGTAAGTTAAATTGCACTAGCATACATGCCCACCACTGGGTTATACTGGTGCAGTTTTCTTCTGTGTCTGCAGCTACTTTTAACTTTGGGAATTAAAAAGAGAAAGCTGGAAATTGTAGGGGTGAGCTCTATTACATACCTTAAAAAGCTAAGCCTTAAACATACCTGCAAGCTGTGGATAGTTCTCATAACCATCCCCTTTCAGGGAGGGTGGAGCAGGAAGAGTGCTTTGCTTTTTTTCTTTTACAGAACAATGGAAATTCACTGAGGAAAATGTTGCCCTGCTTTGAGCGTCAAATGAAATTTGGGTAACTCTTTAATCTCAGGAACTAAACTGTGTAAATTTTCCCTTTCCTATGTTTGATTCCTCTGCCTGAGACTGAGAAATGGCTCTTCTGTATTAGCCACAAGTCAGCTAATGGTCATCTTTTGTTGGACTAAGTCAGCTGCAGCGCCAAACACCTCATGCTTTTTATTATCTTGTATTTTAGTTTTCGTTTAGCCTAAGCTCCAATGCCAAACATATATTTAATTAAATTAGTGTAATTTAATTTTAATTTAATTTTATTTTTTTCCTTTGTTTTGTTTATTATGGTTTTGTTTGGTTTATTTTATTTGATTTTTAAATTTTATTTTATTTCATTTTATTTTATACAGAGACTAGTTAGTCTTCCTTTGAAATCTGGGGTACAAATCCCAAACTGTGCTCTTGGGCACAGATTTACCATGTTCTTCAATGAAGATACCAGCCCTGTGCTAAATGAGCTGCTGTCTGCCAGATCCAGATTCGGTCTTGGCTGTGTCCCCTCAGAAATGCCAAGTGTTTCCAAGGAAGCAGGCCTCTGCTGGAAGCTGAGAGGTTTGTGTGTTTCATCTGTTTATTTTGTGTGCTGATGAGAATTTGGGAGGGTGTAACAGAGTGGCCATCACAATTAGGAAACATGTTTTAGATGGGCAGGTTTTATGGAAAGTGGATGCCTTCCCAAAACAATTGTAACTCACCATTTCCAGGGCTTTGGTTTCCCATGCCCCACTTGTTCCTGTCTCAGTAGGAAATAATTTTACCAAGACATAGAGGAGACTGTTCAAAGCATCTGCTGACAAAAGGCTGAGTATCATGTTGCAAATTCATGTCCTCATTTGCTGGAATTGTAGAGGCAAACGATAGCACAGAACTAGAGTTGAACATTAAATTTCCCAGCAAAAACCAGCTAGTAGGTGCTAGTTGCTGTGAAATCTGGATGAAATTATGTGATTCCTCCCTTGCAAGGGAGATGATGATGTGAGAGTGAGCTCTTTGGGAACAGGTAAGCTTTGGAGAAAGCCTACTGAGAAAGGTCAGGTGTTAAGCTTGCCTGGCACACAACTGTCAGAAGAATTGGGATGGCAACATCTGGGGAGGTGATGCAGGGCTGGGAATATCTGGCTGGTCAGTGGTGTTAGTTATGGGAATGTCAGGAGAGAGGACAATGAAATAGTTATGATCAGTCCAGTAACTGGGTAGTATTGTCCTCCAGGCCCGTGTGTGAGAGCAGCCACAGTAATCCTGGGTTTTCCCCAGGAAAAAGGACTGAGAACAGAATCCCTGCTCTTCATGATCTCCTCATGTGGACATACAGCATTAAAAACAGTTGCACCTTATTCTTTCAGTGACAACTTTCTGGCAGAGGCAGAAGCAGTAATGTTTATACTGTGATATCAAACAGTGCCCTTTCTTCTCCACTCTTGCCCATCCCCACTGAAACAGTAAAATATCAGGAAAATTCACTGCTAGAATCTCTGTCTTGCTGCAGTCAGATTGTGTTTAGCTCTAAATCCTGGTCTGAATACAACTAATACTGTCAAAGATTTTGGTTTTTCAAATTTGAGAGAAAAATGGTGGACTCAGGCCCATCTTTAGTGGGGGATCTATTATTAGATGCCAGGGGTAGTTAGATCAGAACATAATTACATACATCAGTGCAATTTTCAGTTGTTAGTCATTCTTCCCTAATGGTGAAATGCGTGACAGTTTCAGGTTTTGATTGGCACCGCCATTACCTACTCTTAGTAAACAGATTATTGGCCTCTTTTTTTTTTTAATAGAAATTTGCCATCTTCACCTTGCACACAGTCTTGTTACCCAGCCTGCTCTAATGTGTGCTGCTACTAATAAATGAGCAGCTGCCATGGCTACTGTAGCCATACAAAGAAAAGCTCTTCGGCTTTTAAGGAGTGGCTGGAGGCAGGTAATTAACCACAGCTTCACTCCTTGCACTCAAAGCGTCTGGAAAGCAATGCACCGGGCTTCCCGGTGGATTTTCCTTTTATCAGCACTTACTTCAAGGATTGCAATGTCGCTGCCAGTTCTGGCTGCAGCAAGAGAGTAAGAAAAAGCAAGGCAAATCCAGTTATAATTAAGCTGGTGATAACAAAGGGATCTTGAAAATATAATAGCAGATTAATCTTTGGAGAACTTCCTTCTCCTGCTTCCTTTCCCCCATTTTGGGCTTTACTCCTTCATGCTGTTTTCTGTTCACTGCTTCAAGAAATGCATCTCTAATGCATCCAGGAGTAGGAGGGTGTTCACCAAACAATCTTGGCTCTTTTCATACTAATGCATTGTCATTTATGCATCTTAATCCACTGGTCCTCTATTTCCGAAGAATCCCTGATATTATAGAGCTATTTAAAAATAATTTTTTAGCATGCAGGGTAAATCACATCCTGCTATGTAGCAGATTGTTATTTGACTGTCAGCCTACAGTAAGAGGTCTGATTTCTGCCCACTGACTTCACTGCAAAGTTCTCAGTTGCCTATAATTAGGGTAAAATTGGGTCCAAGAGTGATAAATTGTATCTTCTACAGCACAGAAGAGCGTACCCTGACTTTCAGCCATATCAATCTGTTTGCAAACAACAGTGAAATTCTTTTTGGCTCTCACTGAGCCATGGCAACATGATAGGCTCTTAGACCTGTAGATTGGATTTCAGGTCAGAAATTGCTACTTCCAGCTAGTTTGAATTCTTGTAGAGGGAGGCAAAAATTCAGTGAGAAACTTGCTGCAAACCTATACATCCTGGGCAAGGTGTAGGCCAAGAACTGCAGCCTCTTTGTCTCAATAACAAAAAACTCTTACCAGGAAAGCTACTGGTATTGGTTTATTGGAGTATATTTTATTTCTGTCTCTCTCCCTTCATGTCTCATTCAGAGCTTATTCCCTTGTCTCAGAAATTCAAACCATTAGTAATTGCTCTTTAAAGGTCGACAATAATTTTAAGTTGCTATAAAATTAATCTGAAGCTGAAGTGAAGGTGAAGTTGCAATTTCACTCATACTCCTACTGTTCAAGGAGTATATTTTAAAGTGTTTGAGGCTTTGGGCCAAGCATTGGTATAAATCAAAATAAATACTTGGCTGACTTGCTTGGGTGGCTTCCTTTGGCAATCTGTTTCTAGCTCACAGTTTGGCCTTCTTTGCAGCTGAGATACCTGGTTCTTTTTCTGCCAGCTTTTTTTTTTTTAGTTGTTTGTTTTTGCTCTTGTTTTTTGGTTGCTGTTTTTGCATTTTCTGTCTGAAGCAAAAAGTATCTTGGTTCAATAGTCTGACATTGCACTTCATGATTTCTCAGCCCTCCAGTCAAGAGTTTTCAAGCTTCCTTGACTTTTGGCACTGCAATCCACATGTTTAAAAAAATACTGCTTTTTACCTAACTTGTGTAGGTCTCTATAATTAATTTTTTTCCAAGACAAAGAATTATGGTGATAACTGCTGGCATTGACTCACACTGCTGTTTGTGCCCAGCCTGCTTACTGACTGACTTCCATCAGGCTGCTAATGTAAGGTTAGCAAGACTCTGCAAGAAAATAAGCTTCTTAAAGATGTCCTTCTTTTAAACATAGGTTTCAGTCCATCTTCATCCCTTCCCCAACCTCTCCTGATTCCCGAACTGTGTTTTCTGTGGCCTCACTCCTAAGGCATGTTTGAGCCTTGCATAATGCCTGACTGGGGAGGAGGCAAATAGTGATGAAAGCCAGCTGCCTCAGCCAGCTGGGGAACTGAGTTCTGGGGAAGCAGTTTTTGTCCTTGGTCTCCACCACCCCCTTCTGCACCAGTACTGACTGTGGGAGCCAGCTCAGTAAGTACAGCTGAGGAACTACGACTGACTTGGGATGACTGGATTCCTCTTGAGAGCTTAAGTTCCAGCTGTTCTCTGGGCTTCTGCACCCTTTAGAAAGGATGAGTGGGATGTTTTGTTGTCCTGTTGTTTTCAACTGATTTAAGTATCTTTTAAACTTGGGGACACTTGGGGATAACAAGTGAAGTGAAACAGTTGTCTTAGCATCTTTTGAAAATACTTCAAACAGCAGCAGAGTGCAACTTACAGGGAAAATATTTCCCATTTTGGGGTGATTGTGTTTGCAACCCTGGGTCATTTAGAGAATCTCTCAGCATGCCCACTGCAGACCACCAGAAAAAGAAAAAAAAGAAAAAGGAGGAGCTAAACAGCTGAATTTTCTACTGTAGTAGCACACACTGTCTGGCCAATACATTCATTTTGAAAAACAGCACTATTGCAACTCATTCTGGTCAAAATCTGAGTGGTGAAAGAGTAGTAAGACTGAACTGGTGGGTAGGAATTGCATCTACACTGCTCAGTGCTTGCTCCAGCTCTGAGACTGGGAGGAGACTTCAGGCTCCTCTTGGGCCATACTTCTGCTGTGAAGCCATCTGATGGCAACAATACAGTAGGAAAGACCACTTCGAGAGTTATAGCAGATTATTAGGAAATGTGCCTGTGTAAGAAAATTCTTTTTCTTTGCACCACAGAGCCAGGCACGCTCCTTGTCTTTGTGCTTTTTGGCTATAGGGACAGATTCTGCCTCATAGAAGAGCAATGTTGATTATCTCAAAATACTTGCAGAGGGGCAAAGCACAGCCAAGACCCACTCTCCACCATGTGCTGCTGGTCAGCTGGCACAACAGCATTGTACGAAGAAAACATTTTTTCTTCCTTCAGTGAAACACCCGTTCTTCCTTCAGTAAAAAGCCCATTGCATTAGAAGCAGCAGGATGAATTCTGCTATGCTTCTATCTTATACTAATTGTGTATTAGGGTATACACAAGCTAATTTTAAAGTGAGATTTTTCATTCCCAGCCTGTGAAACATTCTGTTTTCCAGCTGCTGGAAAATAACATGAGTTGATCCTGTAATGAACTCTCTCATGTAAGAATTGCCTCATTACCACTAAATGTTGCCAGCTCTTAGATTTGTGTTCTACTTCATAAATTCTAAAAAGCAGCTCAATGTATTTAGAAGCTATTTCCCTGTTTTAAAAGGAACCAGAGTCTATTCCAGGACCCAAGCCAGATCCCTTACAGTTTAAATGAAGATAGATTGCCATGAACTTATTTCAGAAGATGAAGAAAAAGTTTTTGCAGAGCAATTTCTCTTTCCTTTTCTTTCCATTTCTTTCCTTTCCTTTTCTTTCCAAACCTGTGCTTTTTGTGTTCCTGAAGAACAGTGAATAAGTCCACAAAATTGCACTATTGCGTGTGCCTACTAGTCAAGTATGACTATAATTTTTTTCCATTGACAAAAGGCAATAAAAGGCCAGAATCCATTCTCTCTAATTCTACATACCAACTCCGCAGGGCTCAATTCACTCTAAAATAAAGTGGAGCTGCTTTGGAAGAGCTAATGAGGAGGTCTGGAGGGTTTCTCCCATCAATTTTTAATTTGAATATAATCCATGTCAATGTTGAGCACTTTAGGTCAGCTCTGTGTTGCTTGACTGCTATCAAACAATGAAAATCTCTTCTAATCGTGGTGGGTGGTTACTGTGATTTTTCATTTTTATTGGCAGCCTGAAGTAGTGAATAGGAAAAAGAGGCAGTTTTATTTTCCTGCCTAGACAGGTATAGGCAGAGCAGCACAACAAATTTGTACTGTTATTCATGTTGCATATGCCCATAAGAAATAGAAGGGAATTTGCTATAGGCTGCAAAAGTAGTTCACAAAAATAAAGTTGCCAGGGAGAAACATCAGTTCTGAACTGTGTACCTTCCAAATATCTGGGAATTCTGCCTGGGCAAAACAGTAATGTTGGATCTTAATAGACAGTGGTACACACGTGTTGGGTTTAACTAATAAATCTTTCCAAAAGGAGCTGCAGAAGAGAAAAATCCATAATACAGTTGGGCACATTTCTCATTTCCCATTGAAATCTGTCTGTTTCCACCATGTCCAGGCAGATTTAAGCAGATGAAAGGGTCAACTAAACAATGATTGTATATGCACATAAATTAAGATATGAGAGCGTTCAGTAATTTATTTTAGCTATTAAAATGCTGCTGTGATTTTGACTTTGAGAAAGGAAGAGCCTTAGAAGGATCAGAAGGCAGTATCTCATGGCAAACAACCAAAGCTGGATGAGTTCAAATATGCAAGAGGATGTATTCAGTCTGTTGAAGAAGGAGCATGCAACTGTGTCCTAATAAAAAGAAATAATTTAATTCATTTGATCTTCTAGGGTTCTTTCCTTCATAATCAATTCAAGAGAGTATTTTTTGATGTTATGACATCTTTTTTTCATAACATCTTTCAAAACCAGGTCTAGTGTCAAGAACCCCTCCTTTCCAGTGTCAGCTCTGACATTTGGCTATTGGTTGGTTCATTACATCGGATTCCTTCTGCACTGCTCCTGGGGAACTGCACAGCAGACAGCTGGGAAAGCCATGGCTGGACCTGGACTGTGGGTTTCCCATCCACAGAGGACAGAAATATGCAGAGAAGAAAAGCACCAGGTCTGACATGACAGTGCTGAGAAAAGCTTCTAGCTGAATTAATAGTTACACCAGGAAACTGTTGGATTCTCTATGGGGACTTGTTTTACTATCTAAACCCAGAATTCAATTTTGCTTGTCATGTCCTAGCTAGGAGTACATAAAACAGACTGAAATTCCAAGTGTGAGTATAGTCAAATATTTAATCCTGGTACCCTATTCAGCCATTATTTAGTGTTCCTTTCAGTTTTAAGAAAAAAGTGGATTTTCTTCCAGTTTTTCCTCAGAAAACCTGTTAACAGTTATAATTTCTTATTGCTAGAAGGGCTGAGAAATTTGGCATCTGAACATCATCACCTTATGGCATGTTGTACCTGAACAAAAACGTACCCCCACACTTCACAAAAGCAGAACCCATGGCAGGAACAGTTGTAGCACTTTGAAGTGCTATTTAGGCTGTCAATTCTCTTTCCATAAATGTTTTTAAATCAGGGATTTAAATTAAGCACTCACATTAATCGCTCTCAAAGTAATCAGTGAATTGATTCCAAATCTGGCAGCCAGTCAGTGTTGATACAAGATTTGCTGCACGTATACTCACAAATTTTGTTTGCACGGTATTTTATTGCAAATATTAAAAGGCAAATGCAGTTGTCAATTATGAATGAAATTGAATCAGGATAAACTGAAGTATGAAACTGGTGTATATACATTCAGCAGCCTGTCGGTATGGACAAAACCACCCATCATTTGACATCTTATTTGATAGATCTTCTTGTAAATAATAAATCACATTTTCTTGAAAACATGAACCATGTTCATAATTTCAGATCCTTTTCATTATTAACAGCCTGGCAGAGAGTTCAGAAACTCAGCAGACAAAATATTCAGGAGATCCTATATATTTTATATTAGGATTCCAGGCTGATCTTTTGTACACAGCCTTCCTATTTTAGTAGCAAATTTACATGATTTTGTATTAGACAGGAAAGTCGTGGTCTTCTGTTTCTTGGGGCATTTTCATACTGGAAGTATTCTGAAATATGATTTGAATGACAAGAATCACAGAATGTCTTGTTGAAAGAAACATTTAAAGATCATCTAGTCCAACCCTCTGCCATGGACAAGGACACCTTTCATCAAACGGGGTGGCTCAGAGCCCATCCAACATGGCCTTGAGCATTTCCAATGACGAGGCATCCACAGCTTCTCTCAGAAACATTTCTCAGTGCCTCCCCACCCTCATCATTAAAAATGTCTTCCTTTTATCCAATCTAAATTGTCCTTCTTTCAGTTTAACACCATTGCCCCATGTCCAACCACTACAGGAAGGCTGGAATCTTTTTTACTCAAGTAATGCCTGCAGTTTGCTATGTATTTCAGAAAGTGAGAGATTTCCAGCAGTGCTCTTACATTTTTACAGCTCCTGGAAGTGATGTGCCAAGGAGTAAAGTTCTTCTCAGGTACAGTCTGGCTCAACGTGGGTCCTAAAGAAGCCATGGCAAAACAAGGGAAGAAAGACAAAAGGTACAAAGAGAATACAGACAACTCCTAAGCCACAAAACAATCCTATTCCTCATCTGAAGACAGTAACACACAAAAATATGACTTTGTAGCTAAAGCTGGTTATTTTCTAGTCTTGACATGCTTAAAAAAATTATTTCTATGATGTAACCAACAATAACAGCCTGTTATCTGATGAAGACAGTTGTACCTTAAAAGCCTCATTGAGTGATGCAGAGCTGGGCCTGTATGTTTACTCCCAAAAATGCTAAACGTTCCTGTGTAGGAAGGAAATTTCATATTCTCACTGCAGGAGCTTAGTGGGCAAAAAGAGGAAACCAAAAAAACCATCACGATGGAAGAAAATAATTCTGAAGTTCAAGAAGCACAAAACAGATGGTGTACTCCTTTCTCCCAATCCTTTTCGTTATCTGAAATACACCTTCACAAAACCTGAGGGTTGCTGAGGCAGGGAAGAAAACTTGGCAGGAAAGGACTCAGATCCATGCCTTTTTCCTGGTGCTGTAGCGAGCGTGGGGAGGGTGGACATGGAGATGGGGGACAATGACACAGTCAGGGTTCTCTTGCACAATGGCCACTTAATCTTTGGCCGTAGCAGTAGAAACTCTCTCTCCGCACCCTTCCAGTACAAGATCCATGGTCCTGAGTTCCCTGGGGCAGGTGTAGATGTTTCAAGAAGGATTACGAGCATCCTGTTCTTGCACACCCTAAAAATCCTCACACGAACAGCCAAGTTTGGCTTTTGGTCTTGAAATTACATGTGGGCTGCTGAAAGTAAAGCTATCATTAAATATTCATTAATTCCTTTCTAGAGGTAATTTATTCTTCTTACTTTTTTCCCCTCCCTCAAATAGACATCTCTTCCTCTGGTTTTTGTGGCAGATAACCTGCAGGGCTAGATGGAAATTGAGTTTGTGGCCTTATTTCTAGAGTGATTTGGATTGGTGGTGTATCACTGAAAGAAACAGCCATCCTAGCTGCTAGGCAATTTTAGTGGTGATTTAGCCACTTTCCCCTTATTTATTGTGGACTTCTTTTCTTAGTTTCATGTTTTCTTGTTTTTAATCTAAACGTCCAGTTCATAGATATATAATTATTTACTGTAAACAAAACAGAGATTTCTTCCAATTGTGATTTGTAATAATTATATAAAATATAAAAGGAAGAAAAACAGCCTGGTACCCTAGGGAACGTATAATATCTGCAACACATCTTCTTCATTGCTCTAACCTGTACTCTTCAACACATAAGCTTACTGAAAGACCTGCAGGAACATCACACCTGCACATCTAATTAGTTAAAGCTAAACAAATCTGAGTGTTAATTCTGTAGAATCCTCTGAACTGGTAGACAGCCAACTCAATTAAACAGTTATCCTGATAAAGAGGCACAAAAATGCTTCTGAGAAGACTTGCCATGACATAAAGTACCCATCAAAGTAAAACTACAGCAATAAGGAGATTACTCACAGCATTTAATTAGTCTTTGGTATTTATTTCCTTATTATGACCAGAATCTCTGTTTGTGATAGACGTTTGGCATTTCACACTGATTTAAGAGCTTGTAATACTTTGCTTCTGTATCACTGAACGAATATATCCCTGTTAAGCAGTTTCACTAAGTATAATTGCGCTAAATTAGCGTCCATGGAGATGTCCTGGTTAAAAGTTTTTTCTATAGTGATTGTACACAAATAACATAATTAAAAATTCCTGATTAAAAAAAAGGAAAGGAAACCTGAGCAATAGCTAAGAGAAGGAATTTTAGTTGATTTTCAGAAGAGCAGGCAGGGAAGTGGCTTCACACCAGCATCTCCTGGGACAGGGAAGATTACATTTCTCAGCTAAGTCAACAGAGTTGTCATAGATTGCTATTTGACACAGGAGTTTCTCTAAAGGAGGCACATGACCATTGCAGTCCACGCTTTGGCAGAGTTCTGATTTCCACAGAGCTTGGCTCTCTTGCTGAGTAGAAATTATCTGCAGTGGGTGTTTCTCTGGCTTCCTCTGTGCACCCTGCACAGGAACAGTTTGCCATACAAATTCTTCAAACGATCCTCTTAAGTATTAAAGTTGGGAGAAGGCTTTTTCCTTTCTGAGCTGTTATGTTTAGCATCTAATTAGCCCATGGTGTCAAGGCTAACATGATAACTCTGTAGGCCAGACATTTCTCATGAGAAGTAAGAAATAATTTAAAACCATCGTTAAGAGCTGCAAGGTCTTGAAAATAGAAATTCTGTTCTCTTTATCTATAACTTTAGATAACTGTGCTACAGTATTCCTTCCAATTTAGTGCTCATTTCTGGAGTTACTAGGTAAAATAACAAGCTGACATCTGTACTGTATCATATGCTTGAATACCTGTATGCAGAAAATGGCAAAGAACTATTTCAGATAACCAAGTGATTTAATGCTTGAGGGAATTTCCAATATAGTTAATCAGCATCTCAGGACATTAAACTGTTTGCTTTAGAAGGATTTTTGGTTAATTGAAATTCACTAACTAAGGTTACATAGAATGCAGAGCAACTTTTAGTTAGGCCTTGAAGTGTTGCACTGACGGGTGTTTCAGAGGATTATTTGAAAAAATGTTTTTCACATCAAATAGTTTGCCTCTTAATTATCCTAATTACTAGCTATTTTATTATCTTTATTATTGTGTAAGCTAACCTGAGAGAAAATTATCTTCCTTTTTTATACAAAAGGAGGAGTAAGAGTTGATCATTACCTATGTACAGACAAAATTTGAGTAAAAAACCCTTAAGATTCCATTGGTGCTGAAGCATGTTAAAGTATTATTAATTCATATTCATGTGCATAAATTGAACAAACATATATTTCAAAACTATCCTGATACAATCTATCTTTAACTGTGTGCTTCAATCAAAGCACCAGAACTGTGTTAGAAGGGAAGGAAGAAGGAATTCCAAGTGGAGGAATCGTCTATGATCATGTCTTTTCCCAGTCTCTGTTCAAACCCAGATATCTGCAATCAAGTACTTCATGGTTAATTTTGACAGCATTCTTATTTTAATTTTCTTAGCAAATTGCAGGATGAATGAATCACAGGAGGCACATTTTGACCAACAGATTACTCAGCTTAACTGACCACTAGATTGGTCCATGTGCCGCTGAAGAAATTTCCATATATATATGGATAATTTCCATCCCTGAAAGTCTTTGGTTACTGAGCAAACAATCACAGGGAGGAATAATACAAGATTTAGGACTCAGCAATAGCCTATGTCGATGTTTCTCAGCCTTTACCAGTTGAAGAACGAGCCAAAATTTAAGCAAAGAAATATTTATCTTACTTGTTTTTTTGTCGTAATTGGTTTCTTGTATAACTAAACAAGTGCATTGAAATGCGATCATTCATGCTTTCATTTTTTATACTATCATTTTTATTCATTTGTTTGCTTGTATTTGGCTGTATATTTCACTAACATTAAGGGATTTTAAATTGTTTGGAAAGTGTGCCATCTAAGATATGATCAGACAATGGTGAAAAAATGTTGAGAAGCACTCAACTAGGAAACTTCTACAAGTCCTTTCTATCCATTTCCTCTACAACTCTTTCATATGTAGTCATTTGCAAGTAGTTGTTCTTTGGCACTCGACTTGCACCATTCACTTCCAAGCAGTAAGAGGGAGGATACAAAACTTTCCCCTGCATTCCCCTGCTCTGTTTACACTGTTAAGCTACCAGGGCAAACAGAAATGTTTACGGCTGCTGTCTGCAGCCTGTTCATCCAAATTTCATTATTTCAGTGACCTTTCTTGTAGTAGCTGTGTGTAATGTTTGTAAAAGCAAATTTTGAGGCAAGGGATTTGTCTATAAATTCTCATTTGCTTCTACCTGTTTTATTTCTGATGAAATGTTCTGATTGACAAATTAAGTGTAATTGCTATAAAAAACAGCCTTGATACATGCTGCCTTACAACTAATTCTTTATGAGGTGTTTGTGAACTCGGAGTCACTATGAATGTCAGCATGGGAAATATATTTAATCTTCTGCACAGCTGTTTTTATCAACCTTTTCCTCAACCATTAACAAGCAGCTGATAAAGCCCTTAGGGGAACTTGCTGTGACACATACTGAAATTGGTTTGCCCAACCTATCCCTTCTTTTGCCTAATGGAAGGTTAATGCTTTAAATTGGTCAGAGAGTTTGAGAAGATGGACTAATTCAGGAGCAGTTACACCAGTGATAAGAGGTATGACCTTGTCCCACAATCTGGTCTGAAATTAGAAGGCAACTAATTTCACTGGAAACAAGGCCTGCCTTCTAATGCTGGGATGAATTTTGTGATTTGCTAATTTATATCAATGGCTCAGCTGCTCTAGATGGAAATTCCGACTCACAACCTGTGGTGTTGGAGTGAAAGCTTCTCTGGACTCAGGCCCAGAGGAAAGCCAAAGCACAGGGATTGAATTAAAACCTTTAGACAAGCTAGAGATACATGAAGCCACACCAAAGTGAAATAGAAATATAGATTTTTAACTTTAGTAGAAATATATGCTAAGTGCCTTAAAAATTAAAAAGCTGTAGCAGAGACCTTAAACACAGTTCTTGCTGCAGCAGTGTTACCTTTTCACAGAATTCTTTATTTTAGACAAAATATAGATAGAACTATACTGTTCACATTTTTTAGATAGAGTGTTCACATAAACAATAAGAGCTGATAGAAACTGTATACTCAAATCTGTGTAATACCTATGTAACACTTGTGTAAGACTTACAACTGTTAGAATTAGACCAGGATAGGTTAAGAAAAGAAAAACTAGAATCGTTTGTTAATCTTACTGGTCAGTTAACAAATATAATCCACACTTCTCTAAGAAAAGAATTAGATAATAGAAGAAACTAGAATTAGAAGAAGAAGCTGTTTTCTGCCTGCTCTTTGCCTGCTGCTGCTGTTGCTGCTTGGCCCTATCATGTAACCCCCTTGAACTCTGCCTTCAAGAAAGCTGTGAGACTATGAAATAAAGAACTTAGCAGAACAGCAGTCTCCTCTGCTCTCTTACCCTGGTCCAAGAAGGAAGGGTGTCCCATCAAAAACTCAACACTGTGGGTTGCAGGTGAAGTGAGGGTAAAACACTTCCCACCCGTCTGCAAGATCCAAAGAAAGGCTATAACTTTGTAAATGCTATTCGCGACTAATTCCTGGTGCTATTCCTTTAAAAAGACTGGGTTGAAAACCTTCTATCAAAATTGATAAAGGCATTTCCATTATTATCAGTACAATTGGAATTTTATGCTGAAGAGG
Source organism: Corvus kubaryi (assembly GCF_017639235.1). Lineage (NCBI taxonomy): Eukaryota > Metazoa > Chordata > Aves > Passeriformes > Corvidae > Corvus > Corvus kubaryi. The sequence continues at coordinate 16,177,333 of NW_024581137.1, read as the reverse complement.
GAGAAATGTAATTTCAGAGTGGCTTTCTTGATAGTAGAGACTGTATGCCCATGATTTACCTAGGAAATTATTTTTCTAGTGCGTGGGAATTCCTGTTTTTCATTTCAGTCAGAATTGCTCTCTTGACAATGTTTACTCAGGACACATTGCACTACAAGACAGTCTTTCTTTGCTGCGTTTAACCAACAAAAGTCATTCAGTGGGACAGTTGATATTAATAAATAAATGATATTTAGGGTAGAACGTTTGAATTGTCCTTTGGCTGAAAGAGCATGGGAGTGCTGCTGATTGTTGTTCATTCTGGCCATTTTGAACTTAAAAGATACTGAGGAGTTCTTCAGTTCTGGAAATACATATGCTTTTGAGGGACAAAAAAGGGTAATATTGTAAATGACCTTTTTTATCAGAGTTTTGTGACGTAGAAAAGAATATTGCAAGAGTGACAAGTGTGTTCCTGTGAATTTATGGCCATGCTCCTAAATGGCATCCCTCACGACATTATTGGAGGTACTGTGGATTTACACAGAATTGTTTAAGTTGGAAAACACCTTCAAGATTGAGTCCAGCCATTGCAGACATTTGCAGGAGGTGTACAAAGTAAAGCCTTTTATTTGCAGCCAAGATGTAAGATGTGCCATGCTCTTGTAAAATACCTGTCTTCCCTTCTAGTGTCCCTTCAGCTTTTGGAAGAGAGGATCACAGCTGAATCTAAGAATGGAAGTAAGGCTTGGTTTTCAGAAAATGCTTGTGGTAAACACTCCTTATGTTACCTGTTTATCTACTTCTACGCCACTTATATGTGACCTGTATGTATGTAACTACCACTGGACAAAATACATGAGGTAATTTTGCAGCTCAGTTACCTTTCATAGTTAAAAGCTAGAATCTAGGGCAGTGGGCAGGAAGAGTTTTTATATATGACTGTTCAATCATCACTATGCAATGAATCAGTGGTGACAAAATCCACTTCACAGAACAGTGATGTTCATTTCATCGCAGTGGCCGTGATGAGACTGAGTGGGTACTGGGACTTAAAGAACTTCTTACCCTTGAGTGAGATTTGGTCTGTATTTTCAGCTGCCTGAGATTCATATCTCATGAGTAGACAGTTCCTTGCAAATACATCAGATAAATTATGCACAAACACTCCATCTTAGGCAAAAAAAACCCCCAGGCACAAATGCTGCCTTCCTTTTCCCTAAAAGTGCTTGTTTCTATCCACACAATCTTCTCCTATCTCATACAGTACATTTACTTTATTTCCATTAATAGGCACTCTGTGCACTCATTTCATCGATGGAATGAAATAGCCCAGTACTGTTGAATGATATTCTGATACAGTAAAAATAAATGCAGATGTTTCCTATATGCAGGCTTCCCAGGTGGTTAATTGACAGTCTACACAAATGTTATTTTTTGGCACTGTTAATATTTTTTTTTTTTTTTGTGATTTGTGTCATAATACATTTATTTACAGAATCTATCATTGCATTGACAGAGGGGAGTACAGTGCGCTTTTTGTAAAGTCAGTCTGAAATTGTTATTTAAAGCAGAGTCCAAGGCTTACGAAGAAGATATCCCATGAGGTGATAAGGGAAATTGCATTGAGACAACAGAGCAGGAGGTTAGCTTCCTGCACTCTGGAATGGAGAGATATGAGAAGCAAAACAGAACAGTAGTAAATCCCAGGGTAATGACATCATGTTATTTCATGGAATGCCATGGAAAAACAAATGCAAGGAGAATAGTAATGTCTTACACATACACTGTAAGCATCTATAGGCAAATTGAGTGACCTATGTGCTGAAGATGGGTTTTAAATAGAAAAATGGGGGAAGAGAGGGGTGAGATGCCCTGCTAACTCCAGTTGTGACACCACTAATTCCACTAGAAACCCTGTCTTAAAATGATCTCCAGAGAGTATGAAATGCAACTCTTCATTCTCCCACTCAAAAATCATAGCAGCTCAAAATCTCAAGAGCAATGTTCTGTGTACAGGAAGCCCTTGAGATGAGTCTTGACAGAGAACACCTGAAATGGAATCATAAGGAAAATAGAGGCTTCCTTTTTCTTCAGTGTTTTAAACCAGCAGAGCACCTGGCATCAGCTTTCTGCATCAGATAGGGAAGTGGGTATCATCTCTTACAAGATAAGCTGCTGTTGGGGAGAAGCAACAGCCTGAAGGTGCTTCCAGCAGCTCGGGGTGGGCTGGGAATGTGCAGCATTTGAGGCCTTAAGGTGGGCCTTGTGGCATTTACTCCCAGCTAACTTTGCCAACAAGCTCTCATGCTCCATCCCTGAATACTTTTTCTTGGTATTACAAGCTTTCCTGCACTTCAAAAGGCAATACAACTAAGGTATAACAGCAGAGCATCCTCATCCCATTGCCCACTCCCATTGCAGAGACATGGGGAAAAGTCCCTGTGTTCGACATCATCAGTGGATGATACCATTCTGCTGATCTCTTGATCTGTCCCAGCTCTGCAGTATTATTTTTCAAATTTCCCCATAATCCATAGAGTTAGTGAGCATTTCCCAGTTATATGCTGCACTGAACATCCCAAATACAGTGACTGTAAGGCAATTTTCTTTTCTGACTGGCAAATTGTGTACTGTTTCTCTATCAGGGAACCTCGACTGAGTCTGGAAACAGCATTTGAGCATATTTGGTGTATTGTATCGATCAAAACGGGGAGAAAGCCGAAGAAGGCGTTCTCCATAGAAACACAAGGTTACAGTGGGAACGCCGAGTCTTCTCTTGCTGATAAATGGCACTGAGAGTGTGATTGCTCTGCTCATGTAGTCTCTGGAGGTGTCTCTATGCAATAAATTTTTTACTAACATGCCCCTTTACTTTCCTTTTTTAATCTGCTCAACACTTCGGCTGCCAGATTTTACGTAAGTGAAACACACTGTATTCATTTTTTCCCAAGAGTAGTTTTCCTAATATCTCTAAGCCCCAAATTTTATATTTGCATGTGAGCACAGTAGTATCAAATCATTCAAAGCAACTGATACTTCTAGACCTACCCCAGATCAAGGTCTGTTCTCAGTTACCAGTAAGAATTCAGCAGTAATTTAGCTACAGAAATTTATAGTTTCTGCTTTTTAGAGTGATTCATAAAGGAATTCGACAGCAGAGGAATGATAAGAAGGGGAGCTCATTGCTACAGGATGCTACAGGCACCAGCAGTTTTTATGGACTCTTAGAGGAATTAGAGAAATTCATGCACAAATAATTAATCTGGCCAAACCACTACACACACCTAAAGAGACCCCTCCTGATGCAGGATCTCCATGACCTGGAGATTGCTGGAAGCTGACGAAAGTACGTGGGGGAAGCAATGCTGTGTTCCTGCTCTGCTCTCAAGTCAGTTGTGTGTGCATCTGCTAAAAGCTCTTGCAGGAAGCAGGTCCCAGGGGACACATCCTCCGACTCGGTGCGGCTGCTCTTGTGAACCACTTCAGGCAAACAGTGAGACCTGCAAAGAGAACCCCCAGAACTGTAACTTGTGGTATAAGAAGGCAACAATACTCCTTCTGTTTGGCAGAAATGTGTGAGGACAGTCTCTCAACTCATGTGAGGGCCCTGAGGGCACCCTCTACCCCTGATGGGGGTTTGGCTGCCAGGGCTCAGGGCCACTCTAGTGCCCTGTGACAGAGCTGCTGGTCTTAGGGACTCAGTGCTGCTGGTTGGTAGGACTCAGTGAGGTCTCTCCTCACCTGCTATTCACCCAGGATCTGGTTTTAAACTCAGGCTCTGGCTCCTTGGGTCCCAACCAGCCTACATTGCAGCTGCATCATGGTCATGCCCATGCTTGGCTGTGGACCCTTCTGATGGACTGCCCCTGACCCATGAATTGGCTTCCCAGCCTAACCCCAGAGCTACCTCATCACCCACGGACTTGCTGTGCCTGGCTATCCCCTTCCAGCCTGCCCTGCTCCCTCCATGAGGCCAGTGGGATGAGCACTGGCTGGTGGGGCCATGCCCTCCCAGCTCACAGATCCTCCGTGGCTCACAGCTACCCACCTCTTACCCTGAGAGCTCACTCCATTGCTGTGCCACACCAGTAACCCACTCTGGGGTGCCATGACCAGGTTGTTGACCCAGTCTGTGATCCATTGCAGGTGATGAAAGGTTGGTGTTTTGTTGACCTCTGGTTTTATGCACCTTTAGCTGTGAGGCACAGGCATACCCTTCAGCAGTCACACACCCCACTCCCTAGCTGCTTGCCTTTTGTCAAGTGAATCTAGCACATGTGGTCCCCCACACTGGGAGAAAAAGTAATAGGTCTGACAGTTATATGCTTGATAATACAGCACCATGATCTTATAATTCGGTTACATCTTTACAGAGATTCTCTTACAAGAATTTATAAAGTTGAAGGTTGCCATGCTAAGCACAAAGGTTAAGGGTATTTATGGGCATGGCTGCTCAACAAACTTCAGTAATAATTGTAAAGTGACTCAGACATGTTTTGCCTGGGGTTTCTAGAAGTTTGTCAGAGGGTCCTTTTGACTTCAAACAGACAAAGATAATAAAATGGCCTGGGCTGAAACATGGCTTATGGCTCCCTTGTAGTCATAAGCTAGGATAATGAAGATCACTCAGCTACCAACAGGTTGTGTATCAACATATGCAGTGTTCAGAGTTGAGAGAAGTTAGTAACACAGCAGACTCTGCAACTGGAATCTGTTCATCTAATTTGCCCCATGAGACAGAAAATCGGTTACAGGTTTTCTCTTCCTGCCTTCCTTCTTTGAGAATTCACTGGCAGAGGAAGCCAGTGTCAAACAGCCTTGACAAATTATCATTTCTGTGCACAAAACACGTAATTCAGGTTTCATCACCCTTTCCTGTCAACAAGTTTCAGTCTGTTGGGGAATGATCATTTCTGTGTTACCTTCTGCCTCTGCTAGAATTGAACCATGTTCAGGCTCAGGAGGAGAAAATACATATAGCAAATCATTTAGACAAATTTCCTCCCTGGTAAACCATCAACTTATATTAACAAAACTTTTAAACATTTAATATTGCATCTGCTCTGTGATTTGATTCACCGTAATTTTTGTTTTAATAAAAAATCCGTTTATTCCTTTCTTCAGTAAGTCACATCTCTGTTTCACCCTCTCTATAACTGTGATGCTCTTTTACTCACACATTTGGAGCACTTTTCCTGCCTTTTCACAGTTCCACCTCATTGGGCCTAACCTCAGAACCTCACGTTGTTTCTCTCTGGCTGATCAACTGATGTTTCATCCCTTTCCTTCTTCGAAGGAGTAAGTTGGGGATTTTCTTTCTAAGTCACTACGTGTTGATTCATTTGTATGTTTACTAATTCTGTTTCTATTTCCTTTTTGCATCTATATCCTCCCGTTGTGTTTTAGGTCAAAGGCATTATAAATGAATTAACAATTGTTACCCTGCCTGCCAGGATAACTGCTTATAAAAGTCTGGTTTCTAATTCCTTAGATGAGGGATCTTTGCCCTGAAGCATACAGTTTGATATCCCAGCCTGCACCCTTCCTAATGAATGTTCCTATTATACACTTACTTGTTCAATCTTCCTTTGAATCTCAGTAACATTTGACCTCTGAGATGGCATGCAGAAAAAAAAATTCCACATTTTAATCGCTTCCTATTTTATTCAAAAGAAAATCTATTTAAAAACCAGACTTCCTTCCTGTGTTTCAGATGTGCTGTATCTTGTTCTTCCGCACTTTCATTTCCCTGTGTCTATCTCCTGCCAACTCTAAACAGTTTGCATCTTTTCAGTCCTTCATATAAAAGCTTTTGTAGGACTATTCATGACCATTGTCTGTCTCGTGTCTTTGCATTCCTGCAGCTGGTTTTAGTGAGATGATGATAAATCTGGCTATGGGTGCTCTCAGTTAGACACATCCTTAGTTTGTAAAACAGAAAAAAATACAGCCCTCTCTTATTCTCTAGGCACACTTTTTTGATCATCTGTGCATAATGTGAGCAATAGCTTCTTCTTGATGGCTTTAAAGTGACTGTATATCTCTGCACTAGAGATCCAGGCTATCCAAAACTGACAGATAATTCAATCCTAAAATAATTTTTGGAGTGTGTACAAGGCAGAAAGAAGAGATTGACATGTAGCTACTAGGAAGAGTGTCCTTTGATATATAAACAGATAAAGTCTAAACCAGACATAATTTTTCAGAATCCATTTTCTGAATGTCTTTTTACTTTCAAATACCATTCTTCAAGTCATGTTTGCCAGTTTCGCAACATGAAATTCAGAGCCTGTTGGGCAAGCTTTTATTCTAAACTATCATGCTGATTCTTCCTTTTAGTTGTATGTAGGTTTCCAACACATTCTTCTTTTAATCTGATCAATAGATAAATGAACTGCCCTGAGAGACAGATATTTTAAAATGGAATCTCTTATAAAGCAGGGTATGGGTTTTTTTCAGAAGATGATAAGCAGCAGAATTATTAATTGCACGTGGAGTTTCAGGTGCTCAGCAATTTGTCTATACTCTCCACCAGCTTTCAAATGACATATATGCTTTCAATTAGATCCTTTACACCCTGTCAGTGGCAGGATTCACATTCTCCACTGTAGGGTAAGGCACATTTCATGCACTCACACCATCTCCTCTCCTTGCTTGCTTAACTCACATGCCTCAAATATGAGATCTTCACAGAGACAAGAACAACAACAAAAAAAATCTAGAATTACCTAGCAGTACTCTCCTTAAATCATATACTAGGCTAGGTCTCTTCAAGTGAGAGGAAGGGAACCTAAGGTGAGCCATGATAAAAGCCAGTATTGCAGTTCTTTTCCTTTCCTCTGTGGTGTGTAGTACTCATATAAGAGAAATGTTCCTAGGGGAACATTTGGAAGGGCCTTGGAAAAGGAAGAGAGTTATAGACCATGAGAAGATGGTGAAAAAAGGTTAGTTATTTTTATTTCTCAACTGTTGAATTATCTTGAGAATGATAGTTACATTTAGAAAGAAAATGTTTTGCATAGGTATGAAGCCATAAGAAAATATAGGAGAATAAATTGTTCAACAAGTTTGAGGAGTAAAGTTAAATTGCTAGAAGGGGCTACTTCCACTTTAGTGAAGAGACTCCTTAATTTCAAGGAGAAAGATGTATGCCAAGTCTGGCAGAACGCATATTGGATTTCCATGTTATCTTTCACTAGTCTTATGAGGGGAATATTCTGAAAAGCTAATGCTAAGTGTTTGAAGGTGAATTGCTGGAATCAGTTTGAGAAAGACTTTCCTGTTTTCCTCCAGTCTCTTACGGGGCTCCTAGCAAGTATGAGTCTTGTATGCCTAAGTACACCTGCGTATCTAGTCCTTGGTGTCCACAATGCAATTTCTGTAAAACTTGTACTTGAATAAGGGAGGGTTTTCTCAGGAATCGGACCTTGTGTGTCTCTGACCATGCCTTAAATAAGTGCACTCGTTTAGGACCTGGACTGTAGTGTAAGTGTTCTCCACCTTAAGCAAACCTCCAGTGAAAGTACTTTTGCTTAGGGCTCTTCTGAGTAAGATATGGAAACTCTTCAGATGAGTCCTCTTTGGAGCTGAAAGAGTTGTGTGTCTGAAAAAAGGAAAACTAACGAGTAAAAGCCCCCTTCTTCCACCCTTCAGGCATTTTCTGCTGGCTAGGAGCTGAGTGGGTTTTTGGATGGGCTACTTTCCTGTGTTTGAAGGCAAACTTGAGTATAGTGCAACAATGCTATAGGAAGATGAACTGTGCTAGACAGATGAGACTGTGGTGACGTAATGAGTTGAACCTTGGATGACAGATGTGTGAAAAAGCTCAGCTGGCTGCCAGATTCACAAGCAGTGAACTTCAGCCCAGCCTTTCTAGCCCCACTGCTCCATCAAGCGCCCTAAAACTAACCCACAGTCCATCAGTGCAGTGGAGAAGAGGTTTTTGTGCTCCTTTGAGACATATGTGAATAATTAGTTGAACTTTTTTGTTCAGACTAAGTTAATAAGCTGCAGTATATTATGTGTTTAGTAGACAAGTGAAAACACAGTGGATTTCTGTTATCTAACTCTACCATGGCTTCTTGTTGCTATGTGTGGGAAGCTCTTTCAGGAAGAATTCTGTAGGAAAAAAGCTCTTCTTGGCTTCATAAACCTGTAATGTGAATACAGAATTGCCTGGGCTACAATGTCAGGGTAATTAACAATGAAACACCTGTGGTGAGGGAGCTATCAAATGGGATATCTCTGAATCAGTATTGGGTCTGGTATTAATTAATGAAAGCACTAATTAAGGTTTCTATTAAACAATCTGGAAGACAAAATGAAGCACGCATTGATCAAATTTGTAGAGGTTAGACTGAAGCTACAGAATGATTGATCAAGAGATTTTAGAGCAAGAGGCAAATTTTAAATAGGGTGAGATTTTAATTTAGATAAATTTAAACAATGCACTAGAGGGTGACACTTTATAAAATGGAAGGCTGCTGATTAGAGCTCATTAACACAAAGAACTAAGAGAGTGGGTAACAAATGGGGCCCAAATCCCAATACTGTGGAGCTTTAAAAAGACAAATAGCTTTCCTGGCTGTACAGAGAGTAAAAGGCAGGTCGTTTGTAGGACAGTGGCCATAAGAATATCTCTTCTGTGTTCCTAGTGTGGCAAAATGGGTGTAAATCTTCAACCTGTTATCCATGTGAAATTAACCCTTTGATTGTGAACTCCAGGTTGGATGGTAAAGGAATTAAGTTTCTGAAAGCAATGCTGGGCTGATAAATCTGTGCACACAGCCTCTGAGAGGCACGTGAGCACAGTGTGTTCCACTGGCAGCCGACCTCTCAGCATTGTGACACCTGATCACACACTCTGCATATGATCCATTGACTTCTGATGCATTCCTTTACTTGGTACAGTGCAATGGGAGGAAACCGCTTTGGTCGAGGAAAACGCAGCAGGACACAAGCGTAGACGTCTCAGCCTCTGTCTACCATCTTATCAACCTGTTCTTTCCTGTTCCTGCAAAACTGAATATTTGACAATATCATCTGACTGGGCAGGGTAAATTGTCTGAACATGAATAGTGTATCCAAGGGAAGAAGTTTTGAGAAATGAGTGCTGGCTTTTGAGCCTTATTTCACACCTGGGGTCCCTCTTCTCTAAGAGTGACATCATCTAGATTGAAGCCCTGGCAAAGCAGAAGTACCATTGCAGCCAGTTGGTCCCCATGACTTTGTATTCTTGGGAAATAAGGAAGAAAAGGGGGAAGCAAACTGCTTCATGCATGTTTGGGAGAGGTAGAAAAAAGTCTGAAAATACTTCAGCATCTAGGAGGAATTATGGACCAGTTATCTGGTCCAACAGTTTCAAGTAAGCTATTGGCAACCAGACTTGTAGTGTATGTAGTTGTTTGATGTCTGTGGGAATGCCTCTACACAAGAGTGCTGTATTATGTTTGAGAAGCATTCTGGAAACTCAGGCAAATTTTCTTGCAATGAAATGAAATATTATATTTTGGCACTGCACCAGCAATGAATCTATATATTTGGGAATCAGTTTACTGGTGACATTTCTTTAAGCTTATCTTCTTTCTTTAAAAAGCACTTACTTTTACGCAGAATTAATGATGCCATTTGCTTATCCTTAGGGGTTTTTTATAGTAATAGCTTATAATTGCACAGAATTATAGAATAGCTGAGGTTGGAAGGGACTCCTTGGAGATCATGTAGTACAATACCATGCTCAAAGCAAAGTCAGAAAGAGCAGACTGCTCAGGACTGATTGCAAGGCTTTGAACATGTCCAAAGTTGAAGACGCCACAACCCTTTTAGCAGCAGGTTTCAATGCTTCATCGCTATAACAGTGTTTAATAAACAAGTAATTATACTTAGGTGGAACTTTCTGCTTTTCAGTTCCTGCCCATTTCCTCCAGCCCTTTCACAGGGCACTGCTGAGAAGTCAGGCTCCTCTGCCTTCATTTCAGCCTCTCAGGTGTTTATGCATATGAAGAAGATCCCCCTGAGCCTGCCCTTCTCCTGACTAAACAGTCCCAGCTCTCTCAGTTTCTCCTCCCATAATAGATGTTCCAGTCCCTTAATTATCTTAATGGCTCTTTTCTGGACATGCTCCAGTACAATCATGTCTTTTTTGGACTAGGGATACTGTGACTGGACATGGAACTAAAATTGAAGCACTATAATCCTAGAAAATCTAAATTAGTGATGCATATCAAAGATAGAGTTTGCATCATTCAAAATAAAAAAAAAAAAAGGAATTGGATCAAGTTTTAACTAGAATTGAACTAATAAATCCTTCTCAAAAATACAGAAAATTAGATTAGTTGAAAATGTTGGACTAACAGCTCTGCTGGAGTTACTATTATTTATCAAAGCAATGAGGTGGGGGGAGATGGGGGAAGAAGCAAATTCTCATTCTGACAGTACACAAAACCAAAATGCAATACTTGCTTTATGCATATAGGATATGCTTCAAGGACCCAAATGCCATGGCTTCCTCGGGATAGAGGAAGTTTGCAATGAAAGGCTTTAGAATGTGAAGGTCTCTGGTTGAGATGCCAAGATGGTAGGAGAAGACAATTAAACAGCTCACAATGAGCAAGAATTACACATCGTTGCCTGTCCTGCTGCCAGCAGCTTGCACTGAGTAGGACAAAGTCTATGTTTGTTGATCAGCTCCTTAAATGTGTTTTCAGGGTGGGGACATTGTGTGTATATGTATGTGGTACCTGCATCTATATAGTTGTACACATACACCTATGTAGATGCATATATATCTCTGTTTTGGTGTGGGTTTTTTTCACTCAATGAAAAGAGAATTATTTGCTACTTTTACACTGGATCTGGATGTTGTTTGTGGATTTTGGCTGCTAGTGATATATTTTATTACTGTCACTAGAGAAGCTTATAATACAGGGCAGGTGTTGTCGAAGTGCTGTGTTGGAGATGTTCAATTCACCTTGACTGATAGCCCAGAAATTAGTTGAACAAATAGGTTAGTGCTATTCCTGTTGATACTGGATAGTTGCCAGGCCAGAGCTGAGGAGTTTAGTCTCTGTCGTTTGCTGTTTTCTGAGCACATTACGTATCATTAGTTTAGTATAAATTTGATTCATTCCTAGGTAGAGTCAAAATGTTTAAATTTCTTTCGTTTTCTTTTAAATATATGGCATGAGAAGTGAGGGGATTTCTTTGATAAAAACACAGGGTACAACAAGAAACTGTTCTTTCAGGTGTCAGAACGCATGTTTGGAGATTTTGTCACATTATTTTACACCAGAGAAAGGAGACTTTTTCACTAAAACCCCTAAACTAAAACATTCTGACAGCTGATATTGTATGTTGAAAGCTTGTCATTGCTTTCTTTGGCTTGTTACTGCTTTTCTTAAAGCGGGTGGAAGGAGGGAGAACATTTGTGATATGTACCACTGACTTACTCTTGACAATGCAAGTATTTCCTAATTAAGAAATCTTTGTCTCTTTTTCAATAAAGAATTTAGGTGCTAATCAAGGAAATGTAGAATTCTGATATTTGCCAAGGTATGGCGCAACCAGGTGGTGTTGTCCTACACTTCTGAGGTTCCATCCATCTGGATTACTGCAGATGTCTCCCTTTGTGCTCCCTAAGCACCCATATGCAGCATAGAAGGGGGTGAGTGTACAAGTGCCTGCTGAAACACTGTTGTTTGGCTAAGCTGAAACAAGCCAAGGGTGCTTCATTCTTCTGAAAGAGCTTGGTCATGCACTTCACAACTTTGCAAAGAAGCATTTTCAACCTGGTATGATTTTGCAGTGAATGGCATAAACCATAACACTGTGATTTTAGGTAAAAGTCTGAGGTTATACAAAGAAAATATACGTCCTAATATATGTCATTTTAAAGCAACCACTACAGCAAGGTGGAGCACAGTGTTTTCCCCTATTTGACTCTTTTATGCCTGTGGCTTGAGTTTTTGGTTTTACTATTCTTGTCCTTCTGCTTGTGGTGATCCTGGCTTTGCAGAGCAATTAAAATTCCCATGCTACGATGTGTCACTGATCTTTGTAACATTCCGCCCGGCTTCACAGTAGCGAGTGTACTTGGCAATTTACAGTGCTGACAACTCCAGTTTTCTTCCTCTGCTGCTCAGGTGGTCAGAGCCACACAAGTGCCAACAAATTTTATAAAGCACAGGAGCAGTGTTTCTGACTCAGCAGGGCTTTGTACCAAAGTGAGGGCAGGAGAGGTATTGTGCCGAGAGCCCAAAATTGGCTGGCATCTCTCTCGATAGGAAGTGAGACAGGAAGATCACCTTGTAAGCAGGCCTGGTGCCATCCAAGCAGATGGGCTGAAGTATAAGCAGCAAAACAGTCATTTAGGAACACAAAAAGGATTTGTTGAAGGCACATTTCCAAGCATGAAATGTCAGAATGGTTGCCTGTGTCAAGCAGCAAACCTGAAGGGAGGGATATGTGCAAGTAGTGTGGGATGAGTTAACACTGAAAACAAATATGTAAATCTGTCTTGGATTCTTTCCTGAATCCATTGAAAGATTTTTTTTTTTTTTTTTGTAGCTGTGAGACCTAGAAAGGAGGAGTGGGAGAAGAGTCCTGCAAAGCAATTTTATTTCCCTACCATGTGGATCACTTTCTACAAACTGTGCTGACAAGGTAAAGAAATTATTTCTTTTGCCTCCCACAAATGTTGATGCACAGGAGGCACATAACATTCTCTGCCTGGTTAGTCTTTAGCAGCTGTATTTAATAGTTTCAGGATAAATTCTGTAGTATTAGCCAAGATCTAAATAATAGAATTATAGAATGGCCTGGGTTGGGAGTGACCTTAAAATAATTTATTACACACAGAAACACACCTTGGGAAAGACTTAAAAAACTTGCAGTTAGTAGCTGGGGAGTTATAGCGAGGACTAAATTGCTTCACTGTAATAAGAACCCAGCCCTGTGACTTTTCTACATAAAATGTCAGCCACAACAAAAGAGAGACATCCACCCGAACTTCCATAACTCTGAAACTCAAGAACTTAGGATGATAATCGTTGGAAATGTGCTTTTCTGCTTTTTCCATCCACTACAAAAGCAGACAAATACTTGTCTGCTGATCAAAGGTGCAAAGTAGAGAAGGGGTCATAAAGACAAATGTAATGACTCGAAAGGAAATGAGTTTGCAGGTAAGATTCAAGGCAAAGCCCCCAGCTGCAAGCTAAGCTTTATCTGAGCTTGCACTGTTAGGCTCTGTAACTGGTGCCTTGCAGTTCCAGTTTAGAAAGTGGGGAATGAAAGAAAGCATTAATCTGACTGAAATCCACATAACAGGATTGTGTGTGAAACAAAAGTGAAACCAGACAGTGCAGTCGGTGAAATACAGCTTGAGGAGGAGGGGTGAATGTGCTGGAAGCAGCAGTTCCCTAGCCTCTTTACTGCAGCTGAACAAGCTTGAAGAGGCATTAGGCATTAGGAGGGGTAGGAAAAATCAGGACCTAGTTACTCTTATTTGATTTTTGCAGCAGAACGTTCTCACCCGAAGTAGAGCTGTTCGAGCAGGCTGCCAGGGAAATGATTTGCATTTGGTAGGACTGCCCCTCAGTTCTTGCAGTTTGCACTGCCCTTGTGGCACTTTAACACTAGTCATTTGTTGGAGGCTCTGCATCTGATGTTTTGATTTTCACCAGTTGCTCTGCAGAAAAGGATTGTGCAACAGTCGAGGACTACTAGTCTTTGGGAAGAGGCAGAAAACATGCATTCAGAACTCCAGACAGGAAAGAAGTAAGAGAAATTGCCTAAATTATGGATAATCTGCTGCATAAGTCTGTCTTCTCCTGTTTTATAAAGCTTCCTATTCATGCAGTTTGGAAACTTGTATCGACAGTGAAAGCCAAGAGGATTCAAGAAAAGGTAAAAGCAAATTAAAAAACCCAACAACTTAATTTGTAACCTTGGGGAGTGACCTAGCTATATCTTAAAGGGGAGGATCAGAAGTTTAGCTGCACTGCTTTTTAAATGTCAGTAACTGTGAGTAATGGTGCTATTTAGGATTTTATGACAGCACTATGAATTTGAAACAATTTGCTCTGAGAACAAATAATTTTTGATTCTGAGGAAATTACTGGACAATTAAAGTGATTGGGGTCTGAGACCATGAAGCCTTAAGTAGTCATTGCCTGCCTCTTGAGGATCACAGAAGTCCATATTTCACTGCTGTCATGAGTTCTTTTCAGTGTAATTCCAGCTCATCTTGAACCACTCATCTCCATACTAGCTGGGTAAAATAATGGTTAAACTTCCTTATATTCAAGATAGTCTTGAATCTGCTTGCTATGCTAAGGTGGGTATATTTGACAAAATTAATTCCTAAATAGGTATATAAAATAAACCAGACTTTCCCTCTTTTAACTCTTCTCTTAGCCATGAGCTTTATGCTGTGCTGTTCTCTGTTCTATAAGGGCTTTACCTTTGCTAAGAGGTTTCCATTCTTCTGAGGTCAGGTGTAGGCACTGGTCAGTACTTGGGCCCTGTGTCACGTAAATCTGTGTTAAATAAAATGTTGCATTCTTGGCAGTAGTGCTTGTAACCTGATTTCTTAAATGTTTTGATAGATCATGATTTCTTGACTTAAATGCAACATGAATATCCTTAGGAGATCTGAATTGTAATCTGAGGCTGTTGCTGTTTCACAGGGAAATGGAAGCTGTTTAGCATGGGCGGAGGGAGAAGGGGTGAGTCTGGAATGAGGCCATCTCTGATGAGTTACTGTTCCTTTTCATCCAATATGTCCCGGATATTAAGCTGTGTGATGAGCATTCAGAAGAACTCTATAAAAAGAGCTGAAATTCTGCATTCCTTTGAAACAGTTAAACTTATATGTTCTCTCTGCGCTAAATGGTGCTGAATAGCATACTTCGCCAAATCAGAGGTCATCAGGCAAAGAAAGACACATACCTTTGCCATGATATATTTTGGAAAAAAAAGTACCAGGGCTGTAACTGGTGGGGGGTGGGTGGGAGGGAAATCTGCTTTTCCTGTTTTGGTACAGTAATGTTCATTATTTTCTTTTTCTTGCTCCTAATGTTTTTACAATGGCTAACAGCTCAAGCACTACATGCTTAAAGAAACATTGTGTTCATTCTCCTTGGGTTTGTCAGATGTTGGCAGGGCTGATACCACATAGTAACACTTGCTGCTTTGACTCTCCAAACACAGAGTGCAGTTTTGCTCTGGAAGCTGCCCTGCATGGTGTTGAAAATAAGCTCTTTATTTCTGAGGATCACATTCTTTTATTTAGCGGGGTAAGTCTTTGGGATGGTTTGCTTAATACTGACTGAATGTCTTTTAATAGATGTTGTCAGTAGATAAATGCTTTTTTCTTCGAGGGTTTTTGTTGTTTTTTCCCTATTCACCCTTTACTGATCTCAGTGGGCATTAAATTAAAGCCACAGAGAGCTTAGCACATGCTAACTATGCTATTGTCATGTTCTGTTCTGATAGATTTTGTCTGATGCACATAGTGATGCTTGTCCAGTCACAGAGGCAAAAATCACAAGCAAAGGATGCTGCAGGGCTAGTTGGCTAATAACTTTTGAGTTGTTCAAGATTTGTCCTGACAGCTGAACTTCAGAGGATGCACAGGCCAGTTGTAACTTAAACATTCATTGGTGGAGTTGAATGAGAGAATTAGAGATTGAATTAGAGAGCAACCTGTAACTTGATGCTAAATTTAATCATTCTGCTTGCACAAGGATGTGAATATCTTTAGTGCAATATACTTCTGGCACTGCTGCTTCCACTGCTGGAAGAAATCCATTTAATCAAAACAAGCATTGATGTCGTTATTAGCATGTTAGTCCCAAGACACAAAGCTTTATCAATATAAAATGAACTGAATGTGGTGCTACTATTCATTGTCTTTACATTGCTTGATATTGTGCACTGAATGTAATGAGGCTTGTTGAAGAACTGCTGTTCACTGTGATGTTCCAGAAAAGTTATGCATCCTTGGAGACTTGTTCTCTGATCAAACATTAGAAATGAAATACAACATTAAAATAAGTGTAATGGCTACAATCTGAGGTTAGCTTTGCAAGCTCACTTTAATGAGTTGCAATTTCCTCTGGAAACTGACAAGTAAAAAATCCTGTTTACCAGTTGCTTAGAAACTGATCATCAGTAAGAACATTAGACATCAAATATTTCAGTAAAAACTAAAGCTGTAGTTTATTGTTCAGAAACAACAGATTCTGGAAATTACCACAGATTTTCATGAAGTCCAAGATATAAACAGATTATAAGAAGGACATGTGTACAGATAAGAACATCCAGACTTATACTAAGAAGGATAAATTTGGTCACTTCAGGTATACAATATGGTTTAAGAAGACTATTTCAACACTGGCAGTGTATTAAATGT
This sequence comes from Corvus kubaryi, assembly GCF_017639235.1. Taxonomy (NCBI): domain Eukaryota; kingdom Metazoa; phylum Chordata; class Aves; order Passeriformes; family Corvidae; genus Corvus; species Corvus kubaryi. The sequence goes on along the minus strand of NW_024581137.1, from coordinate 16,160,940 downwards.
TTCCTTTCTTGGATCACCTTCTGGAATCATTCCTTACTGAAGGTCCAGGAGCTTGGACTTCAGGGAGTATCAGTATGATCCAATAATGGAATTATTTTTGATCTTTGAGATTTTTTCCTTATTTTTAATTCAAACTTGAATGTTTTAAAGCACAGAAATCTGAAAGCTTTTTAACAAGTCTTATAGAAATGGTATGAAAATGTGTTTTGTGACTACATGGTGGAGTTTCTTTGAGAGCAAGTGACATTTTAACAGCATAGTTGAGTTTAGGAGGTAATTCTGGCTAAATAAGGCTTTTATCTAGACCTCTATAGCTATTTCTTAGGGGGATATGTATTTTTTTTAAGAGTAATTCTTACCTAATTCTATACATTGAATTTTTCCATTAAAATGATTATGATTAAATTCTTGGAATGTATGAGGTTTTCAATATTAATTCAGTCTGAGTAGGAAATGAAACATGCCACTTATTTTCTTGTCAAACATAAGAGGCCTATTGTTTCAATATGTTTAAGAGGCCTCTCTGCTTAGATAAAAAACAATAGAAGGCATGTATGTGGCTTATTTAATGGTGTTTATGCTGGCAGGATTATCTCCTTTCCTTGAAGTCATTTTTCAATTCATTTGGCAAAGCAAGAAATGATTTTCTTTTGCCTTTGTTGCTAGTTAGAGTATATCTCATTAACATTTGAGGAAATTACTTTTCAAGAGTATTGTAAGGTTACCTCTTTCCAAAACATGGCCATAAAACTTAGACTTCCTGTTGAAAATTCCAGCTGGACTCAGATAAAATCTTTTCATGGAAGAAATTACAGGATGCTTTTTTCATTCACAATCAGTTTCCAAAGAGCATGTGACCAATGCTAAAGCAAATGGAGGGACCATCATTTTATGATGAGAAACCACCATCTTTCCTCCTGAATCCCAGCAGTAAACAGACATTTCTTACATCCTTTCCAGCCAATGCTGCTTTAGAATTATTGCTCAGCTACACACCAGCCAAAAAGATGAATGCTAAAATAATTTCTCTAGCTAATAGTTCATGCATAAGAGTGATGCCATCAATGAAGTTCTATGCAGGAAAATTAACTGATGAGGCTTTGTCCTTTAGGGAAACCGCCAAGTGAGCTTTGGGAGTTCTGAACTGAGGCAGCACAGAGTGATTTGTACATTGTGCTTGGCATTGAGAGTATGTGTCTTTAACAATTAAAAGAGCTGCTTTGGCAGAACCCTTTTTAGCCTCTTTTCTGAAGGAAGTGAGCTGTATCTGTCCCTTTCCCCCAGTAACTGCAGAACTCATGGATAGAGAGTCTCAAAGATGTGAAACACCCACACTTAATGAAAATGAGGCTGGTTGGTAAGAGGGGAAGCATCCTATTAAAACTGCCTTTAAGAGCAGCATTACATCAAAGAGATCACGCAGGGGAGAACAATCAGCAGTACTTTGTGCACTGGAAAAGCTCCCATCAGCGCTTGCACCTCTCAAATATTCAAAAGAATAATTCCCAAAGCCTGTCCTGGAGAACATAACTGAGAACATCCTTGACTCGTATCCCTGGTAGTGGTTGATTGCTGAAGCTCAGTCAGTTTACAAGTCAGTCAACCAGAGGACACCAGCCTGCTGGAGACCAGGCAGGACACTCCCCTATTCATGAGAGAGCTATTGCCATTAAAACATATTTGTCTTCCTCAAGTTCACTAATCAAATTAATTTAGAAAGCAGTGATTGAATTGAGAATTGAATTGGATAATAGCATCTATGCCGAGTTGCAGTAAGCTGTGTTTCCTTCAAATCTCTGTTCTAACTGTGATGGGCACGATTTGTAGGTCCTTCTAAGGTCTGAGTAGGAACAGAATACAGATCCTCTTGTGAGGATGTTCTCCTAACAGAGAGTATCAGATGCTTGCTTGTTTAGTGCATTGTTCTTTTGCCTTATCTTTTGCTTTCCTCAAAAATGGCAACTATGTTCAAGTCAAGGTCTTATCTCAAAGTAATTGAGGAATTAACACTATCTTTGAGGAAGACAGTGTTCACAAAGGATGGGTTTTTAGTCAAGGAGAAAAAAGCTCACAGGTTGCATGCAAATAGGATATAAGGTACCACCTTTCAATCTGTATTTAACATCTAGAACAATTTATCTGTTGTCAGTCCATACTCTGAAATTGTGGTTAGAAGTGCTTATAAAACACTTTATACAGATGAAATAGAGGTTATAGTCCTTGTGCACAGTTTACAGGTGGAAGTTCTCTGTTACATATACAGTCAGACTGAAATGAAGAAATAATTCCTTACAGCTTTAAAATCTACATTAGTTGAATCAAATTTTCACTGTTCAACTTTGTCCGTAAATGCAGTTGTTGTACACCAAGCAACATTAATGTAACTGAATTGGACATATGTTTGACACACAGTTTTTGAAATTACAGGACTACAGGCATTTTAAGTACACATTTCAGGTGACAATCTGGGACTTTTGCAAGAATCAGCTTTTCCAAGTGGGAAAGACTTCAGACATCTAGTTAGTTGGCCTGGAGATGAGATACTGTGGATGCAGCTAAAGGGTCTGAACGGGACATGACTTTATCCAGTAAAAGATCTGGCAGCTTTTGCTGAAATAGCTGGCACTTCATCTCTGCTCTGAGATGAATACCTCCCATTGCACAGAGGTTAACCTCTAGCTGGAAGTGATGCTGTCTCTTAGTGTGAAGAGACGTCTCTCTCTGGAGAGATGGGATCTGTGGTTGCTAGTGTTGTAACAGTGATAATGCTTGTATTATGGCTGTGATAGTTCAAGTGCTACTACTAGCTTACAAAAAAACAAGAAAGAAAAGAGAGAGGAACTCTGGCTTTGTTTTGCTTTTCTAAAGGTTTCTGTATCTCAAGATACAAGTGTAGGTGCCTCAGGTTTACAGCGTAAGTTATCTATGAAATATATGGGTATTACAGATGACATAGTACTTCTCTACTAGGACAGCTAAGAAATCTGTATAGCTATTAATGAAAAGTTCATTGTAATGGCTTTATCATGTCTAGTTAAGTTTGCTTAATAACAGTGGTATTTTTATTTTTTGGTATGCAAAAACTAATGTATATGTTAAATTTGAGATGACACTTTGAAAATGCTGCTTGCTTTGAATGACTAAGGCACTCTGATTTTTGTGGTTAAACAGAGACTTGACTCATTTTTCTAATGAAAATTTTTCCCTCATTTCTCTTATTCGTGTTCTGAAGCATAAAAAGCTCTGAGTGCTGTGTATCCCTGGGATGCTGTATGTCCAGAATCTAAAACATTTTGATTCTCTGGGGCTGATGGATATTATGTTGTTTAATATTTTATGCTTAAATCCATTGTGTCAAAACAATTACTATGATTTAACTGTTCCTTACAGTTCACAAAATCATTTGGAAAACTCTAGGTCTTCTGATAGAGATGGGTAGATCAGGTATCTTCTTTGTCACATTAGCTTCTCCTAAGCTCATTTAGATCAACATTTGAGAGACTGCATCAGAACAAATCCCCATGTGGTCTGATTTGTCTTTGCACTAGACTTCCTCCTGTAGTCATATAGAAATTCCTGTCAGGACTGTATGAAGTTTTCCAAGGATTTGCAGGTTCTTGTTTTTTTACCCAAAGTAGAATTTCTGCTTGAATTATGATCAGTGGCATCAAAGCTTGAATGTTTTGCCTCTTCAGATAAACCTCTGTGTTGAATTACCATCTTATATTTCAACCACAGGCTGGGTCTCCACTGCTTTTTATCAGACATGACTAGACAAGTTTTCAAGCATATGTGATGTCTATCTATATAGACACTTTTTAAGATGAGCAGGTTTTGGTGTTGCCATAAGAAGCCAGCAACTAATACAAACCACTTGGAGAAACCACTAGGCTAAGCAAGGATCCTAATTCTAAGGCACTGAGCTTCTGCCTTTTTCACAAAAGCAAAAAGGAGCTGTTTTCCAAACAGAAATCATAGAACTTATCTAGCTGCTGATGGACTGTGGCAGCTCTTGCCTAATGGTTTATTCAAATTCTTATTTTAATATGTTGAAAATGTATTAATCTATATGGTCAATGCTTACCTATTTTTGGAGTCTAAGTTTGATATGATCTTCTGAAGAAATCTTACATCATTGACATTTTAAATTGTATTACATTTCCTGAAATACTGTTTTTAATTTAGGCATTTTTGTGACATAGATATTGCATCAATCAGATGTGGCCAAGTTGGATGGGGCCCTGAGCAACCTGGTCCAGTGAAAGGTGTCCCTGCCCAGGGAAGTTGGAACAAGATGATGTTTAAGGTCCCTTCCAACCCAAACAATTCTGTGTTTCTACAGTTCTTCACTTAGGCAGTATCATGAATGAATGGTTGTTGCTGACAGCCGTTGCTGGGGAAGGGAGGGGAGTGCGGCAGGTAGACTGCCACTTCTCAAATCCAGTGAAACAAAAACCTTAACAGAATAGGCTGTGCAGTAGAAAGCTTATTCTCTCTTTAATCCTTAAGCTCAACTTTTACAGCTTTATTTAAATAACTGGTAGAACAGTACATGTAAACACAAGTATGTCAAGGATTAACGCCAAGAGAAAAGATTCGAGAACTAAGATATATTCAATTACTGAAGCTTTATTTGAGTACAAATGAAACAAATTATTTGTAACTAAAAAAAAAAAATCTGTCTTATTCTCCTGTTTCCTCTCTTTTTCATATAAGAATATGTCTGCCAGATACAGATGGATTAGTTTTACTTTTTGGAGCCTTCATGTTAGCATTTCTAATGTCATGGAAAGACAAGGAACCCAACAAAGCTTAGGGAGCATTTAAAGTTCTGAGACAGTCAAACAAAACAGATGCCTGATTTCTGTTTTCTTAACTGAATTTCCTCAGCTGTGCCCTGTCAAATCAGCTTCTTGCACCATCAGATGTACCGAACCTGCCCCACAGTTAAGAGGTACTGTGCTCATGTGCGCTCAGTAACACATGTATTTATTTACATTTCTCCCCAGGAAATTAGACAGAAACACAGCAGCGCTAGTTTTTTACCATATTTTAAAAATAGTCAGAGCTGAAACTGCTCAAGAGGCATTAAAAAGGGCTAGGTGAAAATGCTTTTGAATGTTTGAAATTCCAGGACTGTCAATTGCAACAATTACAAAAATGATTTAGCCTTTCAAATTTTGATTTCTTTTCAGAGAAATTTCATTTGGCCTTTCTATTCAAGTTTTGAGGTTCATGCTTTCCAGATTTTCTATGCAACTAAAAGGATTAGAAGCCTTTTTCAGCACAGGCAAACTTCTTTGATATAATGGCACCGTTCCACGATATCAAACAATACAATATTAAAGCCCAGGAACTACAAAAGCTTAAACACAGCAGTGTTACAGGCATTAGGCTTTGGGTTGTAACCTTCCTCTGGCATTCTTGCCATGTCAAGCCTCTCTATGGTACTTGCTTTGCATCCACAGGAAGTAAGTTTTAGGCAGCTACAGCCTAAGCCCAGCCCTGAAGACAAAGTGGGGAACCTGAATTAGTAAAAGCAGTCTTAATAATAGTGGCTGTCTTTCATAGTAACACATGGCATTTTCATTGAGGGCTAAAATAAAAAAATATTTGCAGCCATCCTATATCTAGGACTCAGAAGTGCTGGCCTTGCTGCTAGAAACTTTTAAACCTGACCAAATTTCGTGTAGCTGCTCCTTCAGTTACAGTGCTGCAAAGAGCTCTGTGTTTGAGCAGGGCTAATTTCACATGGAAGGACAGGATGTCATGCCACAGCTATTTAAAAGATTGCTTGGAATTGCTGTCGCCAATGACTAAGCTGCTTCAAAATCATTTAAATATATCAAAAAAAGAAAAGAGTTCTGTTTAAAGAGAAGTGCTTGTGAAGCTTGCATACCTGCAATAAATCTGAGACTCATCAGAAAATATTTGCTAAGAAGTTCCCATTGGGATCAGAAGCCATTGTGTGCAGAGATGCAAAAATGAAGTCACTTGTTTTTTTCTTCAGTGTGGATGTACTTCTTTAGGTGGCCTAGGGCTTGGTGGGGCAAATGGTGGTATTCCTTTTGCCACAAACTGCAAAAGGAAATGCTGTTTTAGAGGTTTTGGCAAGTCTGAAAATGGACTTTATTTTTCTTCACCGATTTTCAGTTTCTCTGCTACAGTTCTGCATTCTTTATGCTTTGACCCTAGGAGCAGTATCTTGATTACACTCTGTAGGATGTAACAGCTTAATTGCTGCAAAGCTTAATTTATTCAAACCTAGTTCTCTCTCTTTAGATGTCACAGTGAGGCTATGGTTTAGGATAAAACAGAATATATAAACAGGAAAAACTGCAACACTAAGGTTAGTTTATTCTGCATCCTTTATAATCTGTCCCTGGAAGTGAAAAACAGCATCACACTGTACATAAATGTTGAAGATGTGAGGCCATTAAAAACCAAAGATCAACTTTTGAAAAAGAGAAAACAATTGGGAGTGAAAATTGTGGGAGATATGGAAGATGAATTCTTAAAATCACCTGGTTTACTGAAATCTGTATCTACTGAAGAACATAATCCAGGAGTCCTGTTTTGCAACTTCAAGGGAAGCAAAATCAAGATTTTGGTTCTCAATGCATACACACATAAGCAATTTCTGATTAATCCACGTTGCTACTACAATGCTTCCAATGATTGTTTTGTTTTGTTTTTTCCCTGGATGGATGATTTTCCACAGGTGAACGACTGATGAATCAGAGACATTTACATCTTGGTATGTTTCTATTTCAGCATATTAAGTAAGTCATAGATATATGGCTGGATAGATATATTATTTGACATAACCTAATAATAGGTAAACTAATGATAAACAGGTTTATGATTAAGTAAATCATAGCTATAATAGGAATAATAGAAATATAAAATGTACAATATATTTCATGTGATGTGATAAGTATGTTCTCATAACAGTATCTTAATACAACTTAAGATAATCTTCTGACCTTAAATATATTGTATGACATATGAAAGATATAGGATAGAAATCATGTCTCTCATTAGATGTCAAAACATTCTGGTCAAGTTTTAAAATAGTATATAGGAAATTCAGGGTTAAAATTTACTTTAAGCTGAACTTCAAATAGGAAACAAGATTTTTGCTATTTATCACTACCAGTTTCTGTACTCTATTTATAGAGTTGTATCCTCACAACTCCTCAACAGATCTGGATTAGGCTGGAGGCCCTCAAAGATGGAATGGGAACTGCCAAATTTTTTTCCTGAATGAGAAATGGGTTATTTTATTCTTCCTTCTGGATAGGCAGTTGTCATGCTGAATTGTACTGAATGTCCCCACTAGCCTGAGGGTGGGGAGGAGGGCCTACGATACGAGTTTTGACTCTTTTTAAATTAAACCCTCCTCTGGTGCTTCTTGGCTTGTTGCAGATGCACAGAACGCAGCTGATGTTAGCTGCTGAATTATTGGGAGACCGAGGCACACCTCAGGGCCCTTTTAACCTTCCCATTGCGACAGCCTGCTAGAATATACTCTCCCAATTTATATAATATAGCTGTAGGGTTTGTCCCTCCCATATCCACTCCTGTCACTTTCAGCTGGGGCTGTATGCAACCTTTGGTGATGCATGGACTGAATACGTAATCTATTATTTAGAGTTAGGCTACTAAAGATGGTGATGTTGCTGGGTAATATTTTAGCACCTCTTTTCAAGGCAGACAGGAGCCTTCTGTGAAGCGTGTGTTTGCTTTTTAATTCCCTAGTGCTGAAGTTTGATATTGATTAGCAGTGGTATGGAAACACTCCTGAACACTTGTTCCCACCTCCACTTCGTCCCAGCACAAGCTTGTGTAGCTGGATAGGGGATGAGGTCAGAATAACCTTGTTAAATTTGGGTATTTTACTAAGTTTCTAAATGTTACATAACCTGTGCGTGTAGTTTTTATTCCTCCCCCTGCAGCCTTTTTGTTGACTTTGAAGAAGAAAGAAAGCATCTGAATACATATTTAGTCTTTCAATTAACCAGCTGGGCCTATCTTAAAGTTAGGGGTCTTTATGATAGAGCACATAGTTGTAATAGAAGCACACTACATTAATTGCTTTTATCAGTAACCTTTACCAGCTTTAAAAATGTGACCTCAGACCACTCTTTTTAAGACATGAGGGAGGAAAATATCCTCTGTATATTTGACTTCCATTTACATACAAGTTTTATTAATACTGAAAATAAAAAGGTATATGGGCTCTCCCATAAAACAAAAGTTTGTAACAAATTCCTCCCAACCTGAAAAGCTGCCACATGCTTTCACTTGATAACATTCTTTGGCTCTGAGTCTGAATAAAATTTCACAGCCCATCATATTATGCTTAAGTGTGTTATCAAACAAATCATCTTATTCTTGCCAGAAGCTGAAATGCTGTAACTAAGTAAACATCTGTTTATTAACTGCCAGCTCCTTACTGAGTATTACCTTTACCCTGTTTTGCTCTCACCCATGGTCCTGGGGAAGAATTTCCAAGAGAGACTTGGCAAGCTTACTTGTCTGTAATATATGCAGCATTCCTGAAATTCTTGGCACATTAGCCTTGAATCAACTCAAATGAAAGTACTTTGCTGTTTCTGGTTTCTTTTAGCTGTTTATAGTTTCATTGTCAAAATGTCTTTATTCTCCACCACAGACATCTTGCTATAATGTAACTGAAATAATTTACAAGTAAATGGGGTGCCTTCTTTGCCATGTAATAAATTGCAGTACTCCTTCAGAAAGACATAAACATTTACTAGGGAAGAGTTTTCCACCTTCTGCTGTATTCAGACCACAACAGGATGGTAGCTGCAGCTGGCAATGCAGAGGAGTGGAGCCTTTGTCCTGTAGCAGACATCCTAACAAAGGCATTTTGCCTGCCTCAGCCAAGACTTCCAATAGTAGCTTGCTTCACCGCATATTCCAATTATAGAGCACATGTTTCTTGGCTGTCTTTAACAGGCAATGTGAAACTAGATCTTTACTTCACAAAATGTCTCTGGAAATGTGAAGCCTCCAGTAAATAGGATAGAGGCACTTGAGAGAGCTTCCACATTAGTAGTGAAACTTTTACTGGAGCAGTCAGCTTTGAAAACAGTCACTGAGGGTAAAACAGAAACAGCTGAAGAGCTCTGTGTGTCTTAAATAAAGGGAAGGGAAACCTCTCTGGAAAATGCACAACTAATATTTGTCCTGGGTTGCAGTGTATTCTATTACCATCCTCAGGAGCCGTTGAAACCAGGTGGGGCAGTGTTTCCTTGCCTCCTCCCCCCAGACTATCTTTCTGTTAATTGCCCATCATTGTCCTGCCGCCTGACTCAGAGATAACTCCCTCCGGACTATTCTCCTGTTAATGAGCCTAATCAACACTTGGCCTCATGACTCGTTACCCCATTGTGAGATGCTCCGCCCAGAGGGAGGAACCAAGCATCCCATCGTGGATATAATCTGAGGCTGAACACCAGAGACACCGGCTTCCCACTGGATTTCCAGAGGACAGGAGCTACACAGCCACCATTGGACTTCCTGAGGAAGAGCAGACTGTTTTACTACAGGATCACCGCTTCAGAGGACTGCAGCCACCATTCTACCAGACTGCTACCACCACCCTGCCTAACAGGGTGTCAGGTTGTACCTTGACTCTGTCAGTTTGACAGTGTTTTCTTTTACCTTTTTTTTCCCCTTTTCTTTAATTTCCATTAAATTGTTATTCTGACTTAGTGCCTCCCACTGGTTTGTTTTCAAACTAGTACAATATTTTTAACTATTTCAGAATGGTGCAGCTGAAGGAAGAAATAGCAGGTGAGTATTGAATATGTGGATGAGAAGGAAGGTATGAGAGAAGAAAAGTATGGAAGATTTAATGCAGGTTTGAGATAAATTGAGAGCTATGGTCAGAAAAGTGAATTAATTTAGTCTTTCCCTGAAGGATAGATTAAACCTGATTTTCTTGAATGCTCTGAGTATACATTCACAACAGTTCAAACTGATAAAAGGTTTTAGTCCTGTGACTGTTCCACACTGCCTTCCTGCACTAGTTCTGGGAGTTCAGCAGTAGAGCCTTTTTTGAGGTAGGCTTTCTTCCTGGCTAGATCAGTCCTCCTGAGCTGGGTTACTAAGAGAGGAGAGTGTCAGGGCCATACAGAACTTGGCACAAGCAAAAAGGCAATCACAGAAGCCTGATTTTATGTCAATTTAAACTGCTGTGGTGCTGCACCCCTTCTCTGAATGTATGATATTGGTAGGGATGCTACTTAGGGATGGGATGACAGGGTTAAATTCAAGTGGTTTGAAAATCAGTGAAACAAAATTTAAGACTACCACAAACCAAAGTTCTTTAATTAGCATAATTGCACAGTGTCAAGACAGGGCTGAGTTAAGGTAATTTGAAAATGTAGTTATGTTTCTTACGTCTTAACATGCTCAGAATTATAAAATTAAATGAGCACTTATTTCCTTTGGGAAAACGGTATCATTTTTCTTCTTTTAAACTTGAACTGTTTTTATACATACATACACACACTCACAAACATCTGAACTTTAGCTGGAATTGCCTTGGGTTTTCCTCTGGAGAATTCTATTTGGAGATGAGGTGATTGCTTCTATCTGCTTCTATCTGCTGTTGAACAGCATGGATGGAAAGGATGTGGAGATGAAATTTGCAACACAGGCTTTACAAATGATGTGTCATTTAAAGTGTGTAAATTAGAAGGTCCAGTGTCATTCCTCCCCTGTCCCCACTCCAGTCATATAAGTACTCTGTAGAGGACTGTAAAAGCACTGGTGACTTTTTGACTTCCAGATGAAAGACAACAAAAAATGAGATTAAATCAAATGGAAATCCATCTTACCAGAAGCCAATTATTTTCTACCATGAAAGCTAATTTATGCTCAGTGTATTGAGGGCTGTTTGAATTATACCTAAAGCAAAGCAAGCGAGCAGTGGAGAAACCTGTTTTGACAGAAGGAACATATATGAACCCTTTCTGACCCAAACTGAAGCGCCATAGAAAGCTTTGTCCTTATTAAAGTACTATCAGAAAAATGTCTCTTGTTATAATGTATAAATAAATTCTCATGAGATTAACAAAATTTGTAATAGATTTCAGTAACACTCAACACTGACAGACTCTAAACAAATGCATCTTCAGAAGGATACTATAAAAGGATACTTTAAAAGGATCTGGAAGCTCACTTGCTCAGAGCAACAAGTATTTCAAGGGCTGTTATGGTCTGAAAAGTGACTTCAACAGGATTCTGTGTAATAAGTCTCTAATCTGTGAACAATGCAGTTATAGGTATCCTTGTTATGTTTAAAACACATTTTACTGTTTTGGTAGTGCTGTAGCACAAGGGAGCTATTGAGATGAAGATGAATTGATTGAGATCCCAAAGACTAAACCAAACCTGAAGTTCAGCTTGCATATAAACAAGCTGCAGGTTAAAGCCTATCTGTTTAATGCCATTAGACTGAATTCTCCCTTCTTTGCTTCCAACTGATTGATGGCACTTCCTGGAATTTAATGTATTTACTACTTTTTAATTTTTCCAAGCTTCCCAGAGGCCTTTAATTGTTCTGAAGAAATAGAAAAACAGCTAAGAACAGCCTTTTGGGTTGCTTCTAGATTCAGCACACAGAAGCTATGTATGTTTTTTTACAGCTGCCTATTAAAAAAACCAACATGTAAACAAAACATAGACAACCAATTTCTTAGCCCTAAAAGCCTAAGGGACCATAAAGAGTACTGAAAGCAGCAGTGCCTATTCATGCACCCCATACCTGTTCCAGCACCTTGGCTGTGCCAGAACAACCACTTCTGATTTAATTAGAGAAGTCTGTATTCACTGATGTGCTGGGTTATTCCAGACATGAATCAGTTCCCACATGAACTTAGCTGTGGGTCAGTTTGTGGTTGTGGGTCTGAAATAATCTAGTGGCTGCCTGCTGCTGACAGCCCTTCACAGAAGGCAAAGTCTGACTTGGCCATTGATAGGAGGTAAATGATGAGAATTCTGTGGGGAAAAGGACAGGGAGGGGATGGAGTGGTGGTGTGGTGGTGGTTGGGCAGCAGGAACTCTTTTTTGTTGATGCAGAATGCTAAGGTGGTGCTGTGTGGCACTGAAACCTGGCAACACAGCAAGAGAAGGAGAACGCCTGGGGCAGGGGGCTGCTTAAGTTGCCATTGTATGCTCCTGAAACTTCACTCTCCTGAATGCAAAACATTTTCCAGAAGGTTTGCTTGCTTTTATGAAGTATTTTCCAGACTGTGAACTAGAAAGAGAAAATGCTGAGCTATCAACCACCACTGTTCAGTCTTTTTTCCCCCCAAAACCTATCAGTATTGCATATCCTTTCAAGTACTGTTTTTTTTAAAGAGATTCCTAACTGTGACATTTAAGGACTGTTTTTGTATCTTTTTCTGGTTTGTATATGTATTTTCACTGGAATTATTCTGTTTGTGCTAGACATGTTTGCTCATTGGAAATTCAGAGGAAAATTTTATTGCAAGATTTTTTTTCAAGATTAAAAGAAGTAAAACAAATATTATTGTAATTTGTGAGTACAACTGGCTACAACAGGTTACTGTAAGCAAAGCCTTTTTTTAAATTTCAGACTTATCTCTGCAATCATATTTTAATAATGTGCTTTGGTTTGCCAAATAATGCCTTTGCCACACACTTTAATGAGGCTTCCTGAAGATATTAAGGCTGTCCTAATCCTCTTGTGTATCAAGCTCACATTAAGGATGGGATTTTTGAAGAAACAATATTTAGCAGCAGTTGTAAATAAAATACTTTGAGCATTGTCTATTAAACAGCCACTGTTTGCAGGTGTGGAATATGGCAGAAACTGTAATATAATTTTCAAGGATGGATATAGTCCTTGTATAATGCTGAAGAGATGCTTTCCAGCTGCCTGGCACCATCACAGGCTGTAATATTGGCAGATGTACATAGTGTGAAAGAGATTAAGCCTCAAAGATGAAACTTTTTTAGGTGTTGCTGTAGAGTAGGACTTGCTTTTGACTTCTCTTCTTGTGAGATACGTGAACACAGTTCTTAGTTTCTTAGTATGCAGACTTTGTCACAGATATTTAGGTCTCAATTGTGAACAAGCTCAGTAATGTTCAGGAACTCCCAACCTTCTCCCCAAAACTTTTCACGATGTAAAGAAGTCGAAACATGTCGTGGATGCAAACAGTATTAGGACCTACAGGCCTTGGTTTTTTCCTTCCTGAAACATTTACCTAAGTTTTTAATATTTAATGATAACATATGATATTGAAAGCAAGAGCTGCCTGTTTTAACAAAGTAACTAAATGTTTTTCTTGTTGGGTGCATCAGTTTTGTGTTGAAATTGTGGCATTATAACTGTGAGCATGTCATGAGTATCTTGGAATGGTTCTTAGTTTGCCTTACATACAAGTTAACAGAAGTGCTGTCTTGGAAGAGAGTCACTGCCACTTGTAGTGGGATACTTCACAGAGTAACCATGGAGACCCTCAAGTAACATGTTAACTTTATGGGACAGGTCAGAAATTATGTACTAGGTAATCTCAAACTATTAACCTGTCTGTTGTCATCTTAATTTCCTGAATGCAAATATCTGGAGCCTTTACTTTAGGGCAGCACTTCTAACTCTTCTTTACCTCTCAAAATATATTGACAAATCTATATTACATTAGCACTCAAAATTATCTTCAAGAGCTTCAAAAGAAGCAAGGATGCTCTTTAGCTTCAAGAGGCATGCTATTATGAGTTGTGAGATTTATTTGAAATGTTAAAATTCAGTTCTGTTAAATGCTGCTTATGAACTGACAAAGACTGAGTTTGGTTTCTTCTGCTGCTTAAGAAAAACAAAGCCAAAGTGACAGGTTGTTAATCATGAGATGTCAATGCAAGTGCTTTTTTCAGACCATGTTGTCACTGTTCCTTTAGAAACGGGATGTAAAGCCTACAATTAGCACATCTTCATTAGATTTTGACCTTGAAAGTTGAAAGGCATTTTGTTCTTACTAGTAGTGTACATCATAAATTAAAATTAATCATCTCAGTGGAAGTTACTTTTACTTAAAAACTTCCCCAGATGAAGAGCTCAGCATCACAACAGTAGTTTCGAATAATATTCCTTTGGTGTCTAGATAAGCATAATTGAGTTGATAAAGCATTTTTTTCCCCCCAGAATTCAACTAGTTATTAGGGTTGGTGGTTTCATGATTGGTAGCTAAAACCTACCTTTAAAAGTAGTTACCTGATGTGTTTAAGATTTTGCACTGAGTCGATTTTTTTTTTCTGCTAACATTTACAAGAATATGATAATGCGGTGGTGCACAACCAACCAGGGCTACCAGCCTAGACTGACTGTACTGTAACTCTAAGAGGAGCTACCTAAGGCCTTAAGATGGCACGGGGGAGATTCCCATTATTAGGGGAAAAAAAAATCACTTTTAGAATGATCAGGCATTGGAATAGGCTGCCATCAAGGGAGGTGGTGCAGCCACCACCCCTGGAAGTGTTCAAGAGGCGTCTGGATTTGGCACTGAGTGTTATGGTTTAGGGGTCTCAGTGGTAGTGCTGCGTGCACAGTTGGACTGGATCATCTGCAAGGTCTCTCCCAAGCCTTGATGATTCTGATTCTACTCCATGTGCGTGACCCCGGTTTTCATGGGAGGGCAGCAGAGCAGCACTCTGAGGCGAGCGGGAATGACGGGGTTGTTTTCCCACGCCAGGAGGGCCGGGTTTGGCTCCTGGCGCTGGCGCCGGGCCCGGCGGGGCCGAGGGCACGGGCCGGGCCCCTCAGCACAGCCCGGTGCTCCTCGCTCCCCGCGCCGGCCGCTCAACGCCGCTCTCGGATCCGCCTTCTCGCGGCACCGTGCGGCTGCTGCCCGGGCAGAGGCGAGGTGGGCACCGGCCGGGCGCCTCCATGGCTCCCTGCAGGGGCGGGGCGCTCACACGCGTTTATTTTCAGCCGCGGCGCGGCTCGGCTCCCGCAGCCTGCAGAGCTGCCCCGGGAAGCCGCTCCGGGGCACAGAGCACCCCCCGCGCGGCTGCCAGGGGGGAGCGGGCGCTGCCAGCGGGGGCGTGGGCGGTGGGCGTGTGTGGGCTCCGCCCGCCCTTCCGCCGCGGCGCCCCGCCCCGTCCGCCGCCTCTGCCCGCGGAAGTGAGCGGAGCGGGGATGCGGCCGCGCCGCCCCGGCGCACGGAGGTGAGAGGCGCGGCCGGGCGGCGGGGCCGGGGCGGCGGCCGTGCCGGAGCTGCCGCTTGCGCCTCTCTGCGCTGCCACAGCCGCCTCCCCCGCGCTGCCCCGCGGCCTGCGCTACGGTGCGGGCGGGGCCGGGGCGGCCGAAGGGGGCTGCGGGCGGGGGTCGCCTCGGGCAGGCAGCGCTTTCCTTCGCCGCTTCCCGGTCTCCCGCCTGGCGCCGAGGATGCGGGGTGCGGGCAGAGCGGGGAAGGGGGGGTTACTTGGGGTGAGGGTTTATTTTTAGGAGCGAACGCCCCTCCCCGGGCGGGACGAGGCTGTTGGAGGCGCTGGTGGCGAGGGGAGAGCGGCGGCGCTGCCTCCGTGTTGCTGTAGCTGCTGGGCGGCTAATCCTAATCCTCATCCTCGGTGGTCTCTGACAGCTCTGCGGGCTCCCTCTGTGTGCGTGAGCTGCTCTGCGCTAGGCAGTTCATACGGGTTTAGTTTTGTTTCTTTTTTTGTAATTTTTTCCTCTTTTAGCGTTGGTTTCTCTTGCAGATGTTGCTGCAGGTGGGGGCAAAGGGAGCACTGTGATTGCCTGGGATCTTGGGGCATTTCTCTCTTCACCTTTCCGCTCCCGCTCCAGCGCTGCTGTTGCTAAAGACTTTTGTAACTATCGACTCAAGTACAATTTCGATGGAAAATGAAGGTAAAGGTCTCATCAGACTCACTGACTTCATTGGAGCTAAGAGGATTTTTGCATGCAATTTGGTGACAACTCCTACTGGTGCGTGTGTATGTTTTACCGTTCCAGGGGTTCGCAGGGTTGCTCTCGTGTGTTAATCTTGTGGTAGGGATTTTGGTCTGCATTTTGAGATTTAAGATTTGTAGCATCATCGTTTTTCTTTATTTCTGCTGCTGCTTGTAGAACTAATTGTCAGAGAGATTTTATTCTCTCTTGACAGCTACTTAAAACATCTATTGTGCGTTTTAATGCTTTATATGTTTGTAATAGAAACATTTTATTTAGACAGAAGCTTCTTGGCATTAGTTGCTTGGTATTTGCTTAGATGATATGATTCTCTTAAACATCTATTTCAGGATGAAATTGTGAAGTATTAGCTGCATTTTACTTTGAAATATTTTGTGTATTTATACGTTCTCGAAAATTACTCAAATTGCTCTCTTGGACAGTATTTAATTAAAAAGTGATGCTGAAGTTTTGAGTACTGAAAGAAGTTGTTCTATTTTGCGTTCTCCTTCTTGTCTAGTTTGGAAATTACTTAATCTGGGGAATTACTTCAATTTTTTAGTGTCAGCCTTCAGTTTATGCTCTGGGAACCTTGAAAGCCCCTTTGCATTGTGACAGTGACTGTGAACTTAATTGATTTTTTTTTTCCTTTTTGCTTGTTTCTCTTTCTATGTGACTCTTTATGTTGAAAATCTCTGAAATTTATTATTTTTATTATTATACATGTAGGAAAAGAACCACTGATTACCCCCACCTTAGGTCATCACTTTTCTTTGAACGTTGGTGGGGATTTAGGTGGCTACTGGATTTCCTTTGCTGTAGGTTGTTACATGAGATGTTAGGTGCTCCTTTTCCTCCCACCCCAAAAGAGGGCTGCTTTTTTAATACTTTGACTTGAATGAAGAACTGAATTGAGACTGTGGGGTAGACTTAGGTTATTTTTTATGGTTGGATATTGTTCTGTTCTGAAATACAGTTGTCGTGGATGACTGTAACGTTGTGGTAATTGTGAAGTGCAACACATGTTGAAAACTATATGGGTTGCTTTCATCTGGCATTTCAGAACTTTTTTCTAACTTTAAAATCATGTTAGAATATTTTAAATTCTATTCATCATGTCTTCCAACTGGATATTTGTGAAAAAGAACGTGGACCTTGTTAGGTGGCAGGAATTTTTGAAGTGCACAGAGCACCTCTAGGAGATTGGTCTTTGTTTTTAGAGGCTGGATAGCTGACAGAAGTGGGGTCGGTGCCTTTGCATTTCAGTCACTGTTGCAAGTGAAAGGGTTTTGAATGGGCAACGCCCGGGAGCGGGGGAAGGCAAGCAGGGATAATACCGATGAATAGAATTACACTAAGGGGAAAAAAGGTATCTGTGTGCCAAAACCCAAATGGCAGAAAGACTTTTAATGCCTTACACTTCTGTTATCAAATAAATAGTATATCATAGATGTAGTGTGCAGTCGAGTTGTGTGTGATAGTGTGGCTTATTCTTCCAAATGCACAAAGATGGCATTTCTTATGGAATAAATAAACTATGCATAAAAATTAGTTATATTTGTATGATAGAAATAATATTAAAAGGCTTTATCTTGGGGAAAATACTTTAAAATATGATCAAATGCATATTTCAAAGGCAGAAATAAAGGTTGTGGTTTATTGAGGGTTTTCAAAATGGGGTAAGCTTATGGGAGTAGGAGAAAATGATGTGTGATAAAAAGACTGAAGTGGTTCTCTGAACACATGAATGACTTCTTCTCCTCCATTTCTTCTCCCACACCCCTACATCTCATAATTAATTGAGATGGGCATGGATATTTACAACTGTGTACTGTCTGTTTTGGTGTTCTTGGTATTTCTGAGCCCTTCTTTTTCTAAAACTTGACATTTTGAGGCAGCTAGACACAACAGCTTTTGTATTGGAACTTTTCAGCACTCTTGAGGCTCCTTAATGTATTTTCTCCTGGTGACAGCTGAATAATCTTTGTAATCTTGTAGAACAAAGATTGCATTTAGAATATTTTTAAGCTTTTTTTTTTCCTTCAAGTATGTGTTTGAAAGGTCTCTTAGGTTTAGATATTGAGCAAGAGATAGCAGATTGTTGTTGTTGGTTTTTTTTTTCCCTCCTGTATTTGAATGAATGTTCAAGATTGGGAAGTGGTGAGATGGTTTAGAAAACGGATGTTTTGCTGTGTTAATTCAGTACTCATAAACAGTATTGTGTGTTTATGTCTAGGCTAGTTAATGTTTTGTCCTGAGACTTTGTGGTTCCTGTTTCTTGTGTTGGGTTGATTGAACTTCCGCAAAAATTCGTGTTTCTCATGGTAATGAGGAAGAGAGAATTTCCCATCATAGGGAGATTTCTGCTTGATCATAAAACTATGAGTTAGAGGAATGATGTTTGTATTTCCATTTGGAAAGATGGAGTTTAGTGACTTCTTTCCATTGGAGGAGCTTTTTCTTAAACTGTAGGCAGTTAGGGAAATCTTGTATGGACAGAACATAATTTTGTAATTTCTGCCTTTTAGCAGAAAAATAAAGAATAATTCAGGTTTCCTAGACTTTGAGCTTCTTTGAGGTCAGACCATGACTACAAAAACGAATTGTTAAATAGGAGCATTGTTTTGTTATCAAGACCTTAGGCAGTATTTGTTTTCATATTGTTAAGAGCCTAATGGAAGAGGTCAAAGTAACATTTTCCTGCAGAAAAGATTATCCCAAAATCATATGGAAGGTTGGTACAAAAATTCAGACCAGACTTGCTGCATGTGATAAAACATTGTGTGGTGATTCAGAAATCCTCCTTAATCCTCATTGTTTTGAGTCCTAGTTAACTTTAGCTAATCTTCAAAGATGGTGGTTAACTTCAGCCTATAGTCTGTAGTAATTTCAGGATAATTTTGATGATTGCATGAGTAGGGAGATAAAAGTGAAGACTGTTTTGTTTCTTAGAAAAAGGTACTTTAGTTGTTCATAAAATCCTGACAAATTAATAATTTGTCTTGTGCTTGTAGTGCAGTTGAATTTCCTACTGAGTTTCATGGGTGGTGGTTTTGGTTTTGGTGGGTTTTTTTTTAATGATGAAAATGGGCTTACTTGCTAAACTATCAGATTGAAGATCAGTGAATAGGTTTTGGGGGCAATGAGTTTTAGCACCCTGGACTGGCTCATCATGGATTAGGCAGCCGTAAGTACTGAGGAAGGGGTGGAGCGTGTGTACATGCAACAGACAGCAGAGGGGGAAGGGATGCCTGCAGCAGCAGTGGCTTGAAAACAAATTAAATGGTTCCAGAGTGGCATCATCAGTTGTTCATTAAGTAATATCCAAAATAATCAGATTGAAATTTGCGATGGAAAATGTTGGAGATTCTGAAATGGACTTGGTGTTATCACAGCAGTTCAAATTCCTTTTGGAATGTAGATGATTTCTTAACAAAATAATAGGTGAAACAAGAAATTTGATATTCATTGATCACAGTTTTTTACTATCTGCAGCTTGCAGATAGCTAGAAACCAATACTTTACACTTATGTTGGCAGAAGTCACATTTTTTTAACTTGGGGGCTAAGGTGAGAGAAGCGAATTTTTCTCTTTTTTTTTAAAAAGAAGTGTGAGTCTTCACTAAAGACCAATTTCATTCCTATATTTAAACAGTACTTCGATAATTTAAATAACTGCTAAATTAATATAGCTCAGCCTTGCATTAGGAACATGTATTTCCTTTATAAATGAACAGTCAGACTCATCTTTTAATCTGTTTGGTTGATGGAGCATTAGATAGTTTTCGCCTTTTCTTTCCCCTTTTTTCCCACGCAGGTAAGTTGGAAATGTTAATGTATAATAACCTAGAAGTGATTTAACGTGGTGGCAGTGTGAGTTCAGATGTTGCAGAATGTATGTGTAGTTATTTTGCTCCCTTTGTAACTTCTTTACTTGAAGAATCTGTGGCATAATCTCGTGGTGAGTCAGGAGAAGCATTGCTGTAAGGAAAATGCAGACAGTTCTTAGGGCAGCTAATTCAACAAAAGAGAAACAAACATTTTCACTTGGATATTTTTTGGTGATGAGTGACAAATACACGGTGATTTCAAGCATCTTGGGGTGCGTTTCTGTAGGACTGAATAAAAGGGTCTCCTTATTGCTGAAAGAAGATCCTGCTCTGACTCGTGTTCCTGCGCTAGTGTTGCGTTGACTCTCGTTGTTGAGTTTCTCTGTCTTGCTGGCTTGGCAGAAGGTTAGCCCAGCCCTTCCTTCCCCTTGCCCTTGTTGGGCAGCTTTCTGTTGAGTGGGAAAATGGAATGGGTTCATGAAGTATTCAGGTAATGTTGAAGAAGGTGAGGGACAGATAAGTGAGACCTGTTAGCTTGACTCAGTTCCTTATGTAATCATAGGTTCCATTCAGTATCAATTCACCCACAGACCACGGCAGAATTTTGCAGGAGTGGCATAAGTTAATAAATAGATTTTTAGTTTTGATTGGGTGGAAGAGTTGAGATGATACCTAATTGACACTGGGTGATAAAATTGACATTTGCAGTGTGGTCTATAGAAGCTAGAAGGAATGATAAAGTTACAATGCAGGGAAGAGAGGGAAAATAAAATACAGTAATCAAGGTATAAATTTGGGCAAGCATCTGTTTCTAGTTATTTGTTTTGTAAACATTCTGCTCTAAACAATTAGAAAGGATAAAATGGATAATGGGTTAGCAGATGCCATCTACAGAATCTTTTACAAAGGCTTTTAAAATATTTTTAAGTCATAAATTTTCAGCAGCACTTTTTTCTGCATACATAATTCACAAAAAAAAAGCTTTGTGAATACAGTGTTGCTGCTTTCTTGATAGTAATCATAAGAAAGCTTATTACCATAAGTAGAGTAATTATGCAGTGAGTTATGTTTGCATTTAAATTGACACTGACACTAGCTTGGTCCTGAGAAGTGTTGTAAACAGTAAGTTCAGTATTTTTTTACTTAGAAATTAATTTTGTTGCATTATGAAGTGACTGCATAGCTGTCAAGGATATAATCAGCTATGGGGTCTTGAAGCTTCATTATTTTAAACAAATACTGAGAAAATATTTGTGGTTTTGCTTAATACCATTATATGGCAACTAAATTCTGCATGTCATGGATACATTAGTAGCATATCACAGGGTGATAAAGTTCTTTATTTTAGTGTTTGCCATTCAAGTGCCATCCTTGATTCAGAGAAGCTCAGCACTTCAGAGTGTTATGAGATACAAGCAGACTGTTGGAGAGCAGCCATATGATCTTATTTCTAAGCTTAAATGTTCCTTTCTAGAAAGTTGGTGACTCTCTGGCAAGATAAATGACTGATACTTAGACCCAAAGTCTTTTTGGCCTGTAACTTCTAAAGGGCTTCCCGTGAATCAGGATTTCAGCTGAAGCAGGAGCTGGTTAGAGTCAAATGTGGGACGGCCAGCAGTACTCTCTTCCTTGGGCAATGAGTTCCTGAACTGATCCAGTTCTGTTATATGTAAACTTTGCTTTCATCGAGGCACTAGCATTGATTTGATCGTTTTAGAGTGTGCTTAGGATTGTTTATTTTTTTTTGTTCTTCTGATTAATAAGTAATGACAAATGTAAGAAATGTTCAAGCAGACTTTTCCAGTGTCCAAGGGTTTCTTTGAACAGGGACATCAAAAACTGAATATTTTGGCCAACGAACTATAGATGGGTCTGATGTGTTCGTCAATGCCTTCTTGGTAAAGCTGATGCCACCTCCAGGCTTTCAGCACTGAGGCTTTAAACTCACCATTGTATATCCTCCAGAGTATGCATAAATGCTCTAAATGGTAAATCTTTCGTAGAAATGAAATAGAAAGCGTGTTTGGCATTCTTAAGTTTCCACTGTATTCTACATTAAATAAGGTAAAGGAAGATAAAGTGATGTTGGAGGTTTAGTTGGGTTTTTTGTTGCCATCATTCTGACAGTGCACAGCACTGGAGTCAGGTTAAAGTATGGTTATTTTTGTGAAATGTTTTCTCTAGCTAGAGAGCAGCAGTTGTCACTCACAAGGTTTGCAAGATAACCACATGGTGTATACAATGATTACAGCAAACTGCCCATCTTTACTCTTTACTGGTAGCCTCAGTTGAACTACATGTCCTACTTTCTGTTTTTTAAATTAAAGAAGACATGAGGAAACATCCTGAAAGAGTAAAATGCATTCCAGGTTGTGGAGACATGTTTCTCAGAGAGTGTTCTTGGAAAGTATTTTTAGGACCTGAAAATAGTTCTTGAGCTTTATAGACTATTGTAGAGTTAATAAATTGCATGTTAAGTGGAGCATCTTACTCTTTATTACACTGCCTGAAGTAGATGGGGTTGGGGATACATTGCTTAAATATTTTACGACTTTCAAGCTAGGACAAACCTTGAGATTTAAAATGGTCAGTGCCAGTATTCGATTTCTGTTTCTTAGTTGATCAGAAATGCCGTAGTGTTGTGTATCAAGGAGCATGGTTTTGCATTATGGTTGTTTCATTGCCATAGTGAAAGTCCCAAGCACTGCTGAAGTGGTGTACTGGAATATGAGGCAGGGGATTTTTCAGGCTTACAGGGCAGCTTAGCTGGTTGTTCTCATAATTTGGGTCTTTATATTTCTTTGGTAAATGGATGATGTCTATTGCCCATTTTCTATAAAGTATTATGAAATTACACACAATAGCAAGGGGCTGAAACTATGTGACTTCCCTCCTCAGAATAAAATTACTCTGCAAGGAGAACTCATTAATGCAATTTAGTGTTTCTCTTTCCTTCTGGCTTTTTTTAGGGTCAGAACTTTTCTGTGTGAACTTCCTTTGATGTGAGGGCTCCTGGTAAATGTTTTAACTAAAATACTGTTGAGTAGGAGCAAATTTTTTTTGACTGTTAGAATACAGGGTTGCTGCAGCTGTTTCCCCAGAAGTGAAAAATCATCACGCTTTTCCAGAGGAGTACATTCAAAAAAAGACAGTAGGCAGTAACTTCAAAGCCTTCAAAAAGTATTTCTGGGCAAATAGTGCCTGGTAGAAAACAAGAGGCTTCTTAGTTTGCAGACTTCAGTCTTTTGTGGGGTGGGAAGGGACAGTTCTTTGCAGTGACAAGTAAAGTACTCTTTTTGCAAATCGGTCGTGGATGTTTGTGTCTAATAAGTGTTGGCACTTCTTGTTCTAAAAAACACAGCATTATTTCCCACAGAGATATGTGTCAGAGTTCAGTGCTCTCTGACCAGGTTTTTTTAGATAATCCACCTAAGGAGGGTGCAACACTGAATATTAGGGCAACAAAGCTGGTGAAGGGTCTGAAGCATAAGTCCTATGAGGAGCAGCTGAGGGAGCTGGGGTTGTTTAGCCTGGAGAAAAGGATGCTCAGGGGAGACCTTACTGCCCTCTAGAACTACCTGAAATTAGGGTGTAGCCAGGTGTGGCTTGGTCTCTTCTCTCAGGCAACTCATGACAGGACAAGAGGACACAGCCTCAAGTGGTGTCCAGGGAAGGTTTAGGCTGGACATCAGGAGGAATTTCTTCACAGAAAGGGTGATTATGCATTGGAATGGACTGTCCAGGGAGGTGGTGGAGTCACTGTCCCTGGAGGTGTTTAAGGAAAGACTGGATGTGGCACTCAGTTCTGTGGTCTAGTCAACATAGTGGTGTTTGGTCGTAGGTTGGGCCCTGATCTCAGAGGTCTTTTCCAACCTAATTGATTCTGTGATATCAAATGTGTGTTTGAAGATACTTGATGTTATGTGGGTTTTTTGATTTAGGAGAATGACACATTCATATTATGTTTTCAGTATATTTTGTAAGTATAGTTTGTAATTAGCAAAATGTAGAAATTGCAGTACACAGTTCAATCACAATACCAGTGTGATTCCCATTTCCTGTCTCTATAATATCTGCACCATTGTGATGCTGGGCATCCCTCATCTCCAGCAAGGATCATGTGGGTTGAGACCCCATATGGTGCTCCTGAAATTTTGTCAGTGGTTCAGTGCATGTGAGGACATGTGAGCCTGACCAGCATGGGAGGGGATGCAAACTCAGACATTAGCATTCTTTTGATGAAACTGGGGAGAAATATTGATACCAGTTGATCCACTCAGCTGACTGAGGTATTTATCCAAAGCAAAGGCCACCCTCCAGTCCCACTGTGTAGAGGTCAAGTCAGCCTCTTTGTAACAGCTGTAGTTGTCACACCCTGCATTGTTTCCTGAGCTTCATAGGTGCTTCACCCTTGCTCATCTCCTCCAAGCCTTCTGTTACAGGGCTTTTTTTGGTCAGTCACTGTACTTGAGTATTTATCATATCTAAATTTACAGTGTTTTGAGGCTCATTTGAGAAGTTGCTGGTTGAGGATCAATTACAGTTGGTCTTCATGATTAAATCACATATGAGGTACAAACAACTGTATTAATTAGGGTAGTTTGTAAAGATGAGGCCTTCCTCAAGGTAACTTCGAATTTTATGCACATAATTAAGATGTAGATAAATTAGTTCAAAAGCCAAGAATAAGACATTAAAAATCAGAGTTTACTTAAGGTAAATTTGTAGACTAACTGCATTTATAGTTTGTGACCTTGATGGCACTGAGTTTTCTTTATTTTATTAAATCTCTATTTGCCACACTCAGCTGCTTCTGCCTGCTTGTTCTGCTAGCATAACTGGTGAATTTCTCTGGAGATTTAATTCCTGTTAAAATCTGGTGTAATTTCACTGATAAAATTGACTCATAGTCATAATCATGTTGAGAATTGCTGGTTTCAAAATGGTCTGAGGGCTCTTTGTTTGCTCCTCTCTGCCTTACCTCCACTTTTTGAATCCTGCTGTGCTTCAGGGGTTTGCTTCTGGCTGTACAGTTGTTCTAGGATTTACTCTATTAAGTGTGCCTAATGACTTTTTTTGTGTGTGCGCGCGCCTGGCTTTTTGTGTCTTGTCATCACTTGGCCATGGTTCTGTGGCTGGGACCTGTATTGAGGTTCCAGAAGCATCTTGCCTTCTCTACAAAAGGGGGAGGGAAAGATGGCATAAACATCTAGTGAAATAGATATTTTTAGGGTCATTGTTAGCTAGTGACTCAGTAGAATCACAGTTGTGATGCTGAGCAATGATCTATTGAAACAGAGAGCTTGATGATGCTTAACATAGATGAGGTAGTTATGCTTGAGAGAAGACAGTTAAAAATTTGCATCTCCAAAACCTATGGCCACAATGTCCTAATGAGTGGGAGAGGATTTTTGCACTTATTCTTCATATCTGATGAAACTGACAGAAAAAAGTGTTACTTCCATTCTGGGTGGAGTCTTTTTCTTCGAGATTCCTTCCACAGCCAAGAGTCTTTGCCTAGTGGGAACTATGTCCAAAGTCTGTGTACATCTACAGGGAGAGATGCACAGACCTCTGTGCCCATTGACATCTAGTTGATATCTAGTCCTGTGTGCTTTCAGGGTTCCAGACAGTTCAGGAGAGGTAAGTGCTTGGTATTTAAGTATCTTACTGTGTGCACAGGTGTCTGCAGAAGTTGATCTGTGTTGCCCCTATGCACCTGTTATCCTGGCTCCAAAT
This sequence comes from Corvus kubaryi, assembly GCF_017639235.1. Taxonomy (NCBI): domain Eukaryota; kingdom Metazoa; phylum Chordata; class Aves; order Passeriformes; family Corvidae; genus Corvus; species Corvus kubaryi. The sequence goes on along the minus strand of NW_024581137.1, from coordinate 16,135,420 downwards.
TGTACAGACTTGGAGAAGAACATGCTTCTCATGATCTGAGTTTTTTAAACCTTTCAGTATATATCACACATGGTTTGATCATATAGAAAATTCAGGAAATGGGAAGCTTGTAAGTTTCAGTCTGGTGTTCAGTGAAATACCTTTTATTATGTTGTTGAACACTACTGTTTTTTTCATTGTGGGGAAGGTAGATAAAAAATGAATCCTAATTCTTACAGAGGGTGAGGAAATCTTGATTCTTTTGGGATCCCAGTAAGAAAGGCATGAACACTTGAAAGGCAGATCACTACTAATAACTGGGAAAAAGGCAATAGCAAGGTGTAAAATCATATGTCCTTTCTGATGCTGGGAATCCTGAGATGATACATCTTTGGAAGGCTCTCTGGTCAGGGCATGGCACACTGTAGGTCTCGTTTGCTCATTGTTCATTAGTACTGTTATGGGGTTTTACAGTACAGAATCATCCATCACTGATAGTAGTTGGGCCTGGAATGAGGGCTTTGAAGTGTCCCGTGGAGAACGTGCTCTAATATCCTAACCTCATTATTAAAACGGCAGTTCCTGAGCAAGGTGCATATAATATTTCAAGTGTGAAAGCATACTGTTCACATACTTAAAATGAAATGCACATTGATTAGTTACACATTGATTATGTGGACATTCATTAATTGTGCTATTGATTGGACACAGCATGACTCAGTAACGATCACATGGTATCCATGATAATCAAGTACCTGATGTGGATCACTGACTGCTCACACAATAATAATCTTACAGGCAGATCATTACAAACAAGTTGAAAGGTCTTTGTAGTACTTGAATTGGCATGAAAGGGGTTCACTTTTACAAGGACTGATGGGACAGATTCAGGCAGCCTTAGTGAGTTGTTCCGGTGGACCTGAAGATTCAGAAGGAATCAGAATTTGTTTCAGTACCTGAACTTAAATTTCATTGTTTTGTGAACATCTAGGATTTTTTTCACTTTTTGCTGTTCTCTATAGATTTATTTCTCTACTACATTTGTATTTCGTACTTGCAGGTCAGTTGAGTAGCTTTATGTAACATTTGCAGGGCTTTATATTAGCTAATTAGCCAAAGTGTTTTGGTCACCAGTTTGTCTGAAAATAGACTTTGCTATGAGAGTGTTCTAAATTTTTAGACTGCTCTTGGTGAATGTGGATCCTACCATTTGCATTCTCTGAGCAAGAAGAGCTGAAGTTCCCCTTGAAAATAATTGTAAAAGTATATTGATGTCAGTGAGCCCTACTGATGGATAATAGACTCATTTTGCTAAACTGAGAAAAACAATGGTAGAGATGAGTTGTTGGTACTTCATATTGATTACAGTAGAAGGAAGCTAGGCAGGCTCTTATAGCCTATGAGGAAGAAGAAAGAGTAACACACCACTCTTAACTAGTTAACTAAATTTTTCTTCAGTGGAAACAGAACCGAAGTCTGAATTTCTGGTAGTGTAAGCCTTCCAGACAAATTTGTATTTATTTTGATAAACATCCTTTGGTCACAGTTCCATGATTGTATGATTGATGCATATTTCTTGGCCTAGAAATGATGGTGTGTACCTTGGAAGTGGTCCAAGAAAAGCCCTTCCTGAGGCAGTGATTTATTTTTGTTATTCACCATCCTGCTGCTTTGTTCCTTGGTGGAATTAGCTGCAAATGGGGAATGGAAAGCTGTAGACATAGAAGCTTCAATGGTCGTGCTGCCTATCTGGTATCTAGCATTGGCCAGTATAACGTCTTAGCCCGCATTTTCTTTATCCATATAAAAACTTGGCCTGCAATGAAATACTGAACTATTTTAAGGTATCAACTGATGAATGACAGAAAATTAATTGCCGCATAGGATGGAAAGAAATCTTGCTGTATGTGGGTTGTCTCCTTTAGTGCAGAGCGCTGTGGTTCTGGGAATAGCTTCTGTTGGATACCTTAAAAGGTGTTGCGGAGGCCCAGATCTCTGCTGTGCAGATCTGGGCAGCAGTGCAAAGGACTGTAGAGAGCACTTGCCAACAGTATTGAAGAAGTAGTTTATCTTGTTTTGTGGAAGTAATGCATAGTAAAGGCAAAAAATCATTTGCTTGAATACAGTTATTGTGGTCCAGCAGATAGCAAGCACAGCTGTTTTTCGGACCTAAATCTGTTATGTAGCCCACTTTATATTTTGTGAGGGGAACAGTGGTTGGTTTCTCATTGGCTAAGGAATTGAAATTTAATTTGTGGCAATGTTGGATATTTGAAGCTGTTCTTTTCTGAGCTACAAATGTAGTTTAATCTACAAAGATTGTATGGGGTTTTTAGAAACTAGATGAAGATCCATCCAGAATTATTGTACAATGGGTAATTTTGCTCTGGTGAAAGGAGCTGGTTATAAAAAGACTTTCTGAGCCTTTATCTTTGTGATCCTGTATCAGATTTTCTCTGTAGATTTTTTTTTTTTACCACATACAGTACAGCATTCTTCATAAATGTGGGAGATAATACGAATGAAATACATTCAAAATGACTGGCTTTTTGAGTGCCACAAAAAGGTTGTCAAAATAAGCTTTGTTGTTGCACTGTAGTTCTGTGCTAATGAAGATTTATTTGGAAGACAAACCTGATCTCTGAGAGAACCCTAACATTTCTGTTTAAGGATATTTAAATTCTTAAAATAATCTTAAATAACGTGTTATTAGATTTCCTGAAGTCTTAATTGATAATATTAGGGAAATGACCAGTTATGTATCCTTTGTTGGAGTTGTTTATGTTTAGCAGCGATGTCAGTTGCTAGAGGGAAAAAGATTTTTCTCAGCACTAAAATTTGTAATGGCTGTCAGTTCATTTCTGCCTGCCCTTACTGGGAAAGCATGGTTGCTCAGCACTTTTGTGAGAATGTGGAGTCATCTTGGTCGAAGTCATATGTTTGTGGGCTTGTTTTGGAAGAGCACTTAGGCTTAATGGTTTTCTGCCCTAAACTGTTGTTTGGAAGTGATAGAGAAAATGAGCTACAATAGTAGAGTACATGGCCAACAGTGTGCAGTATAGAAAATGAAGATTGTCATACTTCTTTTAGGACATAAAATGCTGGAATCTTTTAATGTGTTGTCATCTTTAGGTACTTGCATTTTAAGTCTCAGCACCCATAGAGGAGATATATACAATACAGTAATTATTTCCTAAACCATAAACACACCAATTGAAATTCTGTGCAAGTATAATGTGAAAACCATTTCTGTGGTCTGCATGTTTGCATGTTAGGTCTCTTCCAATTAATGGAGGGTGGATGTGTGTGCAGCATGAAGTATTAATTGTGTAGTGAGATAGTCAGCAGGAAAAAAGAGCTTCAAACTCCAGCTTCTCATATAAACAAAAATCAGAAACTCTGAAGTTTCATTAAATATCAAAGCAATGCTGACCTATGCAATCAATGTTGCTATTGCGCTCTTCTGCAGTTCACAAAATTTTAGCTTCCTAAAATTACAGAAAACATTACTTTTTATAGCATTGATTTGAAGCTTTTGTGCTGTAGTCAAGTTTTAGTGCTTCACTTGCATCTGTACTCTTGTTTGAGGTTTTCTTAGTGGTTATTCTCCTTTCTTTATGTACAAGAAAATGTAAATAGGCCTGCTTAGATCACCTTCATTAATGAGTAGAAAGTAGGAGCAGGGGGTGAAATTTATCTGGAGCGACTTTCTGACTAGATATTGATGATAAAGGATTAGTAAGCTATTTTACTGTTAGGATCTTTGCCATCACTGAACACGTTGTTACAGAAATTAGTGTTCTCACTTGCATGTCCAATGTTTTATTACTGGAGGTGGTAACTGCATGAAAATAAGCTGAATTGTAGATTATTTAAGTGCAATGTTTATAAAAAAACTACCTTTGAATGGTATTAATACTTAATTGCTCTGGCATGTGTTGTTTGAAACTAAACATTAGCACTCTCCTTCCCTTCAGACTTTGGTTTTGTTTCTAGGTTGCACGTCTTCAAAAAATCCCTGATGGTGACAATGAGACAATGATTCCTGTACTGTCTTCAAAAAAAGCAAGTGAATTGCCAGTTGATGAAGTAGCAAGTATTCTGCAAGTAAGTAATTTTTTCATATAGAATGCACTGATATTACCAAACAATAAGTTTGATATTTCTTAAGGACAGATCTTGTAATTGAAAGTTGATGCATTATCATGCTGTTTGATATTAGGTATTAGCTGCTTCTAAAAGCAAGTTGGTTTTTAAATTGTTGCTAGAAATGCTCTAATCTCTTAATATAAAAAAAAAATTTGGACATTTGCAGGGGGAGTGAGATTCAACTTGAAAATATTTGGATTTGTCTGCTTTGAAAATTGTGACTTTATTAATAAAATCTGAGAGTCCATCTTGCTATAAAATTCTGTGCTGGGTTTTTCTTTTTTTATTGCTTCCATTTCTCTAAGGAATCCTTAATATTCTTAATTTATTTTGGTAGCCTCCATCTTAAGTCTAGAAACAGGATTGAGAAAGCTACTCGTTGACAGATTTATGAACCATTCAATCTGGGTTAATTTTCATGATAGATGATCTTTTTTCATTTTCTATATGCTTGACTGCTTGAGGAGTACACCATGATAAATGTTGGTCACTGAAAACTCAAGCCTTTGAAGCTATTGCTGTCACTTGGCTGAGTCACTGAACTCCTGACATAACCCTCTAGAGTCTGAAGGATGCCCACAGTTTGGTCTGTTGTGGAGTTTTGTGCAGGGAAGATCAGCAGTCATTTAGAGATGTGAAGCAACATCTGTTTCTGTAGTGCTGTGAATTTTTGGTTGAATCTCTTAAATACTGCCAAATAGAGTTTTAAAATAGTAGTTAGTTAGCTTTTGTTGTCATACAAACATTAGTACCAAACTTGTCTTTCTGATGTTGCCCAAATTAGTATGATCTAAGGCTGTGTATTTGGGTGTGGGAATTTACACTAGCTTTTCAGTGTATTTGCTGACTGTTTTATTCTTTGCATATTTTAATAGGCTAATCTTCAGAATGGCTTAAAAAACTGTGAAGTTTGTCATAGACGGGCATTCCATGGATGGAATGAATTCGATATTAGTGAAGATGAACCACTGTGGAAAAAATATATATCCCAGGTGAAGATTTTTGTCCTTTCTGCTTTTTGGTTTGCAGTAGTTTTGCTGTTTATTTTGTTTTACTTAGCTTTTGTGTACATGAATATATTTTGATAAAAGTGGGAAAAGTGTAGTAGAGTGGGAAACTAGAACTTGTATAATTTGTATCTAATTTAGCTATTGAAAAAGCTTTTATTTAGGCATGTACCTATAAGTGTCATAGTGTTTGATTGTTCTTAAATGTATGTTCATAGCTATCCAAAGGGTGCCATTCATAACTAGCCTGAGGTCTAGAAAAGCAGAATAAACTTCCCTGTAGTCAAACTTGGTCCTGAATTGTACCAAGGTGAGAGAACAACGCATATGACCGTTGGTAAATATTTAAACGGAATGTGAAATGTGAATAACTTGATAGGAAATTTCAAAAAGCAAAAGCGCTGCCTTTGAACTGAGGGTGGAGGTGGGACCAGCCTTGATTCTGGTGTTGAGCAGAACTGGCAAGAGTCAAGTGTGAATTTGTTTCTTACGAGTGTGATATATCTCAAATACATACATACAGATCTGATGTGAAAGTGTCACTACTTTCTTCTGCCTACCCCTCCCACCCCCCAGCTATACAAGACATTTACACAGAAGATTTTTCTAATGAATTTGTAATGTTAAACCTTTTGGTCAGTGTTTCCTGCACCTTGGCTGTGCAGCAGTGCAACCCTGAAGCAGCACTCTGTGGTTGAGTCTGCGTTCCTTGCGAGAGGTTAAAAAGACGTTTAGTGCTTGGATGATGGTAGTGGTGAGAACACATCCTATACTGGCTGTGCTCTGGCATTAATGCTTTATTTTCCCATGTGTAGGGTCAATTAGTCAGATACATCAGAACACTTCTGAGGCATATTACCCAGACCTATTTTAGATTGAATTTATTAAGATACATACTTGCTTTGAGTGTGCTTATCAGATCTACTTTTAGAAGGTTCTTTGATTGAATTGTAGGAATGTTCTTTTTTGTAGTGTTTCTCAAAAAAATCACCATGTTAGCAACCAGCTGTCATAGAAGGAAGTTCTTTTATTGTGTTAGCCTTAAAAATCTGAGGAAATCATATGATCCAAAAGGAAAACTTTTATCTTGTAAAACAAGAAATGAATTGAAAGTTAAGAAATATATTCCTCTCTTAATAGTGATCAGTTGCTGGAACAGCATCAGTCTTTTACCTCAAAGACATTTTGAATGTATTTCAGGCTTCTTTTTGTATGTTTAAATACAGTATAAACAGTTATAGGAGATTATTGTTTTTGCATTTAAAATGTGAATCAAGAAATGTAAAAAACATTTTCTTCCTGTTACATATTGAATACAGTCTATTCAAGGTCTTTGATATTTAAAAGAAAATGCCTCAAGTAAGCCTCAAGTAAGCATCTGAACTGTGGAGTTAGATTTTCTTTGCACAGGTAGGTTATAAGTATTTTAATAATAGAATATTATGCTTCAGAAATAGATCTGATGTGCTTTGAGGGGTAGATAAAATGGCCTTTCTGTCAAGAGTGTAGCTGAATTATCTTCTGTTTCATTTCAGTTTAAAAACCCCCTTATTATGCTTCTCCTGGCATCTGCAGTCATCAGTGTTGTAATGCATCAGTTTGATGATGCTGTCAGTATCACTGTGGTAAGGAACTAAAATTCTGTCTTCATTGGGAGTAGTTGGGAATGTGTGACCACATGTGTGTTCAGTGTCACGTCAATGCCGGTGTGGGGTGGGATCACTTGGTTACAGTTAATGAGTTTGATTTGTGTGTTATCATTAAATCAGTTTAGTTTGTGACTGGATTTTGGTTTTTTTGTTTTTCTTTTCCTTGATTGATAGCAGCAGTACATATCAAAATACCTCAATGAGTAATTTTATGGCTCCTGCTTGCATCTTTACTCTTCTATTGGTTAAAATGCCTGTCTTTAGGCATTTGTTCAGAGAAGCAGTTTGTGGCGTATTTTGTGTAATTTTAATCTTAAATTTTCCTTTAATTCCAAGCTGAAGCCAACATAAGCCTTCTGTGAATTCACTTGAAAGATGCAATCTTTAGAACATGAAGAAGTGAAACCTGAACTGTCTAAAAATCACATAGAAAAGATAGAAGCTGAAATAATAAATTTTTTGTAGAAGGTTCCAGTTAAATAGGGTGCTAAATTAGTGAGCCAAGTACAGTACTCACAACTGTTTGTCATTGCAACTGGCACAGAGAAGAAAACTGTAATCCCTTTGACCTTTTAGGGGTAATAGGTGGTGACTGAAAACCATGATTTCTGTATAAGTAGAGGCGAGTTCTAGCTGGTTTTCTTTCTGTTTTGTCTTACCTCTGCACTTTCTGTGTTGACTTTATTTTTGTACATAACTTAGGGTAACTGGAGGTTTCCTCCTAACCCCTCTAATTTTTTATAAAGAATAGTTGTCTTTGAAAGATAAACTGTGTGGCTTATTAGGGATAAAACTTGCAATTTTGAATTTGTGTGTAGTGTTAGTTTGGAATAGTTTGTTGTGTTCCTAAGTTGGATGTAGGTAAATTGTTGTATTATGAAATTTATTGTGGCTGAAAGTTGAATTATTTCATGTTTTTTTCCCCTTGGTTAGTGCCCTTAATCCTATTTCTTAACTCTCTTGAGCAAGGCAAGGAGAAAAAATAAAGGCAGTTAGTGTAAGAGAGCAGTAATTTCTGCATTCTGTGTTACAGCCTGGGAAGAAATCTTTTAATAGCCTTGTGAACATTGGTAGAAGTATCTTAAAATATGGAGAAAAAGTGTGATTGAGTTAAAGTTATCAGTTGTGGGTTTTGTCTAACTTCTGACTTACTTGAACCATTTAGTCTTGTTATTATCAATAATGCCCACTTTCTCACCAAGTGGATATTTGTTTTACTTCATTTTCAGATGATAGTGCAGTTTTTCTATGGCTATGCATGTCAGAGCCTTGGCTCTGAGAACAAAACTCATTTGCTACTAGGGATCAATGACATATATTACTTTTGGTGGCACTGCTATCTTGAGCTGCTTTTGCCATCCTTTTAGCTCTGTAGCTATGAACATAAAACTTCTTGATCTGGACTGGGAACTGATGAAGATTAAAAGAAAAATAAAATCATTAAATACTTTCCATTTAGAGGATATTGGTTTCTTGGTGCAAGCCATTACACACAGGCACAAGCTGAGAGACTGATGTGAGGCTAGGAATGCAGAACTTTTTCAGGTGGCATGGTCTGTATAATGCAATAATATTACCTCCAAAAAACCAAGTAGCTGTGGTGGAAATGTTCCATGGAAAGATGGAATATATATAGTTACTTCCTCATATTCAGTTGGTGAGGCTAATGTTAGTATCACAAGTAAGGTGGTTTTATTTAAGAGTTCAAGAGAGTTTTTCACTTGCAAAATGGTAATGTCCTGGTTATTTTTAGTAGTTGCTGTGTGTACTTGAAAAGCTTAATTAATGGATGTTGTGTTATGGTTCTGTAAGAAATCAGTGTAACAACTCAGCTTGAGGAACAAATTCAGTTAATGTAGCAAAACTCAATTTGAGAGTGTATTGAAGGAGATGAGGCTTGCTTTACAACGAACTGATCTTTGTTATTTCCTGGAATAGATTTATTTCGTTCACTCACTTTCACATCTCATGCTTAGAAGCCCCATGATATTTATGTTGAAGTGTTGCAACTAGAATTGTGTGTGATAAGAGGGGACTATGAAGGCTGCTCTTGAGGCCTTAATACTTACCTTGGATTCTTCCTAACGAGCAATACTACTTAGCTTTTTTGTTTGGGGTCTCTGACATCCTGTCTATTTGGGTTGTGCCCAGTGTCCTGTTTCACTGTGGGTTTCTTGAGCAGAGTTTCTGAGGCTCATCCTCCTCTTGTTCTTGCTAGGATGTTTTATGGCTCCAGACTGGTTCTTCAGCTTGCTTCCTCTTATCAAGACTTCAGCTGGTTCCTAGTCTTTTTGTTACCGGGGTAGTCGAATGAAACCACATCTGTGGTGCCCTGTAGCAGTTAACATACCTTTGTTCTGGTCACAGAGAACACCAGTCAGTTTTTCTGTTTGTGTTGTGGGTCGCTTTCCACTGCTGTCTCTTACTCACTGTTTAGACACAGGAGGCAGAGGCAGTTTTTCAAGTTTGCTCTACTTATTAATCTGATTTTTAGTAAAATCAGTTTATTGCATTCTTGGACATCACTGAAGCAGGTGCAAATAGATAATGGCATTGCTTTTATGACAGATCCAAGATATACCGAGTGATTTTGAGCGTAAGAAAATTAGTTTGTTTCCAAATCACCTTGTTAATATGTAGTAACAACTGTGACTGAGCAAAACCAAATAGGATTGCTTACTTTCACCGTCATTTGGAATGCTTTTATCTCACCCACTTCTGTTCTCTTGCAGGCAATAGTCATTGTTGTTACAGTTGCCTTCGTTCAGGTAAGACAGCTGTTGTCCAAATAAGATTACTGCTTTTATGTAAACTCTTTTATTAAAAAGACTGGAGTAGTTGTCTTGGTGCACTGTGCTATGAATGGTTATGTGCTTTCATCCAAGTCTTTGCCTTTTCCGAAGTGCACGGTTTGTCCTGCTTTACCCATGTTGACATTTATGCATCTGTATCAGTATTATACTCAACAGTAAGAGTACTTGTAAGGAAGCCCTTGTAATAAACAGTGTAGGAGTACTTAAATATCTAACTTCATAGAATAGGTTTTGAAAATGTGGCTCTTGCTTTAATTTTGTGCAGAAATGGAAAAAAAGATTGTCTTCATTTTGCAAGTAATAAAAAAGGTGTTTTCATTCTGTAAATGCACAGCTTTAGTCAGGGTGTGCGTAAACCAAAATTGCTTTGTGTGTTTGTGCTTTATATCTTTAATTACCTTAATTTTGTAATCTCTTTACCGAGTAAAAGATGAGTTGTGTTACCTTGGTTCTCCAGGGGCTAAGAGCATGAAGACAGTATCTTTGGTACTAATTTGTTAAACTGGAGCATTCAATAATGTGTCTGATCCCTGAGTTTAGAAGCATTTTAGCAAGTGTTACAAAGACCTGAAGATACTGAAGGAAAATGCAAAGGACCTCTGCTATTTTTTCAGAAGAAATGCATGTAGGCAAATCTGTAAATTTTTCAGTGTTTGGACCATGTTTGTTTTTTAACCTATCTAATATAGAACTGTTGAAAATCATCTCTTATCTGTTTGGAATATTACTTAGTACAACTTTATTAATTAAATAAATTTCAGTAGCTGTATTTTATGTTGTGTAAGTTTTCCCTGTTCTAAAACTATTACCTGCTTTATTTTTGAAAAAATGTCTCTGCAGGAGTACAGATCAGAAAAATCTCTTGAAGAGCTTAGTAAACTAGTGCCTCCAGAATGCCACTGGTATGTAATTTTGTCCTTTGAGTCCTAAAGTAAATCATAAGAATTTTAGTCTGAAATGAGTAAATGGGAAAGACTTTTCTGAATTTAGTTAATTTCTATCAAGTTCTTATGCTGACACAGAACACACTTTGCTCTTGCTCATTTTAAAGATTGTTTTATGAGCCTAAAAAAACTACACCATGTGGTTGCCTGTCTGAACCCTTCCAGTGATGTTACTGATATGTAACCTCTAAGAAACAAGCAGCAAATTGGAAATATTTTTCTGAAATGTGTAACATTGCAATGTGCAGTCAATGCTGTGAATGCTTTTCTCAGCCACAATGCCAGAGAAGTCACCCTCACTGCTCTTTGTGCCTACAGTGTGCGAGAAGGTCGGGTGGAACACACACTTGCAAGAGATTTAGTTCCAGGTGATACAGTCTGCCTGTCAGTGGGAGACAGAGTCCCAGCTGATCTACGATTATTTGAGGTATATTCCTAACTTTGTTTTAATATTTAATAACTTTAGTTCTTGTGGGACAGAGGGCAAGGGAAGATAGCCACTGGATACTGAAGTGCAGTAAGTGTTCTTGTTTGGAGTTCACAACTATCTTGATAGAAAATTTGAAATAATTACTTTGCAAATATCACATACATCCTTAACCAATGTATGTAATTTTTTACTGTAGGACATGAGAAGAAAGGATTTTTTAATTGGATGTACTAATGCATTCTTGAAGATTTTAATTTTTTTCCCTCTCATTGTTAAACATGTAGAAACATTGTTTTCAATCTGAATCCTAAGATATTTTGGCATCTGGTTGCAGGCGGTTTTGTCTTTATTTGCGTTAAATCTTAGGTTGTAGTTCCAATGTTCTCCAGTAGTGGAACATTAGAAAAACTTGTGAAATTGTGCTGGTGTAATCTTTTCTCTGTGACACTTTTTCATCAGTGTGTGTTGTTATATCTTCTAGTTTACTAAATACCTAATATGTGGTATTAGCACTGCTGGAATTGCTTGAATTGAAGCAATTGCACTATAACAGTACTTTAACATTCTCTAAAAATGAAGTGGAATGTGTATATGTATTCATCTGTCATGTTTTGATGGTTTTAGTTGAAAAATGCCATTTTTCTACCAGATTTGGCATCCTCTGTTTGCTCAGTATCTGGACTATCTATCCCGTTAAAGTTATTTCTGGATATAAAAATCTGTATGTCCAGGTTATCCACAGTTGATAGTTAATTAATCAGTGTTCATTTCATAGACAAATTCTAAATTAACTAGTTTCTGAGACAAATTTGTGGCACTACTGACAAATTTGTTTGGATTGTGTTGTTAGCCCCTGTGGTGTAGTTGGTACTTAAGTGGGTTTATTTTTTATGACTGCAAACACTCTCTGCTTCCCTTGGCAATTTTATCGTCCCTGCATTGTTACGAAACTGCTGTTGCAGCAGCACCTACTTTCTTGCTCATATCTGATACCACGCTGTGATAGCAGCAGGCTCAGCCCTCTTACAAAGGAAAGCAGAAATGGAATTAGAAGTTTCTCAGCTGTCTGCAGCCCTTCACTAGATGAGAACTTTTTCCATTGTAAACCACTCTTGCATATCATTTGAAAAAAGAGCATGTCATCTTATTTTCCTCTTGTGTCTACTGGGCATTGCTACAAGGTAGTGGGTTTTAAAAAGAAATTATATGGAGATCATCTTTTCAGAGAGAAAACCAGATTTCTTCTGCATATTCTCATTGACATCCTAGAAAACAGTAGAAGTGATAACTAGGCACTATTTACTTTGTGAAGGCATTTGTATATGTGAAAACTTTTCTTCACTGCTCTAATTTTGTGGGGACAACCTTGTTTTTCAGAATGAATTTGCGTATCTTTTCTGGCCTAGGTTTAATGTGTGTTAATGAGTGGTCCATTAAGTTTTCAGATCATTTTCTCTAAAGCCAGAGTATTGAATCAAAAACTAACATACCTATAACAGTGTAGACTTTAAAACACAATTCCTTTTGGTAGTGGTGGCAAACATTTCAGAGCTCATGGCTAAATTTGAACAGTAGCAAAGTGGCATCTTCTTCCGTTTTTGACTCTGGTGAGAACTTTGTAGGAGTGCTTGTTGCTTTGTTGATCTTAAAAATATTGACTTCCTTATCATATGAATAAATTGGTCATATTTTAATGGTCAAAATTGTGAAACTTGCACTTACACTTCCAACTACTTACAAAATACTGTCATGCTTTTGCGTATTTTGTTTTCAAAGGCTGTGGACCTTTCTATTGATGAATCCAGTCTCACAGGTGAGACAGCTCCTTGCTCTAAATCTACAATTCCTCAGCCAGCAGCAACCAATGGAGACCTTACTTCTAGGAGCAATATTGCTTTCATGGGGACATTGGTCAGATGTGGAAAAGCAAAGGTAAAATCATTATTGATAGAGAAGAATACATTTCATGTTTCAACAATTTGAAGGCAGTTCTTACTTTTAAAGTTTATTACCTCTTGGTGATTAGTGTGATACTTTGCAGAGCTTTTGTCACTGGTGCTTTTTAATACACTAGTTCAATAAGAAAACTATAGCCATGAGAGCTCATATTTATAGGGACCAGATGATGTGAAACTCCTCTGTCTAGGCTGTGATGTTTTGTTTCTAGAGCTACATTCACATGTTTGAAAATGTGAAACAGAAAATATGGTTCTGGCTAGTGTTAGATGTTAGCAATTTTGAGTTTTGTTACTGGTAGTTAGTAAGTACTTCAGCAGTGCACAGAATAACAATTTGTTTCACTGACACAAAAGGGTTTTTAGGAAAAATTCCCTACTTGTGACAAGAACTAATTTTATAAACCAAGTTAAAAGTATTATTGGGCTAAATGGCATTTGCCCATGATTGGAGTAAAATCTGTCAATAACAACCACTAACATTAAAACTTCATATTTGAATTGGCTTTATCTTTGTGTTGTTTTTTGACTTTTTTAGGGGATAGTTATTGGAACAGGAGAAAACTCTGAATTTGGGGAGGTTTTCAAAATGATGCAAGCAGAAGAGGTAAGAGAAGATATTTAAAAGCAAAGACATAATTTGAAAGTGTGTGTTTCATTCATTAAAACCTTGAATTTATTCCATAGGAGCTTAGTTAAACATACATTGCTTTCAATATTTTCCTTCCCTCTAGTGAAGCAAATCTTAGCTCTTGGATATGAAGGTAGTAATTGAATGCAGTGCAACAAAATATCTGTAGCTGACCTAAAGATACTAACTGTGAAAATAATACTCTGAACCTGTCTAAATATTTACATAGCTTTCTGTTTTGCTAAACTGAATTTTCTGTAGATAAGTAAAAGCATTCCTTCTGAGATATAATTGGCCTTCCAGGGCTCTAATGCCTCTATTTTGAAAATCAGTTTTATTCTTGGTACCAAGAGCTTTTCAGTTTTGGAGGAAGTGCGGTGGCTTGTAGTTGGCATGATGGGCCAACTTTTTTTAAAAGGTCTTTATAATGAAACTTTTGATAAGACCTTTTATGTTAGATTTGTTGCAGATATCACAGAGCTCCTGAAGAGTATTTCTAATAAATATTGCATTTCATTGAAGTATTTTTGAATCTCATTGAATTTTATGAAAGAATAGTCTGTTTTCCTAAAGTAAATGTATTGAAACATAGGGTATAACTGCATCTTATTTACTGCCTATCTTGAATTTTGCGTCTGTGAAGTAAAATGTGATGCAGTCCATTTGTTAACTGCTGCATGTTTGCCATTCATCAAGGCTCCAAAGACACCTCTGCAGAAGAGCATGGATCTCTTGGGAAAACAGCTTTCCTTGTATTCCTTTGTTATAATAGGTAAGATAATTTATGTAAAATAATTGCAGAAGATTATCTAATTAAACTAATGTGTAGGCCTAGGAAATGGAAGACTAAATCTCTAAAAATCTCTTGGCTCTTGATTTCATTGGTCACTTTGAGTTCATGTCACTAGTCATCTGAAAATTACATGAAGTGACATAACTCTAATCATAAGGGTGTTTACTTGCTTCTTCCTGAAAATGTACTTTACTGACTTTTTGTCCTCTAAATGCTTCCTTTTAAATTGCAATGTGTCTTGGATTCTGATTCAAGGGGTGCATAAGTGAGTAGCTTGCTTAGATACGATTGGGCAACTTGACTGGCTGATACTTTCTTAATCTTTGTCATACTAATGGAATCATGCTTTGATAGTGAAATAAATAATAGATTTTTATAGGTAGCACAATAGTAAGCTTTGTTCTGGTTATTTGATTTTTTTCTTGTGCCCATGAGGCTACAGTACATGCTGATTTTACATTTATCCCCCTGTCTATTTTATTTATAGGAGTTATTATGCTAGTTGGCTGGTTGCAAGGAAAGCATATCCTTGATATGTTCACAATTGGTGTGAGGTAAGATTTATGTTTTTAAATAGTGTAGATCATGCATTAAAGCTAGTGATCGATTTTGTAATATGGTTGCACACACTGCTCTTAACTTCATCTGAGTTATTAAAAATAAAAACAGAAAAGCAAATTCATACATATTTTTAATGATGCAGTATGTTCCTGTTAGTCTCTTAAAATTTACATTCATATGGTGATTTCTGAGTGTCTTGTGGAACATCTGCAAACAGGCAATAGAGTTGTACAGTTTGGATTTTAGTTGCTGGGTAAATAAAGTAGCTGTAATTTTATAAGGCATATGACAAAACAAAATTACTGCAAGCCTTGTGTCATGTAGTTCAATAACTCATCTTCTACTATGTTATGGAAACTTAATCCCAGTGTGTTTGCTGAGAACAGCACTGAATTTAGATGGTCTAACTCCATACTCCTAGAAAAGTTGTTGGGTTGCTGATTACATGGACAGTGCATAAGGCAGAAGGGTTTCTTTAAGTGACAGGATCAGACTCTGAAGAATTATGCATTTGTGGAGGGGAGAAAAGAAACCCAGGAACTGCATCTTTGAGCATTGCCTAATGAATTGTGATCTTGTTTACACTGTCATCAGGTTTTTTATTTGTTTGTTTTTTAAATGACCTTCAGTGCCATTCCCTCACTTAATTTGGTGCCACATCATGATCTGGCAGTAGCAGTTGTGGATCAGTGGTGGCATTTCCCAGTTCTGTTTAGTGCTGACTACGCTTATTCTTCACAATCTGGGCTGCTTTGTGCAGCCCTAATTAGTGTTTTGTGTAGGCAAAACAGATGTACAATTGATTTCTCCCTCTCCCCAACATTTCTTCATACTTTTGCATAAATAATGAGTAGAAATGATCTAACTTATTTCATTTGCTGCTGTCTTATAATGAATGCTATACACCTAGAATCACATGGCAGCTCCTTCGTTTCTGTTTTAATCTCGGTGACCAGTCAGCTACAGAAACAATGTTCTGAACTGTAAATTCATCACTACTGTGTATTCCTGTATGACATGCCAAAGCAAGATTTGTGTATTTACTTTCATTACAGTTTGGCTGTAGCTGCAATCCCTGAAGGACTCCCAATTGTGGTAACGGTGACACTGGCCCTTGGTGTGATGAGAATGGTGAAGAAACGGGCTATTGTAAAAAAGCTGCCTATTGTTGAAACTTTAGGTATGACTAGACTAACTTAGAGTGTTTTTGATGCAAATGTTAGGAGATCTACAGAAATATTGATGACTAATGAGGAAAACAAAGCAGGTATTCTTATTTTGTTAGCAATGTGGCAGCATCTTAAAAACATTCCTAAACTGAATGTGTGTTACACAGGAGCAATTCAGGTAGATGTTTCTGTGGGCCTTCTAACTACTTTTTTTGAACTGAAATAAAAAATCTGCCGGTTAATAGCATGCCGTGCTAGCAATTCACTAAACAGATTGTTTGCTGTAAGGTGTTCTTGTTAAATAAGACTTGTAAAATGTTTTTTAAATGAAAACTTTTTGGTATGAATTTAGGAGTGATATTGACAGTTGAAATCAAATCCAGGTTCAAATATTAGAAGAAGTTTTGTAATCATAGTGCACCCTCAGGATGTTACACTGCTCATATTAGAACATAAAATCATTTAAAAACTTTAAAGCTCAAAAAAGATCTGTATGCAGGTTGAGTCATAAAACATGTAAAGCACAGAACACAGAAAAGAAATAGAAATACTAAGTTAAATAATTCTGCTGCATCTGATTTCCTTTTTGCATTTGAGGATTGCGAAATTTTTTTCCCAATGCCTCTAGCTGAGTTTCATTAGTGTTGCAAGGTTTTTTGTTGCTTGTACAGTTCCTGCTGTCATGTCCAGAAATGTCAAGATGCTGCAACACTCTCCCAGAATCTCCATGCCAGAGTTAAAAAGGCATATACGAATTTCACATTTTTATAATCTTTTCAAGCTCATTAAAGTTCGCAGGTTTATTAGTAAGTCACACTTGTGTGATAGGGATGTTGTGGCTAGTGTTAGCTAGATGTTGTACTTTTTCAGGCTCTTAGTTTTTTTCCTCACCAGGAATCACAACTGAGATTTCAGTAATCTTAGTTAATCTCAAATCTGTAGTTTGAGATACAGCAGAATAAAATAAAGGAGAGGTATTGAATGGACACATTTTGGATGAGTTGTAAATTTGGGATTTTAATTAGTTTGTGGTTTTTTTAATTTATTGTGCAAACTCACAAAAAGCCTTGTACAACTGTTCATTAATAGTTGAAAATTTGCTGTCTTTTGTTAAATGTCACTTGTTGTTATTCATAGACAGCTGCAGTACTTCTAGAAATTTGCTTGGCTTGAATACTTTTGTCTTTGTTAGTTACGTTGTTCTAAACAAGAATTATAAATCTTGTCTTATAAATGTTTATTTGTTATTTCAGGTTGTTGCAACGTCATTTGTTCAGATAAAACTGGAACTCTGACAAAGAATGAAATGACTGTTACCCATATTTTTACTTCTGATGGGCAGCATGCTGAGGTATGTAGTGTGACATTTAGACTTGCATTTACCTTCTGACTTCGTTGTGTGTATCAGCTGAAACATGCTGGACTATACTGCAGGTAAAGCATCAATTAGGAAAGCATAAATTTGTTGCACCAAACTCCTGTCCCTCAGTTCATTTAGTATGAAGCCTTTGAGCTGTGCTATCCAAGCCTTCTCTGGTTACAGAAGAATTTTTTTATATAGTATGTTAAGTTCTTAAAACTTTTGGTGACTGTAGGTCACACACAATAAGAGACAGAGGCTAAGATAGACAAGCTGAGAGATTGTGTTTTTCTTCACTACAGAAAGTTGAGGCTATTTTGCTGTTTCAGGTGAAAAAAAATCCCCCAAAATTTACATGTTACAAACATTTAAAATGGAGATACACAACTTTTTGGCTAAAAGACAGTTTATTGTGTGACCTGTTTTTACTGAATATGTACTGTCATTCTTGCTTTTTTATAATGGATGGACTTGCAAGTAGGAGCAGGACATCAAGCAGTGATTGTTGAGATTAGGGAGTTTCTGGAAAGACTGATGATGTAAATGCACAAAAGAGAAGCAAAAGCAGCAGGAATGGAAAAGAAGTGAGGTGTGAAACTGGATGTGGGTTCATAGGAGTGTTTTAATCAAGTTATTAAGTTCTCAAACTCCTTGATCAGGGTTTTGTTTCCACAATACAGTTAACAGATGGTCCTGTAACTTTATTTTGTAAGCAAAAATACTGACATTTTTTCTTATTGTTTCCTATTATTTACCTGTATTTGCTTATATATCCTCGTATTTGGGTTTTTATTTTTAGAATTCTATATGAATTCTGCTACTAGCACAATTGCATCTGGGTCAAATCAGCTCCTTTTTCCTAATGGAAAGAGAACTTAAAATGGCTGTGAAATATATTAGCTGTTAATGCTGTAGATATGAAGACTTTTTTAGGATCCTAGTGGGATGCCTGGGTTTTATGCGCCAAAAATACAATTTTACTGGTTTTAACACCTCTTTGAGGTCTAAACTGAGAGGCAGTTCAACTGTTTCTTTTTTTTCTTTTTTTTTTTTTTTTTTTTTTTTTTTAATAACTCGATGGAAGTAGGACTCTGCTCTGTAATTCCATTCCCCTGCAGGGGGTATGCAGGGTATGCATTACTAATCAGGGTAGAGACAAATAGGAGGAAAAAGTTAGAAAGCAAAAGAAAGCATGCCTAATACTGTAAAGAAACAACACATACTACATTTATTTATGCTAAGTAAAAAATTTGATGCTTTTTAAAGAAATTAGTCTCTAATATATTTTATTGAACTCAAAGTGTTGCTGCATTAGAAGCTGAGTGAGAAGAATTCATGCACACTGAGTAAAAGCAGCCATTATGAATGACCTTTTGAAATTCTTCTGTAGCTTATAGTAAAAAGCTGAGAGCAGTTAACCTGGTCAACACTGCGTTGCATTCTGCCTCTGGCTGCTTGTCTTGCAGGTTACTGGAGTAGGTTATAACAGGTTTGGAGAAGTGATGCTCGATGGTGAAGTTATTCATGGTTATAACAACCCATCCATTAGCAAAATTGTGGAGGTAAGATCTTGGCAAAGAAAGGTGAGTTTTAATGGTGATTAGCATGAGCACTTTGTATGGCACTTACTTCGTGTTCTGTTTTCTCTCCTTTCCTTCCTCATCTTTTAGGCTGGTTGTGTGTGCAATGATGCCTTGATTAGAAACAACACGTTGATGGGGAAGCCAACAGAAGGGGCTTTAATTGCACTTGCTATGAAGGTGTGTACTTGATGGTGCTTTTTGGATTTATGGCAGGTGGGAAATGTGTAGAAATAAGTTGTGGTTTTGTTTTTCTCATTTTCTTCTGGTTTGGATCTTCTAGATTTGTATTGCAACTGCTCATCTCGTATGTTTCTTTCTTGTAAATCTCGGGCGTTCTGAAGGATCAGAAAAAAAATATTTTTGAGTGGAGTAAAATCTCTATTTTCATCTTTCTGTACTTAGTACTGTCTTTTTACCTGCCACAAACTAATTTACCTGTTGAATACTGACTGTGCTGTCTCTTTCCCATTTCACATCAGTAGCAGTGGGAAGTTGATAACTGATGTATTGGTGACTGCAGCATTTATAGTGCCTTTTAAGTGCAGGGCTTTTGAATTGTGGACACTGTGCTGAAATGTTCGGGTTTTTTTCTTTTGGGGAGGGAGGAGGGGTTGTTGTTCCTTTTTTGTAATGCTGTGACACACCCATTACAGCTACTGTGAAATGTAGCAAGGCTCATGCTGAAGCCTGAAAGAAATTTCTGGGTGCTTTCAGTGCTAGTTTGTCAGAAGTCTATCTAAATTGGAGTAGTGTGCTCAAAAGCAACTTTGGAGATGGAATTGTTCTTTAATTAAGTGACGTTTGCTAACTGAGGTGATTCAACAAGTCAACACAGATTGTACCTATTTGAAAAGAAAAGGTCCTGACATTGTGGTGGTACTTCTGTTTTATACAGATGGGTTTAGATGGAGTCCAGGAAGACTACATAAGGAAAGCTGAATATCCCTTCAGCTCAGAACAGAAATGGATGGCTGTTAAATGCATTCACAGAACACAGCAGGTAAACTTCAATCACTGTTTACTTGAGCACTGGCTCTGTAGAATGGTTATCTACCTTGTTTAATATCTTCATTTTTTGCTTCAGAAGTTTTGGAAGACTGGCAGTTGTGCACAGTCCTGGAAATATGGTTTGGTAGTAGCCGCAGCTTTAGTTTCAAGCTCTGAAGTAGAGAGAAGGAATCACAAGAAATAATTTCCATAAAAGGCATGCTGGGAAATTATTTTAAGTATTGTGAAAGCTGAGACTTTGAATGTATACTTGGCTATTTTTTCTTCCTTCTTCTCCCTTCTCAAACATCTAAAGCAATTCTGCCAATCTTCTGCTGTTCCAGTGCAGCGTGGTTACATAATGATTTAAGAGCAAGAATATGCATTGATGTTCAATAGTAAAATTTCTTTTGTTTGGAAAGATGAGGTTTCTGTTTTTGATGCAGACATCACATCCCCAGTGTTGACAAATTTTATTGATGTCAACACTGGCATGGATTACCGATAAGAACCACTCTAACCTCTTTTTCTGTCGTCTGGTACTTTCATGTACATACTTGCATTCATGTTTCATTTAGATCCATATGAATGTTTTTGTTAAGAATATTGACATAATCACTGCCAGTCTGATAACGGGAGCGTTCTAGACAACATGTGCAACAACACATTGGATTTATGAAAAATCTTCTATATTGAGTTTATGAAAAATCTTCTAGTACTTCGGACCAAAACCAGGCTTGCTTATGGTGTTCCAGTATCACAGTAAAATCTTTGCTTTGGAAAGAAAGCATTTGTCTCTTTTTAGCTATATGGGTTATATTGTTTATTATCAATGTCTGTGTAAAGAATGGTGAGCAGAAATTGGTATAAGATTTTAAACCATGAAAAGACTTACTGTGTCTGTGTTTTTGAATCAGAAATTTTAAAAGAATGGTGGAAAATTGATAATAGATTTAAAGGGAGCGTAAATTATTTGAAGACTAAGAAAACACAGTGGATTTAGAAACTGAACTCTCATCACTTAAGCCTATCATGAAAGATTGAAGTAACTTGACTGCATATAAATAACTTCACAGGAAGAAAACAGATATATTAAAAAAAGAGTTTTTTAGTTCAACTGTAGAGAAGATGAGTGATCAGTGAGTGGAAATTGAGCTGAGGTAGCAGTTCTTAATGGAAGGGGAGGGATGGGAAGGAATGAGTTGATTTAGCATTGGAGTTAAATGTTTGAGGTAGGTGGGTGGACTCTTAAGTCCTGTGATATCATCATATCAAGGCTAGATGGCTATCTAGAAAATATTAGAGTTATTAGGCCTTGTACAAGGATGGAGGGGTTGTTTAATGACCTGTGCAGCTGGTCTGACGATGAACTTAAGGTCCTTTAGGTCTAATGTCCTCTATAGGTTGAATTTCTGTCCTTTGCATGGCCTCTTTAGTCTGTGAACTGTGACTTGCAGTGTGTGTGTCTGATGTCTACTGAAATGAGATACTGATTATTAGCTTTGCTCTGTTGACTTTACCACTGTTGAATGTACAGTCTAGAAATGCTCAAAAGAAGAGATTTTTATGTTTAGAAGTGTAAGTTTGATTTGCATTATGCTCTCAGGTTCTGTTAAGATTCTTAACAGAAGTACACATCTGTCATTCTTACGTGTCCATGTGTATGTACTTGTGTGTGTGCACTTACGCATACACACACGTGCACACAACAGCTCTTTTTTCTCTTAGGACAAACCTGAGGTTTGCTTTATGAAAGGTGCTTATGAGCAAGTCATTAGGTACTGTACATCATATAACTGTAAGGGACAGAGCCTACCTCTGGTGCAGCAGCAGAGAGAGCAATACCAGCAAGAGAAGATGTCTATGGGTTCTGCGGGACTTAGGGGTAAGGCTGTTCCGTCTCTCAAAATAACAATTTCATTTAAATGGCACTGATTGTTGTTAAAAAAAGAACCCAAACCACCACCACCACCAAACAAGAGCAACCCAAAACAATAGGATCTTTTTTGTTGGTTGGTTGGTTGGGTTTTTTTGTTCAGTAAGTGCCACTGTGTTGTTTAGCTTTTAGTGCTGCATAATAACATGATTAAACTACACAGGGTGAGAAAGGGCAGTGTTGCTTCCTGTCATCTCTTGCATGTGACCACAACTGAACAGTACATTGCTACTTAACTTCCATACCTTATTATACATGCTTGTGGGGTTTTTTTTTTAATGTGAATGTGTTTATTTGTCCATTACTTTGCCTCCTGCCACCTTCATGAGTTAGGCTAGCACAACTGATTGCAGGCCAGGAGATGCCCTTAGAATTATCTTCTGTGTTAACAACCTGTGTAGAATTTTAGATGAAACAAAATATTTTCCACAAGATGATTGACAGGAGTTGATTATGGGCCAGGATTATACATGACTGGCTTTCTTTGGCCTTTGTAAAGAGACCTCTAAGCTGCTAAGTCCATGGACAACTTTTTAATTGTTTTAAATTTTTTTTTTTTAAGGGAGGGGTACACTGTGGCTCAGGAAATTCCTAAGATGCAAATAATTCGAAGCTGAGAGGATGTGCTAGGAGTGGTATCTCTTTGCTGTTTTATTTGAACAGTCATTTGTTCTGTCCCTCAAACAAAAAAATGAAGGATAATGTTGTGAACAAAGCAAACTTGCTTTTTCCTTGCAATTCTAATAACATTTAAATATATTCGAATTAAGAATCATACTTTAAAAGACATTCCAGAAAATATTCAGCACGTACTCAATGAAATCTGCCTCTCAAAAGGAAAAAAAAAAACCCAAAGCAGAAAATAAATACATTAACTGATCCTCCGTTTCATCCTCTTGCATAAAAGAAATGCACAGAGAAATCACAAAGCTAGATGTGGTTCTCTTTCCACACAGTGAAAGTATAAACACTTTCAGATGAGAATAAATAGGAAAGTTATCTTTAAAAGCTGGAATATGACTGTTTGGTATGAAATTCTTTAGAAGACAAGAGTGTACATAGGTAGGCTATTAATGCTCAGCATTGCTACTACCAAGGTTTAAAAAAAGGAAAATATCAATTCCAGCTCTTTGCTTTATGCTGGCCTGTTAGTTTGCAACAGTTGTTCTAAATGCTGATGTTAATTTCAAATCTTAACATTTTTATTTCTTTGTCTTCTTAAAGTTTTGGCCTTAGCTTCTGGTCCTGAGTTAGGACAGCTGACTTTTCTGGGGCTTGTGGGAATAATCGATCCTCCACGGACGGGTGTGAAAGAAGCTGTTACTACACTTATCACCTCAGGAGTTGCAATAAAAATGGTTACTGGAGATTCACAGGAAACTGCAGTTGCCATTGGTATGAATAGTTGATTTCCTTTCATATTTTCTTGTTTTCTGCTTAGCTAGTTGTTATGAAGTGTGGGTATTAAATCTCTATCGTTTGTGAGTTCTGTATTTTGGGTTAATGTATGCCACAGTGGAATTAGCAGGGAAAAAGACCCAAAAAACCCAGGACCCTAGCCTGAAGTGATACTTTGGCTTCAGCTTGAATAGTAGTTTTCCTAATTTGATTAATATATGACTTCAGCTGTTTGAAACTGTATTTTTTCATGGTCTTTTCTTATTATATATGCTTGATTTCTGATTCTTACTGTTACATCACCACCACCACCCTCCCTACCCTCAGCTCTGGATGCCCGTCTCATGACAACAGGGATAAACTAAAATAACCAGTGACAAGAAGTAATGATGTGTGGCACTTCAGTGCTGTCCAGTTTTGTCCGTACAAGTTAAGTTTGCAGCTTAAATATTATTAATAAATATTTAAACAAACTACTTCTTTTTAAAAAATAATACATTAAAGTACAAGCACTTTAGCTGGAATATGAGTTCTCTACAAACAGGATAATGAGCAGTTGAATGTGCACATGAAAAGTATACCCCCAAACTCAGCGTATTTTATCAGAGGGTTTTTTTCCCCTTGTCTCCCTCATGTTATTTTTCATTTTGTGTCATGTTATTTTTGAACTGTAAATTCTTTGAGAGGACTGAACCCCTCTATTTGTTTATATGACACCTGACAGAATCAACTACAGACCTTTAGACCTAAAAAGACTAAGCAAATAAATATCTGATTAGGATAGACTTTGTAGCATGTTTTTGTTACTCAAGAGTTCAGATAATTTACTCCAACATGCTAAATCAATAATGTAATAAGATGTTCTGCTCCAGGTATTTCAAATCTGAAATGCTGCAGAAAATATTAGGATTAAAAAAAATGATTGGGTACTTAATGTCTTAAAAGGGTAAATTATTATAGTAAGTTTTTTTTATTACTTTTTTACAGCTAGTCGACTAGGATTGTATTCCAAAAATTCAAAGGCAATCTCTGGAGAAGAGATAGATGATTTGGATATTCAGCAGCTTTCTCAAATAACACCAAAGGTTTGTTTTGATGTACTACTTACTGAAATGTGGTAAAGGATACATTTACATACTGAGAATTGCTTTTTTTTCTGTTGCAAGCTAAAATGCAATTTCTTAGATACAAATAATATTCTTCTAATCACTGTCTTTTGGTCTGACATATGACCAATATGAAAATCTATTTCTTTTGACTTAGGCAATTATCTTTTTAGGGAGTTTATTACTTCTGTCTATTTTAATGGTTCAGTTTGGCTTTTACCTTTAACTTTCATTTTGCCACCTCTCAGTCAACATCACCTTTTTGTATTATTAGGCCATTTTATTTCTGAGCAACTCAGTTCATTTATATAATCTTAGAGTCTGCGTGTTCAGACAGTCCATTGTTTTGTAATTTGTAAGAGGACTTGTCTGTGTTTTTAATGATTTTAATCGATTGGAGGTCACTGGTTGGGAATTTTGAAAGGGTCTATTTATTAAGTTACTGCTTAATACTTTTTTGTTATTAAATAACTAAATGGATTAACCAGTGTCAAAGTTATAAATGTGAAGACATAATCAAATGCAATGGAATTTCAGGTTTAACTATGTTGCAAAATCCATGCATCGAAATGCTGCTCTGTTTGCCAAGGACTGCAAAATTAGACTGCAGCATGCCTGAGCCTGGTGTAAGCAAGCCAAAAGCCAATATTTGCAACCAAGAAATGTTCATGTCAGCTTTCTGTCTTTTCTTAGTGACTTGCAGAAACTGAGAAAAAGAAAGAATTGTGTAGCAGATAGTAATTTTTGGTTTATTTGGTATTACTTGTTCTGAAGGGCTGAAATAGATACAAATTTACTTACACGTGTTTGTCCTGGGACCCGGTTGCTTTTCTAGATGTTTGCTTAAAATCTTATTAGGAATTAATTAAAATCAACCAATAAGATTAATAGCTGTATACAGTCTAAAGTGATTGTTGAGAAATCTAGCTTTTTGCCAGGCTTCTTGAAAAGGAAAAATGCTAACTGTGTGGAAATTATGGAAAATTAAATTCCATGTGCTCAAATTTCAATTTACAGAGAAGTCCAGAGACCAAGAAGAATCTGAAAATTGGTCCTTCCAAGTCAGAATTTTTAATTAGCTTTAAAACTTTGCTAATAATATGCTACATAAACTAGTAAAATTGAAATATCTTGAGTAACTTGTCGCTAGTGCTGACAGGGGCAAAGGATGTTGATTGTAGAGTCAGCATGGCAATTGCCTGCATGAATTTAGTCAGGAAGGTCAGCAGCAAGCCATTATACCTCAGTTGCTTCATTATTTTAGAAGGCTTTTAAATTGCATATTCTATCTTGAAATAAGCAACACTAACTTTGTTTACCAGAAC
Source organism: Corvus kubaryi (assembly GCF_017639235.1). NCBI lineage: Eukaryota > Metazoa > Chordata > Aves > Passeriformes > Corvidae > Corvus > Corvus kubaryi. The sequence continues at coordinate 16,109,645 of NW_024581137.1, read as the reverse complement.
ACACTTTGAAACTTCTCTGGAATTAATGATTTCGCTCAATCAAAAACACAGCTCGCTGGTGCTTCGTCTTCAGAGCTGACAAGAATACAGTTGGCCTTTGTTACTATTTTTTAACCTCTACCTTAATAGAATCCAGTACAATTCTTTACATTTCTGAAGTTTTCATCACTGCTTCGTTGTTCTTCTAATAGGTTGCAGTTTTCTACAGAGCCAGTCCTCGACATAAATTGAAAATTATAAAGGTACGTCTCATAGAGGCTCAAACGCTGGGCTGTTGCTATGGGTATTGTCTGTGCTGCCTTTACATAAACTATAACGTGCTACAGTGTGTCAAGATGAAGTCAGAAATGCATCTGATTTGGCAGTGAAGTATAATTGAAAATATTACCTAGAAAAATGCGTAGTGCCCACAAGGAATAGGTAGGTAACATTGTGCTTTCTTCTATGTAGGGAGCTGGGGATTGAGATTTTGTCACGTTGCAGTTGAATTGACTAGGAACTTGAAAGGACACTATTTCTGATACTCGTAAAATGAGATAAAAGGGAATGAATTTCAAGCCATGTCTGTGGCAGTGCCTCTATTCAGAAGTTAACAAAAGAAGGTAGCAGAGGGACATATTCAGTGTACAGATTGGAACAATCAGAAAAGTAATGGTAAGGAAAAGTCAAAACACTGAGACCATAGGGATGCATGCAGGACTTATAAGAAGGTGACAATGGTAATATGTAAATACAATATCTTTTGTCTTTCTCTTGAGTTTTTTTCTTTCCCCTAAAGGCAGATTTTATATACCCTAGCTTTAAAATTTAGGCTTTCTGAATATACCAACTGAAGTTTAACCCAAAATCTTATATAAAAATTATTTAGAACAGAACCAGCTGCTTTTTTCTTTAGGAGATTACAGTGCAATTATAAGAAATGGGGGAGGGGGAGCAGTGACACAAACCTTGTATCTAGAATAATTTTATAGGATGGGTTGTTTCAATCCCTGATTTAAGTTCTTTTCCCTCTCTTTAGTCCCTGCAAAATAATGGTGCCGTAGTAGCTATGACAGGAGATGGAGTGAATGATGCTGTTGCTCTGAAGGCTGCAGATATTGGTGTAGCAATGGGACAAACTGGAACAGATGTTTGTAAAGAGGCAGCAGATATGATCCTCGTGGATGATGATTTTCAGACAATAATGTAGGTGGCCTTTATGTACGTATCTTGTACTATATAGCTTTTATGAGATGTTGCCTGGGTTAAAACCAATAGAAGTTCCCTGAACTTGTAAAGTGTAGCAGCTGTAAGAGAGTTTTCTGCTCAGTCAGGAGTATTAGCATATTTGGAAACATAACTGAGGTGAAACTGTGAGTCTATTAGCAATTAGTAGATTTCATTCAATTTCTTACTTCAGAAGTATAAAACTAATGAAAAAATGACAAAGCCTTCCACTCAAGATTTAAAAAAATTACGTATCTCTCCATTTGTTTTCAACTCTTAAATGTGGTGGTTTCAGAAAAGGAAAAAAATACAAATTATTTAGATGTCACAGGTGAAAATAGGTTATTAGCTTCTGGTAACCAGCTGTTTGTACTTGTTCATTTTTTTGGTTGGTGTATTTCAAAAAGAGCTTAGGTAAACTTACCCTATTTTGACTTTAATTCATCTGACTTTTGAAGGTACTGATTGTTGACAGAGCTGAACTGCTGTCTGGTGAAATAGCCTTCATTTTGAAATTATGCATCAATCTCAGAACAGTTCTGTTCCAAAGTATAACACTTAATCCTGGGGAAGAAGTGAAATGAAGAAGTACAGTATAAGAAAATCTACCTACACAGCAGTATGTCAGAGGATGATCTGAGGTTGTCACACTAATAGAGCCAACAGAAATGTGCTGCTGTGCAAAAACAAAACAGAGAAGGGAATCATTTTAACATAGTCAGGAGAGTAGATAGGAAGGACATTTGTAGTAAGTACTTTACGTGGACTTGGTGAGGCTTTTGCTGGAATGCTTTATTCCATTTTTCTCACTTCATCCGGAAAGCTCTCAATAGGAGAGAGAGAAGAGGTGAATGCTAAGGAAAAAAAGAAGTATGAACTTCCATAGTTTTACATCTCCTCCCCACCCTTTTAATTGTTTAAGTTAGAGAAAGAATGCTCTTTAGTTGTTGGGGGAATGGAAGAAAGAAACTAGTTTTATTTGCAGGAAAGTAGGCTTGATTTGGGTATTAGAAAATCCTTTCTCACTGCAGTAATTGTGATAATGGATAGGCAAGTTGTGACACATGCTAGGGGTTGTGAAGATGGTCTGTACATATTTCATGCTTGTATAGGAAGAATACATGGTCTTCTAAAGTCATGCTGTATTTCTGTGTTTTTTAGGAGTGTGTGCATGTGGGGTTTGTTGGCTTTTTGGTTTTTGTGGTTTTTGTTTTTATCTGGCTTGAATCAGAAGCTCTTATCAAGGATAGTGGTGAATTTTGAATAAAGAGATTTTACTAATAACATTGCATTTTGAAAGTTAAGCACCTGGAAAAATAACTTGTGGTTATTCACAATCACAGAATAGTTTGGGTTCTCACAGTCAAGTTGAAAAACAATGACTGCCAAAGTGAAAAGAATCTCAACTCCATTTGTTTCTTGCTATTTTGATTGCTGGTTAAATGAATAGCTTTTTTGGTTTGTTTTAAGTTTTTCTTGGCAGTGGATTCATTTGTCTAGTAACATTATCTTTGTTTTTAATTGCAGGTCTGCAATTGAAGAGGGTAAAGGAATTTATAATAACATAAAAAATTTTGTTAGATTTCAACTGAGCACGTAAGTTTGAAAAGCCGTCAGTATCAGAAGTTTCTTGTGAATGAATCAAAGCATGAAGCAGATGCATAAATTAATGTTAATACTGTAAATTTCAAGTAGGATGCTGATTTACTGTGCTTTTGAGTTTTCATTGTTTTGCGTTTGGTGGCTTGTTTTGTTTTCAAAGACCCAGAAGATAGTGCGGTAAACAGACATGTAACCTGGTCACGGTTCTTCCTGTTAAGATGTGTAAAGTTAATTACTGAAAGGATAGAGAGAAACAGCATTTGGGTCCCTATTTAAATGGGAAGCTTGTAGTCGGTCTCTCCTTAACCAGAACATGTATTCAAATGGAGAAGACCAGGGAATCAGGAGGTTAGTTTTTTTGAAATCCATGTACTGGTTTGTGGAATGACTTAGCTGTATGAAGCTGACTTCCTTTTCTTTCATATCAGGATTCATGTGCTAGCTATAATGTGTATGTAAGACAAGAAGACAAGAGTTTATTAAGCCTTAGTTTCAAAATTTTTGTGAGTTTATCTTATTGGATCTGGATTCAGGGACATAGTTTTTCTCTTCACCATGTTGTTCATGTACTTTTTTGAAGCCTTCATGACATTTCAGAGTGGTCTGAATTTTGCAGAAATTAAAAAAAAAACAAAAAAACCCCTTAAAATCTCAAATAAAACAAACCCAAAAAACCCCCAACCTACGAACAACAAATAGCACCCAAAACCACCCCAAAACAAAACAAAATTCTCAACAAAAACTCCCAACAGAACAAAACCCGGGAAAGACCAACTTGTCTACTTGCATAAACACTGTAAGAAGTGGCATATACTTTCAGTCTCACCAAGTGTCCTGCACTGGTATAAGACTAGACTAGAAATCTGCTGCTGAAAAATAACTCAGTGTAGATACTCTAGGAAAGTGTGCTTGCCTGTTAGCCCTGGGAATGGCGGCCTCAGGTTTTTGATGAATCACTCACCCTTTGGTTTTTTCTGTCCCTCTTTGCAGGGAGAGCATAATAAGGTTCAGTACAGTGCTAAATTTGGAATTATTATAAGCTTGCTCTCTTCTTCTTGGTTATGAAACCACTTAATTGTGCACTGAAAGCAATTAGTGCATACTTGTTTACAGAGGTTTCTAATGCCGAGCTTGCAGCCAGCTAATCTGTTTTTCAGTCTTTGGCCTGGCTTCTCATCTTGCTAGTAATGAGGAGTGGTTGTAGGTATTTTTAGGGAGCTTGAGTAGTACCTTGCTTTGACTGACCATGCAAACCAGTGACAGGTGCACAGTGAGTTTATTTACATCAGAAGTGGAAAAGCAATTTGTTTTTCAAAACCATATTTAGAAGTTTTGCTTTTGGCACAAGAAAAGCATAGGACACAGTTCCCCATAAAAAATGTATTAAGTGATGGTGGGTGATAATTCTGAAATGTTGCCTAAAAGTTTGGGAGGTTTTTAAATGCAAATTTGCTGCCTTTTTATTGCCAGAACAATGCTGTTTTAAATATGGACTATGTCAGAATGAGTATTCTAAAGGATTTCATGCTCTACCTTAAAGTTCGACTTGCGTCGGTCACGATTCACACTCTCAAAATCTGTATCTACTCTTAAACAGTTGAAGTGTTGATTACAAAGCAGTTATCAGTGGATCTTTAGAAACGTTCCATGCTGACAGTTGCAAAAATGGATTCTTTCAACAGGAGTATAGCAGCACTGACTTTAATCTCACTGGCTACATTAATGAACTTTCCTAATCCTCTCAATGCCATGCAGATCTTATGGATCAATATTATTATGGATGGACCTCCAGCTCAAAGGTAAGTATTTACTTTTAACTCCATTGGGTTCTATAGTCCTTTTATTTCAATAAGGACAATGGTTGCTCATAAAGGACACTGTTAAGTGTTAAACTTCAGTGAAATGTTTCTGAAATAGCAAACTTTCTCTGTGAATTTCAATGTTTGAGTATGGTTCTGAGTTAATTCTATTTAGTTTGCTTTAGTATCTAATGATATGGGGGCAGCAAGGTTACCTAAAGATCCATGGATATGCCCATGAAACTTGCATGCAGGGTTCTGGCTTCCCTCTGGGTTCTTCCTCTGATCCTCTTCTGTGCAAGTAGATGGTGGAGGGAGAAATGGTGAGGAACTAGAATTAAATCCTCTTTTTTTCAACTCAGGAAATCGAATCCTTAAATTAGAAGCAGTGAATTACTTTTTATGATGATAAAAATGTAAAATGTTCTTCTAATTCTAAGCCTTGGGGTGGAGCCTGTGGATAAAGACATTATTCGAAAACCTCCAAGAAATCTGAAGGACAGCATTCTGACCAAAAACCTGATTGTTAAAATACTGGTTTCATCAATAATTATTGTCTGTGGAACACTGTTTGTCTTCTGGAGAGAGGTATGACAAAAGTGCAAAACTTAGAGCAGTAACAACCTAATTTAAAAGAAATCCTTTTTATACCAGCAGTTGGAATTCAGAATTAATATGAAATTAGTTGTGAGTTTTTGCCATGCTTATTTAATAGTAGCATAGTAGAGAGGAAGATTTTCAAAATAGTTGTTGAAATGAGAAATACAGTTTTCTCCCCTATCTCTATTTTTACATGGACTTTCACAGGTTCCAAATCTACTTTGGAAACTTTGGCCCATAGAAAGTAATTATGCAAATCTGCTAGCTAGATTATTATGAAACAGCCATTTGACTTTGTTTTCCCAGTAGAGAAAAATGTTGTTTGAACATTTGGTAGTGCATCATAGAATTCCTGGTATTCCATGTGCTTGCATAAATGTTGCTCAGGAGGTGTCATTTAATCATAGCTTGGAATTACAAATTGTTATAAGTTACAGGTGTGTAACATTTGCTGTATGATTTAATAAACAGCTTGGGGTAAGTAAGTTACTTCTGCTTTCATTTCCTAGCTAGTAAAACTTGTTGTAAAATTATTGTAGTAATTTTGTTTACTTGACTTGGTTTAATTGTGGAGTGTTTAAAGCATGCTAAAGCCATTTCATTTTCTTTTGTTGGCAGTTAAGAGACAATGTAATAACACCTCGAGATACAACCATGACTTTCACCTGTTTCGTATTTTTTGATATGTTCAATGCTTTGAGTTCTAGATCTCAGGTAAGTGATTCATATTGTCCATTTACACAGTATTAACACAACAATCAAGAGTTTTCTTTGAGGGAAGACCTTGCTGTGTTTGTTTCAAGTGTTTCCCTGCAGATTCACTTCACGTCTGCTATTAAGCTCAGAGTTTCATGTATTTACTGGGTAGGATTTCTTAAATTACAGATAAGATAGATTACTTAATTTGTTTACGTGGTGGTGTCCTGACAAAAGCAAGAAAGCTGTTACTAAGAGCTGAAGTGTGATGGTCCTTTGTATTGCTGTGTACACTTTGTTGTTTTTTTCTCTTCCTGGAAATTCTGTCAGTTTAGCAACCTTACCAGAATGTGAAATTTCTTGAAGGCCTTAGCTTTTATATTTTGTAATCCTAAACCCAAAGTCCAAGGAAAATTTCTGAAACTTTTCTGTATTTTATCATCTGTGTATTTTTTTGTTTTAAGGAAACAAGTCTGAAATTTTGTGATAGTATACATTACTACATTTAGTCTAATTTGCTGTCTATTTCTGATATGGAAAAGTGTAGGGGGAACCTTTTTCTGATGAACTGTACTTGTGGAAAAGTGAGCTCAATATGCAAGTTGTTGACTATGAAGACAAGACTTGTACTCTATTTATCAGGGAGAAAATGCAATTAGCCTGTTCAAGAACTTGTTCTGGATTATCTAAGAGGTCAACAGTAGTATTTTACATTTTTCTAAAAGACTATGAAAAGAAATTGTAGTTTCTTGTCTACATAATTAAGATTACATGTACGGTGTAATGTATTATTTTTTTTACAGACAAAATCTGTGTTTGAGATTGGACTTTGCAGTAACAAAATGTTCTGCTATGCTGTCCTCGGATCTATAATGGGGCAGTTATTGGTCATTTACTTTCCTCCACTTCAGAAGGTTTTCCAAACAGAGAGCCTGAGTGTCTTGGGTAAGAACAGTTCCCTTTTCAAAACTGTGCATTAGGGATTAATTTGTAAATGTGTTGGGTGGTGATTCTGTAAGAGCATTTTCTGGCTGTTTGAGTACAACAGGAATACAAAGCCTGCTGATACTTTTTGTTTTGTGGGTAGGGGTTTTTTTGGGTTTTGTTTGTTTCATTGGTTTGTTTTTTTGTTTTTTAATGCTTTTAGATGTTTTCTTTGGGAACCATGATTTAAATGCATATGGTACACAACTGCTCAGTGTGTTCTTAAACTTTTAGGTGCTTATTTATTTGGGGGTTTTTAATATGAATTTTGTTGCAGGCAGAGAATTATTGACTTTGTAGGTTTTTGAGCAGTATTAATTTAGCTGTTTTGTAAGTTTTTTCTCTGAATATAAACACCTTATTTAGAAATTCTGATCCTTTAATATCATTGCATTGTCATAGGGTAAATGCATTGTCATAGGGTAAATAAACACGAGGATTTAAAAAAGCTGTAGATACATAATGCTATTGGCCTCATTAAGACTTAGATTTATTACTTTTGTGGTTTTCTGAAGTTGAATGATTGTAATGAAATACATGTATTTATTGTAGCACAAAATTTCTGATTATATTAATATTCTTTTTTCAGGATTAAGTTAATTATGTGGCTGAAAATAAAGTTATGAAATACTTTAAAAACTTTTAATATCTTGCCTGTACTTATGGTTTGTTCATAAACTATGCATGTTAATCTTCTGATCCTGCACAAAACTGAATCTTGCTTCATTTCTTCTGAACTTTCCCAATGACTGGGAGAAAATTTGAAAGTCTTGTGAGTCTTGTTCTTTTGTAAGTGTCCCCTCAGCCTTAAATAGCAATTTTAAAGAAGGCTAATTATCTCTTCTAGATTTACTGTTTCTTCTGGGACTCACTTCTTCTGTGTGCATAGTGACTGAGCTAATAAAGAAGTTTGAAAGAAGCAAGGAAAAGATCCAGAAACGTGGAAGTTCTTCTTCATCAGCTTCGTCCTTTCTTGATGTATGATGCATATTGCATTCTTGTGTTTGCAAACTTAGCGATTGCTGTCTAAAGATGTTGGAGAAAGCAAAACAATATCTGAAGGATAAAGAAATCCTGAGGGCTTTTGACAAGTCCTTTGTTTCACTGGCTAATGATGAACTTCATGTTTCAAGACTGTTTAGAATTTAACTTCCAGCTGTGGAAGTAACAAAAGAAATTATGCAACTTTGGTAACATTTTTCCTCAAACATAAATTTACTTTTAAGATTGAATGGTATTGTGGGGGGGGAGGGGCCAGGGGTTAATTTAAAGAAACATCTAAGCCCAAGTCCCATTTTCTGCACTTAAAAGATATAACTGTGTAAAATCCTTCTCTTAGATATAAATATTTTAGTTTGTTTTTATTTAAAGCATTGTACTATTCTACTTTTATGGTGGTGGGACTTTGCTACTAATACAAGGATAAAAATATTTCAGAGGCATTCCACTGGGTTTAGAGTCTGTCACAAGAGTGCCATATTCTAGCTACTGTATTTATTTACTTTATCCTGCAATGTGTAAGCGGCTCAAGTACCTTGTGCTACAGTTTTTTTGTATCCCAAATTTGGTTTTTTTTGCACAGGATGTGACCGCTGTCGGATCACTGTTTTTCTTTTCTTTTTCTGTGATTGAAAAGCCTATACTGCAATTTGAAGTAAATGTTTGCTTTTCTTATAAGTGTGTCGTCTCTGTTTTAAAAGAAACTGGCATTGACACCAAATGAACGAGCTTGTTTTGATATAATTGTAGATACAGGCTTTGTTTCATGTCTTGTTCCATATTTACTTTAGCTTATGACTGTTAGACCATTTGAGTGGTTATAAGACAGTAGTTACGGAAATTATTTGTGGTGTACTGAATTAGAAAATTAATGCAATAATCGTCAGCATCCCTCTGTCAAAGAAGCTTCGTTTTCCTTCCTCCTTCCTTCCTTCCTTCCTGTTTATTAAAAACCCCTTTTTACTGGTAGGGTAACTTTACATTTTAACCTACAGAATTACTTTTGGGGTTAGAAAAGCATTATAATAGGTTTGTGTCTTGATATGTTAGAAGTATTTGAAATACATTACAATGTCTGAATACTCTAATATTCACTAATTGGAAATAGTGTTTTTCCTCAAAATAGTCTTGCCCTGTTGTCATCAGTGTCACCTCATCAGAGAAGAGAGTGTCATCAGTGTCATCATCCTTTCAGGAAATGCAGGGAACTATCACATAAAGGATTTTGAAAAGAGGATGTCTTAAGATCTCTGGGGGGAGTCAAAGACACGGTGGTATCTCTTTCACTTGTAAACATGTGCATGTGCATCTTTACTCACTGTTGCCTGAAAGTGTGGCAGTGGCATTGGTTCTGGCCCATGCTGTCACGGTGGTTATCCTGCCATTTGAGGAGGAATTGTCATGAACAGACACTGGGATATTTCTGCACTTGCCATTGTGACTTGCCCCACATGCCATGCTCAAAAGAGCAGTATGAATTTCTCTGCTAATGTTACTTGAATTGTTTTCTTCTTTTTGCCTGTGGGATTCCTAGGCTTTGCCAGGAAATGGGGCTGCAGACGGCATGAGTGCACATTGAGTCTGCTTTATTCATTCACTGCTCTGCCTGACCCTCAGTATGCCCATAATACCTGGACTACCAATATGCTGGAGATGTGACTGTGTAAAAGACAAAGATCCCGCAGCTCTTGGCCCTCATCTCTTCCTGGGGTTGTTACCACTGAGCTGGGAGGGCCTGAACAACATGACCTCTTACAGAAATGCTCTCGTGTCTTGAAGTAAAAGTTTCTGACTTACATCAGTTCTGCCTTTCAGAAGTTGAACAGATTTGGCAGTTGTTGAATAATTACTGTCTTTGGCAAGTGGGGCTGTAGCTGTTCAATATTGTAGTGTGTTCACTATTTCAATACCATTTCAGAACACTTCATTAATAAAATCCTTAGTGTTCATTAATAAAGACAGATAGTAAAAGCTGACAGTGCATGCTGATGAAGAATCTCAGACGCTGATTTTGAGAAAGGACAGCAACTCTACCTTTCATGTAGTAAGTCTTAATTTGTGGTTTATATTCTTCCATGGGATTTGACTGCTTTGTGCTCTGCTCTTGGTCTTGGAGTCCCAGAAATCTAGGTAAGTACAAGTAAGTACAGATGAATGCTAAATTGTCATTTTAGCTTGGAAGTGTCACTGCCAAATCTTTAAACAAATGTTATCAAGTGCCCCTTTCCCAGCACAAGTCCCACTTTCTGAGTAAGGTATGTCAGTCTAGACAAGAAGTAAAATTTCAGTCTCTTAAGGACAATTTTGCCATATTGCACGGTGGAACGTAGTTCACTTTAAATATGCCAGAAGTTTTGGTGCTGTGTTTTCCAATGGAAGACGAAATACTAAAAGGTAATAAAATCCAGTTCAATGTCATTATATATAAAAAAATACTTGAACTGAATTCCATTGTCATTATTTTGGCTTCTCTTGTGATTCATTACCACCTTAGAGCAGGTTTGAGTGATTTTTCTCCAGAGCAGTTGAATCAATAGTGGGAACTTTCCACAAAAATTAAGAGGCATTTCTTATGGGGTGGAAATAGGCAACAACCAAGGAATTTACTTGCTTTTACTGAAACATGGAATAAAGAATGTTTTGGTATTAATAAGTAAAGGTCCTTTATTTTTTAGTTTTCCTGCAGAGAAGATGGATGACCTATAATGAGTTAAAAAGGAAAACTGTAACACTTTAAATTCTGCATGGTAACTCTAGAATCAGTAATTATTTTCTTCAGCCTACGGGACTGGGTTTTGCAATGAGATGTGTGTCGTATCATCAGCAATAAAGAACGGCTGAGTCCTGCATTGGGAACACATTTCCACTACAGTAATTTTTAATAATTGAGTCAGTGTTCCCAAAGGTATTCGCAAAATGCCATGTGGTCATAGCAGTGTTTTTATCCAGAAGTGGAATATTTGACCTTATTCCAGTCTTCTGAATGATCTGATTGAAGATACCACTTCTTATCAAGTCTCAAGAATTTTTATGAACTCCAGCAGTTTTCTGATATGGTATTCAGAGTAAATTAAGAGCTCTCTTCTCACCAGCACTAACAGTGGAATCAAACATGCCTGTATTTTTATATTTAAGACTGACTTTACATGTGACTATTTCTGATGATTAAAAACTCTAGGGATTACAAGCTTGGAAAAATAAAACATGTGGGATCATAATGGAGAAGAGGATGATTTGGACAATTAAGACTTTCAGTTTTAGTTAGTAAAATCAGTAACTTTAAATCTAACCCCTTTCAACTTTTATTTAAAAGTCATCTGATGGAAATGTGATGCCGTAGGCTGCTATACGTAAAGCCTATTGAGGAATGGGTTGTGAAGTTCTGGCTTGTGCTGTGGTTGGGTGTATGTGCCATCTGCTGGTAGTTCAGTAAGGAGCAGCTTTTGTACTGGAAAAAATGTTAAATTTTGCTACGACAGGCATAGTATCTCAAAACTAGAGTTCTCATTAATGTAACATCTTATAGATCTATTCTTTTCTCACTGACTATATTAGTGCAGTATCAAGACTCAGCTGTATGGTATAGGAGATCTTTCCTCTAAATCCCAAGATATGCTGAGTTACTTCCATGGAAAGAGAGGTGATAGGGAGCATAAGTAGGACTGAAAACATGAGCACACAATGCAGGAATCAAGCTTGAATTCTGGTTAAGTTATGGGTAAAACTTCGATGATTAGAGGTGGAAATCATGATTTTCCTAAATGCAAGAAAAGGTATGTGGATTCTTGAGAAGAAAAAGCCCAAATGTAACTATATTTTACATGGGCGAGACACTGGAAAACCAATAGTTTTGTAAGAAAAGCATTTATGTAAATTGACTATGCTGTAAAGTTTGCTAATGCAAAGGACTGAGAAATACTGATGATGTAGGATTTAAAAAAAATTATAAATTGGTTTTCAGTATTACCATATTGATATCAAGGGTTTATCAAGTAATTAGTGTACATAGGAGAAGTCAAAACAGGTCTGGTTTTTAGTATAGCTGTTGTAGAAAGAATAGTAAGAATGACGACAGCTTGTTAATAGCAGAGGATTGTACACAATTACTGTGAGAACTACTCAAAATTACCAAACCTGTAGGAACTTGCTCCCATGTGACAGCTTTGTGTGTACATCTCACTCCTTCTTTAAACACATCACAGGGGGAAGGGGGAGAAATAAAATCTGAAATTCTCCCCAAGTATCAACAGAACCTATAATACTGCAAGAACAACTTAGTTGTCACTGAGTAAAGCTACCTCTCCCTGCAAGTGCAAGTACTCTACCAGTAAAGACTGACTTTACAGTATTTTTAAATTGTCAATTTCCATTTTAATCTCAACTGTTAGACTGTGACCACTGTCTTCCTCAAACATGAACTTTAAAATTGGATTTTTTTAAAATGGAAAGTGTTCAGGGAGATGAGGCAGAATCAAGTATGAATGTTCGGGAAAATAATGGTGAGCAACTTTGCTCTCATTTTCAATTAGACTGATACCTCTAAAGAAAAACAAAACACCACAACTTTTGCACAGCATTTCTTTTATACAAATATAAGTTACAAAAATGTAAATTTAAAAAATCCCCTGAAGCAAGATTTTTGGTAAAGATTGAATCAGGAACTTGTGTGAAAATAGTTGAGCAAATTCCAATACAGTCACATATTTTAATGATACTTCTTTCATCAGCATGGCATTAGATGTTATTCCAAGAATAATGCTTTCAGTCATCCACTTCCAGTGATGCAAACCTATTAGCACTGCATAAATGCTGAGTTTCTGGCATAGCACAGTGGATGGCTGTTTTTTTCTTATTAGATGCTTTCTTCTTTTTGCAGGACTCTGATCTGGTCTTGGTCATCTTCTGAAAGAAGTCTGGAGATACAGTTGACTCCACTGTATTTAACAAAACCAGATAAAGCTGAGACATTTTTGGAGATAAAATAAACAGATTTTCCACTGGAGGTGCTGATTTAAGCTCTTGATACAATCTGTGCACAAGGGTCCCAGTGTAAAGCCTGCTCAAAAGGAGAGAATCTGCATTTAGAATTGCACCTCAACCGGACAGGCACAGAGACATGTTGCTTAATGAAAAAAACATACAGTATCCAACAGTCAACTCCTAAGGGACACCTATGCTAAGAGTATTTTTCTTTAAAGAAGGGAGTTCTAATGTAGCACTGGCCAAAGGAGTTTGACAGGGAAAATGAAACATCTTAACACATTCCATCTTGGGAATGTGTGGAAAGCAGATCTCTGAAAAAACTTACCTACTTAGGTCTGGCTCAGAGAGAGGAGTACCAAGTAGCTGGTTGAGATACAACCCCATCTGAAGACAGCACTGCCACTGGCAAAAACTGTGTGCAGCATCTAAATCAAAGTCGTTATTTTGCAATTTCTTTTCCTTCCATTTTAGAAATTCGTTATATGCAACACTGTCATCTTCAGCAGGTACAACTGTGGAGTCTAGGTTATAAATAAAAAATAACATGGAAATAAATGTTCTGTGAACAGTACAAAAGATACCTGCAATCTATAGAGTCCCTGAAAGGAGGGTGTAGGCAGGTGGGGTGGTCTCTTCTCCCAAGGTAACAATCGATAGGGCAAGGAGAAATGGCCTTTAAGTTGCACCAGAGGAGGTCTGGGTTGGACATTAGGAGGAATTCCTTCACAGAAAGGGTGATTAGACACTGGAATGGGCTGCCCAAGGAGGTGGTGGAGTCACCATTCCTGGAGATGTTTAAGGAAAGACTGGGTGTGGCACTCAGTGCCATGGTCTGGTTGACACAGTTGGTTTTTGTTCAGTCATGGGTTGGACTCATGATCTCAGAGGTCTTTTCCAACCTGATTGATTCTGTGTGATCAAATCCAAACAAGCTTTCCATCTCACTAAAACCTACTTGGAAACCTTGTCAGTCTGGTTTCTATAAACCAGAACCTGAAGAAACTGTATAACCCTGGCATGCATTGTCTTTGCCATCAAATGAAGGACTCCTGGAGGAAATGTCCATAACCCTAACAGGTATAAATATTACTGAAGCAATTTCTGTGATTATTTAATACTTTCAAATGAAAGAAAAAATGTGCCTGGGCAACTCAGCATTTTTAAGTACAAATTATTTTAGAAAAACTCAATAAGAAAAAAATACTGGAATGCTCCAATACTAGTTTTTTGAGTATGTTAAGGTTATTTTTTGTAACTTTTATATCTAAATTAATATTTCATTTGTAAAGAAACCACTTATAAATGCACATTAATATTTTAAAAGGTGGAAAAGTACTGTTTTACCCATATAAAATGTTAAATTGATGGTTAGCACTTTTTCTTTGTGCATATCAATGCAATGAGTATGACACCTCAGGATATACTGTAAATCAATCCTAATTTCTCGAAATTTGGACAACTCACCATAAGTGTTGGAAAATGAATTATGGTCTGGATTTTTGTAGGCGCTGAATACCTAAAACTGTATTCCTTGGAGACATACCTGGATCATCGGTTATCCTCTGCAGTTCTCCAGAAACTATCATTAGAAGGAGAGCCTTTAATTGGTTCAGCTTAACTTTTGGTTCTGAACAACATATCCAGTAACATGTTACAGCAATAGGGAGTTTTAAGTGACTTGGGATAGGTTCTAAGAAACTCATTTTCACTCCCAGAGTCTCCAGCAAAAGCATCTGACGGCATGACATGGGCACCTGAAAAGAAATTTAAAAATTGGAGGTAAGAGACTTGATTTGTTGTGAGCAATTTCTAAAAGGCAAGTTCCTGGTTACACTAGTTAGCACTTTAGGTTTTTGATAAAAAATTATTTAAGTTTCATAGATATTCTGAACAGGAATTTTTTTTAAATACTACTTAAAACTTTAAAAATGACACAGTTAAACGTCAGGTAGAAAGATAAAAGTAATTAATTCCTAGCACATGTTCCCTCTTTGCTGTGCCATTTAACTTCCAGAAAGTGGTGTTGTAAACTTTGTCCATAACTTCATGCATGCAGAATTGCAGCAGGCTGTTCAGCTGCCATTTGAGTGCTTTGTAAACCTTGATTAGGATTGTTTTGCCTACTCTTAGGCAGACATCCCCATAGCAGAAGAGAAACTGAAGTCAGTTTTGCCTAGAGCACTTTAAACGCAGAACGTTTCTTCTTCTAACCTTTTGTTCAATTGATAATTCCCATATATTTACTAAGGAAAACTGCTGTAGTAGTGAAGCTCAAATTCATTAAACAAACAGCACACACACCAAGCTTGAAGTAAGGTGTCATTAACGTCTCTTAACCTGAAACATGATTTCTCAAACTCTTAAGTGTTGCATAGTGTTTAAAAGGCGTGTACCAACAATCTATGTAAAGTAACCTGTACTTTGGACCCATAGCGATCTGTAGCATTTAATGGGTGTAGCAGTGATAGATTCGGTTCCTTTACAAAGTAGCAACCAGCAAAAAACATTCAGCACTGCCCACAGAGAGAAATGTGGTAACAGTCGATCTGAACGCCAGAATGGATAGAGCACATGCCTTAAAAATGCAGAATTAAAAGACACGGATTGTATTTCTAGATGTTGCAGAAATTACTGCATACAAAACCTTAGTTATGCATCTTCGAGAATGGGAGATAACTTCCCATTATGGTAAGAGTTACAGTCTTAATCATTAGAATTTTCATAGAAGTGCTACAATGGTGACTGAAACTAACCAAGTGCAACTTTCCTGTGTTTTTCAGGTGCCGTTCTGCTCTGTCTGGCAAGCAGCAGAGGTTCATGTTAGCAGGAACATACTTGGGACAGGTAAAACTGATGGGCAGCTGCAACATTCACACGCAAAATAATGACTTCTAGTAAAAAGGCATGGGTCAGATTTTGTTTCAGAACACTGCTCTGAAACATTCCACAGCTTGATGAAATACAAATTAGGTTTTGTAGTGTTAAAACTGGATTTTCCTAAATTACATGAAACTGAGTTCCTTCCCATAAAATGCAAATATAAGTGTAACAAAATACATAGGATGAAATAAGGGCTTCGAATGGAAAATGCAGGGAGTATTGCATATGCACACTACAACTTCTCATATCATTTGTCTTGGTACACTTGGAGGGGGGCAGTAAGGAAAGGAAACGAAGACAACCTGATGTAGCTTCTTAAATATCACAGGTACCTCTGTATTAGGTAGTTACTTACTGAGGCGGCTTAGTTCAGACATCACATTTAGCGGCCAGCTGACAAACGTGAGTCCCAACTATTTTTGTGTCACTCGTGAAACACTGTTAACTGTGATCTGTCGTGACAACCATTTACCTCCATTAACTTGTCCAAAGGAAAACGATCATCACAAAAATCTGGAGGTAGGCTTGCTGCTTGAACAAATGTTTTTTTAACTGTCTTTTGGCATCTGTCAAATTCACATACAATGGGCAGCTCGTTGGTCTGCTTACTTGAAGAAGCATCTTCAGTACTGTGAGATACTCTCAGAAGCAGTCCATAGATAACTTGTCGGATGGGCAAAGCTGTGCTATGAGCACTGGGTCTCTGCATGTTCTCCACCTGAACGCGGAGGAAGGTACTTCTAAGTATCAGGGCGTTGACGATGAATGGGGCCAGCTTACCTTTTGCAAAAGCATCAAGTACCCACTCTGGTACGTCTGCTTTCCTGGCAGCCTCGCATTCATAGCTCCCATTCCGAAAGAAGTCCTCCAGATTCACGTCAGACGGAGCATAATCTTCCATCGAAGTGCACAGAAGCTCCCGTATTTCTTCTCTCTGGTGTTTCTTAAGGTATTTCAGCACATTGTCGACGGCCTCGGCGGGCTCCGCGAACTGAGCCAGCCAGTTCAGCAGTCCCTGGAGGCGGAGGTGCTTCCCGCCCTTCCCTGCCGCGCAGCCCCGCGGCAGGCGCACCTTGCTGAAGAACGCCTCCAGCGCTTCCAGGCCGATGTAGTCGTTCCCGTTCATGACGGCAAAGAGCGGGAGCAGGCCCTTGCTCAGGTGCCCGAAGTGCCTGCAGAACCTCTCCGCGGAGAAGCAGCGCGCGGGCACGTAGCATCCCTGCGGCCCGGCGGAGGCGCGCACGCTCTGCCACTGGAAGTGGGACAGCGGGCAGTAGCCGCCCTCCAGGTCGAACACGCAGAAGTCGCTGTCGAGTGAGAGGACGGGGCAGCCCCAGCGGTTGGCCAGCCCGGCGATCTCCCGGTCGGCCTCGGCGAAGCACTGCACGAAGGGCACGTCGAGCCGGCCCAGCGCTTGCACGAAGGCCTCGCGGGTCAGCAGCGGTACCAGGCAGCCGCCGGCGCCGCGGGACAGCCCGTGGGCCGCCCGCAGCTGCTCGGCAGCGCGGCCCCGCAGCGTGGGCAGCTTCCTGTCCTCGGCGCCGCGCCCGCCGTCCAGCACCACGAAGGGCGCGATGGCGCAAGCCTGCAGGGCGCCGAAGAAGTCGCGCACGGCCGCGGCGAAGGCGCCGTAGTCGCCGCCGCGTCGGAAGTCGGCGTCGGGGGCGAAGCAGAGGCGGTGGTAGAGGCTGCTGCCGTCGATGACCAGCTTGGTGTCCCGCACCCGCAGCTCGGTGAAGAACACCCCTCGCTCCTCCACGAAGCCCGTCAGCCCCTGGACGCCCATGGCGCCGGAAGCAGCGCTAGCAGCGACACGCGGAGCCCTCCGCTCCCGGATCCGCTTCCCTTCGCTCCTCCCGCCCGCCGGCGCTCCGGCGCGCGCGCGCCGTCTCCTGGAGACGCGGCCGCGAAGAGCGCGGTCCGTGCCGGGAGCGCTGCGAGCCCGCGGCCGCTCCCGCTCTGCCAGCGCCCGGCCTGCCCCAGGCCGTCCCGGGGGGACACGCGGGACCCTGAGGCGCCACAGTCCCCGCCGGCGGGACGGGCGCTGGAGCGGCAGGAAGCGGCGAGGACGTGGGGCACTGCCGGCTCCCGGGGAGTCCCGCCTGTGCCGCAGGGGTGAGGAACGCGGACCCCGCCCTCGCCCCTTGCTGTGAGGGTATCCGGGTGCTAACTTGCGTTTTGGGTCTTACAGTCTTGTAACGAGGTAATAACATCCCTGAGATTATCCAAGGGAATCTCGGCTTCCCGAATGTGCGTTAGGGAGATACTAAATATAATAGTCGAGTACATTTGACCCCGTTTTACCACCATCCTCAAATTCCTTTGCTACCGACACTGATAATGAAATCTTAGCTGTCATTGCTCTAGGAGCACTAAAAAACTGAGCTAAGTGAAATGATGAAATAAACTTACCCTTGGGTAAGTTTATAAAGATGTTGCAGAAAATAATAATGGAGACAGTGTTAAAAAGTTAGTATTTTTTTTTTCATGAAGGCAAAAATCAAGGAAAATATCATTTTTTGAATTTTCAAAATACTTAAAGGAGCAGGCCAGTGAAGTCATCGGCAGGAAAAAAATCAAGGTAGTAAATACTGAGGCTATTTAGAGCTTAAATATAAAGACTTTGGAATTTGTGTTGCAGTGAGTGGAGGGTGGCAAACGTTCTTAAGGAATAAAAAGAAAACATAAAAGATTTGGAAAATGGTCTTGATTGGCAAAGAAGTGGTTAGCTTGGAAGCAGAAAGTGTCAGAGTATGTTAGCTGTTGCTAAAGAAACATGAAGGTTAATCTTACAGAAACTAAGAAAGGCCAGGGAAGGAGTTGAGATGGTTTGTGCTTAGCATGGGTAAGTGGAACTATGAACCAGCAACTTTCCTTTAGTTTGCAACACAAAAGGGAAGATCTAACTCTAGCCAAGGAAGAAAATATTTTTTAAAAAGTGATCCAGACAATGTAATTGCATTAGTTTGCTTGGCATCAACAGTCTGCCTGGCTCTGGGATGGGACTTGGGAATGGTGGATGGGACAAAGGAAACTCTTTACCAAAGTTACTGGATAGGGTACACAGAGATTTTTTTTTTGGGAAAAGAGAGCTGGAGACTTGACTGCTTTATGTTACCTCTAGTTGTTCTGAACTTTAAAGAAACAATTGATGTTGCTGCTTGGGAAATACTTGCTCAGTGGGAGATGGACACTGGCAGGAAAGGAACACGGGGGGGTTGGGCTAAGGGTTTGAGTGAAGTAGGAGAGGTTCATATACTTCTTGAAGAATCCATCAGTCTTATGGCTGAATCAGTCTTTAAGGCCTATTGGCTCTTATGGGGCATTTCTTTCGGGTGCAGTGCTCAACATTCCACCTCTTCTGTGCCATTAAAATGCACCTGTGATGCCACAATGGCAATCACTGGC
This sequence comes from Corvus kubaryi, assembly GCF_017639235.1. Taxonomy (NCBI): domain Eukaryota; kingdom Metazoa; phylum Chordata; class Aves; order Passeriformes; family Corvidae; genus Corvus; species Corvus kubaryi. The sequence continues at coordinate 16,090,488 of NW_024581137.1, read as the reverse complement.
CCCTGCCTTCTATCACTATTCAGCAGTAGATACTAAAGCATTTCACTAAGTTCCATGATAATTATTACTCTTATTATATAGAGAGGGTATTTGAAGCATAGGGAGTAAGAGGTGAGAGGCATTATTAGAAATAAAGCACAGAAATTAAACTCAGCTTCTTGATCTTAAGCATGGTTTTGTGTGTGAAGGATTGTCACACATTCCTAGGCCCAAGTAAGTATGAAGATGTGAGCTGTGTTAAGTGACCTCAGAAAGAAAAAAAGGGTATAGATAGCTCAGCAGGTTTTCTAAGTGTAGTTTTTTCTAAAGGAATTTATGAAGGTATGCATAAAACAGCAATTAGGAGAATAGAACAGTAAATGAAAATTATGTAAACTTTCTAGAATTGGCAATATAATATTTTATGGAGTTCATCTTTCTGCCCTCCCCTCCTCCACACCTCAGCATGATCCTTTTAGGCTCCTTCAGACAGATTTGGAGTTACAGAGAAATAATTTTCTAGCTGACACTCTTTCCTTAGCATTTACATTTCAAAATTTTTGTCAGTATTGCTGGAAGAGAATAAAGGAACAGCATTAGGAGTCCTTTAGATTAAAAAACATGCAGGATTTAAGATGTCCTGTAGTAATTAAAGTTTATCTGTGTTTCATAACATGATGGCAGTGCAATGTCAGGCTTTTTGGTACAGTGTAACAGCAGCTCAGTTGATGGGTATTAAAATAGGTTCTTGTGCCTGCACACACACACACACACACACACAGAGTTTGTTGTTGCAAGATACAAATCTGTAATCTTAATTTAGGCTCTGCATTCATTTGGAAGAGAAGCCAGTGACTTGGAATCTAAAGTTGTACAGCTTTTAAAATTAGGCAGTTTGTCTTTGCTCTCCCAAAACCACAACCACCACAAGAAAAATCCTGTTTGTGTGCTTGCCTTGACCTTGAAATGGTGTGGTGAGCAAGGCCAGTGTGGGCCCGCTGCTCTGCAGTGCCGAGGGATGGTAGCAGTAGTAGCACTGATCTCACAGGACCTTTACTTGCTCCAAAGGCTCTTCAAGCAAAATGTGGACATAGCATTATATAAAGACAAGGTAATGCAAGCAATATTGTTTTATTATGTGCAGTCTACCCTTTTTCATTTGGAATGAGGAAGGTTGAGTAAACAAAGTTATTCTATACTCATGTTGAGCTATTGAAAAACAGAAATGCTAGAGCTTGGCCTTTGCAGTCCTTATGTTTGCAGAATTAAGACCTCTGTTAGGCAAGAATTCTAAACCAAATATAAATTGTTGGAAAGGTTGGAAAGGTGAGTCATGAAAGGACACAGTGAAGGAGAAATGAAGTTTTGGAAGAGTTGGGTTTTATTGAAAGTCTTGCAGTTTTTCCGTGAAACTAATTTTCAGAAGATACTAGTAGTGAGTCACAGAGAGGCTGTGAGGTCAGCACTGGAACAGATGGTGAAATCTGAGGGGTAAATGAAAGAGCAGAGAAAACAGCTTTGTAGTTGTTGATGGGAGAGAATTCAAATTATGGGTGGAGGTTATGCTTCAATATGTACAAAAATCTTGAAACTTGTGTCCTGAAATGCAGATATTTTTGGTGTCAGGTACTGTGGTGGTATAAAGACAGGTGGTGAGGAAGAGTGCCATATCTGGGGGAACTGTGCTATCAGTTCAGAGAATTAATTTAAGGCTGATTTAGAGGAAGACTGACTATGTCACATCTACATTATCTGAAGTTTGTTTATCAAGTCTGCTGCCCGCAGTTTAGCAGCTAATGATTCGACTTAATTTGTGTTTGCTGCAAGCTGGGTACTGTAAACACTGCCACAGAATTAAATGAAAAGTTTAATAAGAGCAATACATTGACAAATCAATATTTTTCTGTTTCAAGTGATTTCTGTGAACAGCCATGGAAGAATAAAAGGATTTGAAAGCTACATCCTAGAGAAATTTGTGTAGTTTTTGTTGCACAGAGAAATGCTGAAATTTCAAGAAACTGCTAAGCATGTCACTGTTGGCAGATTTAATTCTGCTTGCTCAGATGCTGTGATTGCAAGAAGATACACTATTCAGAGGAAACTTGGCAATGGAAGCTTTGGAAGTGTGTACTTGGTTAATGACAGAAAAGCAAAACAAGGAGAAGAATTGTAAGTAAACCCTTCACACGCTTTAAATAAAAATGTTGGGAACATATTTCTTGCATTGTAGATATTTTCTTTGTGTCTCATCTCTCAGTTGGTGTTATGTTGCAGCCTTAACTGCCTAGCTTCAGTGACAATGTAAGATAGAAGCAGACTTTTTTTGATAACACTTAATTGGATGCCTTCAGGAATTGATTCTGTGTTACTGTAAGGACTCAGATTGTTGTAGAGGTCTCAAAAGAAACTGTACAGTATTTGATGACCTATTTTTTATACATGAGTTATCTAAATAAAACCTGAAAAGGAAGAGTTACAGAAATTCCAGTAAACACCTTTTTATTTGCTGTATACCTAACTGGAAGAAGGTTTGATTTTTTTTTTAATTGCCAGCAAATCTTGATTTTTTTTTTTTTTTAACCTGCCTGAATTTGGACAAGTCTTATAGATAAATCCTTTGGGAATCTGAAGCCACAATGACAAAAAATCATTTTCAGAGTGTTCACATTCCTGTATGTGGGTTTGATGTTGGGTTTGTGGCTGGACTTCCTGTTGTGTAGAACTGTGTTCGTCTACCTCGATACTTACACCACATGAAATTTAACTAGAAAAATCTTTGTTTTATCAAAAAAAAAAATTGTAAGGCTCACATTTAATCAATATGCCCTTCAGCCAGAAATACATAATTCCTTTAAATAGGGGAGTCTATTGGTCCTTTTTGGTAGACACATTAATGAGCACTTAGATGATTAAGGAGCTTTTTCTGATTCATTTGTGCCTCACTTTTGCTACTTATGGCCATGCATTATTGGCAATATTGCTTTAATAAGTGTGCAGCCAAGGCATAAATCTGTCACTTGTTTTCCTTCTATATCAATTTACATCTCTTCATCTCCTTAGATTAAGGTTAGGGTCCACTAAGCTCTTAGCTTTTTTCACATGGCTTAAAGGGTTTTGGCTCTCTCATAGCCTTAGCTACACTTTTCTTAAAAAAAAGTTCTTTAATGAAATATTTTGTTTAAATCAATAAACAATATTTTTCTTTTTTTTTTTTAATGTTAAGATAGTCTATCATGCAAATGGGGTGACAGGAACTACCTGAGCTTCTAAGACACTTCAGAATCAGCTGTTACTGAACTCATTCTTAAAATATTACCAGTATAGTGAAATGTGGGTCTTCACACAGTTGCTGCTATAGCACAACCTGCCAAACCTCAAAAACAAGCACCATGCCTTAAGCTTTTACGTGGCTGTTTTTATTTTTTTCTTGAGAATTTTGAGTGACTGCCTTGAACAACCATTCACTGCCTGCAGCATTTCATGCCTGCATTTTGTTAGGGTAGAGCCTGCGTGTGTCCTCTGCTATCTTCAGGACAGAGACTGACTATCAAATGACATATTTTTGGTTTTATTTTAAATTTTTTTATCAGTCTCTTTTTGTGACCACAGTACAATAAAAACGCACCAGTATTTAACCAGCCCAAGTGCTGTAAGATGTGCAGTGCTGTATTTAAGCCTTCCATCACGAGGGGGTGCTCGCCTATCACAGTTCATTCCTTCCATGCCTCAAGCATGAATTAACGAGGGGATCCCCCCAGATTTCTACCTCTTATATACTAATGGATGACAAAAATACTGTCCCAGTTGAGCACAAAAAACCGGGTAGCATAATGGTATAGAGTGGTATAGAATGGTAGCATAATGGTAGGATTTAGAAATACTGGTTTCTTAAGGTGGTAAAATATGCTAGAAGTCACATACTCTGTGCTGCTTTCAGATAATCTCATATGGAACCCTATGGGTTGCTGCTTATGTTATATATACTTTTAAATGAAAATTTACGTGGTTATGATTCTTACTTTTTAAAAAGAATGATCTTAATACAGCTCTGAAGGCATTTCAGTGGAAAAAAACCCACAAACAACACAACTGTGACCTCAGCAGAATTAGAATTCTATTTTTATTGTTTCAGAGATGATCTAGAACATGCTGAGAGAAATATTATGTACAGTGTAAACTCAGACACAGATAATTTCCTGAAAATTGCTATAGTCTGAAGCACTCTGAAAGAGCATAGGAATAAATCATAGAAATACAAATTCCCAAGAAAAGTGACATATTGATACAGAAGCTGTTCAGGGATATCTTTTTCGATTTTCCATTAGTGCAATGTCTACAGAATGAGTTATTGCAGAGACTAACAGTGGTTATCATGTATTTCAAGCAAAACTTTCGTATGATTCTAGAAACAGTTTTAGGTTGTGCCTTGTATTTTGTTACCTCTCAAGGATCATACCTATTGTGAGTGAAGTGTTGTACACAGAGTTGCTTTAGCTGGGAAGGAGAGAGAGTTGATTATTTGGGGCATACCTCAAATTAACAGACTTATTTCACATAAAACTCTCAGGGCTGCTCAGGCTAGCAGTGCCTGCTTCTCTAAGAGGTACATGCCAGCTTCATGCTCCTCTCCAGTTCTTTGTATGGATGGGATCAGGATTACTGACTTTCTGAGATCATACTAGATCAGTATCATATGGTTGACCTGCATACTCCATAAACAATAAGGTTATGAAGTACCACAAGTATAGTAGCATATGTAGGTCCCTTTAACTCCCTCTTGAGTCTTGCATTGTATGATACATTCCTTGCCTGTTGCTTTAACTTTCTAACTGTATTTTTTTTGTAAACTGTATTTTCTGGTGCAAGAATTTTTGTTGGATGATTCTCATCGAGTATGACAGAGTTAAATAACTCAGATAGAAGTCCCTGCAATTTACATGAAAGCAGCAGAGTAGAGAACAAAAAGAATGCCCTCATAGAGAGAAAGGTCAGAATCTGGGATGTTCTTCACTATAAGCGAAGTTTCTCATGTACTAAACCATCTATACAGGAGAGAGATTATCAATTTCCCCCCTTCTTTTGGAAGAAACTAGAATCAGAATTTAAATCTTAGACCCTAAAGCCAGTTAAGCACAAGAGATACATCTGTACAAAGCAAGCTTCTTAGTTCCAGTTTACACAGAATGTCTTGGTTTGTGGGTTATTTGATATTTATTTGTTCCTGCACATTATGGACCTAAAGCTACCCAAAACAGAAAACTTGGTTTGTATAAAGAAAGTAACAGGATTGTACCAGCATTTTTACAACTAAATAATATTCCTGCAGTCACTTCTATGCTAGTCCCCCTGAGTATATTATGAGTTAATTATAACAGGTAATTACGGTTGAAGACAAAGTCTTTTACAGGAGAGATTGAAGTTCAGCAGTAGTCTTGAAGGACAGTGCCATCACTTAAAGAAAATTAATGTCCTAATCTATTGTGCCAAGGGAAGCTCTGGGTTAAGTGTCGCTGATTCATAACCATGTATGGGCAAGCAGCTGAAGTACACAGTAGGCAATAGGGACTTCCAGTTCATAAATATTCACAAGGCATTTACGTGTCCCTGTGGTGGAAAGGACATGCTGCCGAGTGCCAAACTCCCTGGACCACTCCACTGTGTGGTAACTGTGGGGTGTCAGCTCAACTTCTGCATCTGACTTGCATTATAGCTTTAATCCAGACCCATGCTAGGATTCCTTGGAAACTGTGCGCTTAGCTGAATAATTTATCATGTGACTTTCAATTATTTATGACTTCTTATAACAAATGATATAAAATCTAAAGGTAGAAGAGATTTGTAACTTATGAATATCCAAGTGACCATCAGCAGATTGCTGTGTTGTCAAGTCCCTGTGTTTGCTGCCTCTTTGCTTCTCTGAAGGAATTCCAAGCGAATGGTCATTTGATGGTGAATTGATCAAAACAGTAACAAATTGCTCCCTGCCACTTGTTGTGTGCACATTCATCTAATTACACTGCTTTCCTTTATTCTTCTTCATTTTATAATAATTACTAGAAATTAAAACTGGAATTTATTAGGACATTTTAGATTTGTGAACAGATATTCATTATCTGCTTGAAAACTGATCAAAAGTGCATTTCCTGTAGGACCTTCCTGATTGTGGCTTACTTTTAAGTTTTTCTTAAAGAACCATTTTTGGCTTGGTTCAGTCATGTGTGCCTCTGCTTCATGGTGCTTTGTGACACACAGCTACCTTGTGTGTCAGCAGAACTGCCATGCTTGCTGAGGAGTACGGTCATGCTTGGCCCAAATAAGAGACCATGAAAGCATACCTTGTGGATTTAGCGATAACAGTTTGAGAAGTGAGCCTTCATGAGCTTTCCACTTGAGTGACCAAGCATAACTTTTGGATTCTGTGAGCAGTGTTACAGAATTCAAGGCCTAGAGATAAGTGTCTAAGCAATTTCCTTGCTGAAGCCTCTGTGAGAGTGGCTGATGCTCTCATGCTTCAGTTAAGAGTACACCTGCAATGGAGGTTGCCAGGGAGTGAAACTGTGAATGTTTTGCTTCAAGTTTTAGCAGGCAGTCTCAGCTATGGCCACAATGGTTTCAGATAGTTTCTAGTGCAGGCCAATATGATCCTGATTCAAAGACAAATTTGATAACCTCGGATTCACCCAAAGCAGATTTCACTGCAGACCATGTGGGAAGGTGCTTTAGTCTCTACCTCCTGCATCCCTGTCAGTGCCCAGCTTTTCCTGCAGCCCAGCATGGCACAGTCGGGTTCCTCCAGCTCAATGTAAGAAAGTTTAGGAAGTTCCTATGTTGGATAAGGCTCTAGTAGGGGCTGCAGGGTAGCTTGGCATTGGAGCAGAGATGTAAGATTTTACCCTGCCCATGCTGGTGATGGATTTGGCAATTTAAAGTCACAGCCATGCTGCAGTCCTTTGCACAGGCAATTACTGTATTAAAATTTCTAGTTACCTCATAATCAAAAGCATAAACCTCGGCATTCTGTGTCTTCTTTGGAATCAAAAGATCCACACTGGAACAGGTCAAGACCCTTCATTCGGCTTGTGTAACACAGGTGTCTGTGAAACCCTCCGCAGCGATGTCTGATACAACTTTTACATCTCCTAAGTCACCTTTATCAGCTTTGGTGGTATTGTTATTGGTTTTTCTTTTTTCTTTTTTTACTGCTCCCCTTTTGATACACCTTTCTTAAACTAAGTAGCCTACTTTCTCATTTTCATTGGGATTTGTCCATTTGACCAGGGAGGATTCTAACTAGGTCTTTAACGTGTGTAAGTGGGAGGCAGCACGCCTTAAAGGAAATACTGCTTGGTTTTACAATAAATCTCATCCCCCACAGAGCCAAGCTCCTAGGAGCTCCGTGCTGCAGCACTCATCACATTCTGATTAGACGTGCAGGCAGTGAGCAGTGCTGGTGGCTGAGTTCATTGTTTTGAGAATTGTTTTCAAGTAACGTTTCCAACATTGGGTGGAGATCTGTACTTAAGGCATTACTGGTGAATTACCGTTCTTTGAGGTGCACAGGGGAGACAGAATTTGATGATTTTGTAATTAAGCAAATACCTTGAGATCACTTCTGTCTCATTTTGCTGAAATTGATGTTTAGTTTTCATGCATTTGTAAGCTAGCCTTAATAAGAAAATGGGGAGAGGTGGAGTATTATTACTTTAGGTTGAACTGTGGCCACCTGCCTCAAAGATACTATAGGTTTTTGAAATACTTGAATATGCCTGTCTACTGTATCTTCTTATGGGCTACCCTTGTTGGCAAGGTGTTTCCTCTTAAGTCTGCATCAGGGTGGTTTGAACTTCTTCCATGCGGAGTAAGCCTCCAGTTATTTGTTGCATTCAGTACATTGTAATGAGAAAAATGCTGCAGTGAGTGGAATAAATTCTGGATTTGCTGGACAATGTTTTCCCCTATTTTTTTTCTGTTTTGTTTTGTTTTATTTTGTTGTTGTGCTGGTGTGACTTACTAGTAACTGTAATTCCTAGCTGTTGTTTCTCTTACATCCACAGTGTGCCCTTCACGTGTTCTGAAACAACTTTTCAATGTTGTTGGGTAGTTGCTTAATTTTTTAATTGCATGTGTTTCACTGATTGTTAAGAGCAGAGTATCACACTCAGGAGAGCTTAAAAGTATTAAACGATTTTTATCTAACAATGGATGTTATATGCAATTAATTTCCTCAGCATTGCTTGATTCCCTTTGCCTTTGATTATAGACTATTTTAGTAACATGCTTTTGTAAAGTTATAAACCATAAACCATGCTTTTATCTTTTTCTACACTCCTTTCTTTTTTTTTTTTTTTTGGTATCATAGATACTTAAATGCATATCAGAAATAAACACTGAAGGAGATTCCTGAAGGAAAGAGACATGTAGGGAGAGTGAATTTTCTCATTAAAGTTGCAGCAATTACTGTTTAAATTACTTTTGGGAGTTAATTCCACTGAAGGGACAATACTGTTGACATAAATATCCTTGCAACAGTGAATAATTCTGCTTACAAATATATTTAAATTCAGAAGAGAACCAATTAAATTTGTCATTAACAAGTGTTTTAGTTGAATTTCTATGGAATGCATTCTTATTGCAACTTTTAATACATCTGGTTTCCCTTCACAACTAGTCTGTTTTCTATGAACTGATGAATATAGATCAGGTGATATGAAGGTCTTTCTTCAAAATTTCAAATTACAATTAATTTCAAAATTCAAACTAATTCCTACAGAAGGAAATTTCTTTTTGGTAGATGCTCTAGCCCAAGGCTGCAGGTAGAAGAGTTATAACATGGTAATTATGAGATGCTTAATCATATTAAAAAGCTTGAAGACAAAATGCTGCATTCAGTCTTTAGTTCTGTAATGGTGTCTCCTCTTGTTTGAAAGGGAATGTTAATTAGCAGAGAGCAGTTAGCTGTAAAGTACATTAAGTCTGTGTAATGAAATCACAATGGAGAAATGCCTGGTTTAGAAGATTCATTTTTTGATGGAAGTCTTCAAAGATATAGAGAATAAACAAATTATTTAGTCCTTGTCGTATTCCTCAAAAATCCCATTTAGGCTAGGGGCAGCACAATGCTTCATTGCATTCTTCAGCAAGACTGGGCTGTAGGAAAAAGGTTGGATGAACAGTAGAGGGGGATAATGCAACATGAAACCACAAGGCATTGCTAAATATAAGTACACAGGTATTAGTCAGTACCTCATAACAATTTTTAGTAATTTTCCTGTTAAGACACAAATTTCTTCACTTCAATCACAGTCTAGTAGTATTTGATTTAGAGCTGAAACATATGAGTAGACTATAAATGTATTTATGATTTTATTTTTCCATTTCTCTCTAGGAAAAAGGTTCTAATTTCAAAAATATGTCTTTAGAGAAAAATTCATCCTTTATTAATCAATGCTTACTTTTATTCTGTCATTTTTAATCAATGTAGATGGCAACCCAAAATATCCCAAAGAATTATTCACAATAAATGCATTTTAATATCTAAATAAATAATTTCATTTAATCACTTGTTCAATTCTGTGGAAGATAACACAATTGCTCTGCTTTGCTTTATAATTACTGATTTTTTCCAAAATTGGCACATACGGCTTTTCATTTCATTTAAATGATGCCCCTTTGTATATACAAGAGTTTGCTCAGTGCAGAGGAAAATGATACAAACTGTTTTCCTTAAAGCTAACTTATTTCAACAGTATTCTTTTTCACGTTCCAGAAAATATATTCTACATTTTTTGGGATACTAATTAGGAACTCATAATTTTCAAATAACCATAAACTGTTTTCACTATGAGCTGCCCTGTTCAGTGTTAGTGCATATGTTAGAGCATTTGAAAGTTTGGCATCTTGAAAAATATTTGTAAGTGCTATAATTGTGACTTGCTGATGGAAATGGAAAGTGAATCATGCATTTCACTTGCAAATTTAAGAAATCTCATTGCCATTCAAAGACATTAAAGTGAGGTTAAATTAGTTAAAGTGGTTATTCAGAAAATGAAATTATATTTAATCCATCTGCAGATATTACAGTGCTCATATAGCGATTGAATTCGTAGTGATTAGCTCAGGGATTAGTTCTCAGTGTCTGTGAATGTTCATGAACAGTGTGAATAAGTTGTTTGGAGAACAGAAAAAACAACTTGCTGATAACTGTTCTGGCATTACTAGTAAGTCAATAATGTCCAGGGGGATGATGAAAAAAGTGCAGCATTTGATTTAAGAAGCTGTGCAGCGATACTTAGGATTGAAAAGGGGTTATGGCTTGACTAATAAATTCGTAGTGGGTGTGGGAACCCAAGATTTGATTTTAGAAGTTACATAGTCCTACTTGGGTCTGAAATGCTTTGGATAGTGAGTAAGTTTGTATATGTAAGGAGGAATACCAAACAGCATTCACTGTTTGCTTTTCACTGTAAGTGTGGTAATCCTCTTGATTTTCCCATAGAAATCAAGTGCTCTTAATTTACTGTGTCTCTTTCCTTAGATAAACCCAAGTATTCTTCTAGGTAGGACTGATTTGTGTATGCTGACTTTTTGTATTTCATGGTTGCACCAGCTTCCTCTTTCTCTAACAGATAGATGAATGTCTTTAAATTATCTGACCATGCAGACATTGATGTTCCAAATATGATGGATAAAATGTAAAGAATGGCTATCTGAATTTTTGTTGCTAAGCTGTAAACTGCAGGAAAGAAGAAGCAGTAATGGTGGGTGACTTTACCCTGTCTGTAGGTGCCTTTGTTACCAAATTTCCCAGACCGTTTCCATTGTGCAGGAGCTTTGTACAAACTTTCTGCATGAAGGTTGTCACATCTTCTTCATTTTGGTCCCCATTTGTAGTGCTGTACCTTCTCTGCTTGCCATTTGATGAGTAGAAGGCATCACTAATTAGACAGGCACTCCTTTAATTTTATTGTTTGTGACCAGTTTCAGATCCAGTTACAGACCCAGTAAGAGGTGATGCATTTTTACAGAATTGCACCTGATCCTTGTACTGAGGAGTTATCAGGGTGAAGTCATAGTCCTACAAAGGTCAGCATGGATAGAAATACAGCACATGGTTATGGGTTATGGGTTACAACTCTCCATATTGGCAACTCAAAACCTAAATGAAATTTTAATTAACTGCGGTTAACTGAAAACCTGCCTGTGTAAAATGAAGTTTCAGTTTAATTAAAAACTTCAAATTTTGATAATACATTCCCAGATCACAATTTTTCTGCTATTTTATCAGACCTATTTATTCTTGACCTTAAAGAGTTCTATTTCTTTTACTTCCTTCTCAGCAAGCAAATGTACCTAGACAATAATTCATGTTGCAGTTTACTCAATAAACAGAATGCATTTTGAGAAATACTGCCTTTTAAGAATTGCATCTGATCCAATAAACCAAATTATATAACAGCAAAGTATGTCACCGATGTAAACAAATACCAGATGGGTTGTAAAACATTCAATTTTAGATCACTGCAAATAGACTGAGATAAACACTGCTGTGGTGTATTGTCAGTCATTAGTAAAGCTCAAAAAGGGATTCCCTCTGCGTGCCCATATTCTGGAGGGTTCCACTTCATGTTTGTTTTTCTCTTTCTTTGAGTCTTGCTCTCTTTAGCCCCACTTGCTACCTGTTATTGTGCTTTCAGACCCAATGTACCAACTTGGCTGCTTTTCAAAGTGTGACAACACAAGCCAGCATATGCTAATGAAAATCAGAAGGTGTTCCCAGAGAAAGCATTCCCAGGGAAGGGGTGTGGGCCTGTTAAGGCCTCTTGAGGGGTGTGGGCCTGTTGAGCCTGCGGAGGCTGGGATGTTGCTTTCTGTATTTTGGGGAGTGGGCTCATCTCTCGTGTCATTTTCCAACCCTGAAGGGATGGATGTTGTTACCTATCCCAGACCCAGCTTCCTCCAGGGTGGATGTACATGGTGACAGTTGGATTTTTTCACTCTTCAGATATGAATGCTTTCACTACAAGGCTCTTTCAGTTGTCGTCAGTTCAAGATAAAGTTCGAAGTGTGTTTCTATTATTGATTGAATGCAAGGCTGAAGTTCTTTTCCACACAGTTAAAATCTGGAGGCTGCTGTTCTGTATTTAAGATATCTGCTAGCACTTCTATAATAAGATTTTCTAATTGTGGGTTCACTGACATTTTATCTTTAGATACATGGTCTAGTGGTGGACTTGGCAGTGTGAGGTTTGTGGTTGGACTTGATGATCTTAAAGGTCATTTCCAATCTAAACAATTCTATGATCTGCTTATGTGTCTGTATTTTACACTAAGTGAAATCTATAATAATATTTAAATTTAAATTAGCATACCTCATTCAGCATTATATCAGAAGGGGTAGTTAAGTATTGTATTTGGAAGATATCCACATTTTAGTGGGTTTACCTGGTTTTCCATATTGCCACCTAGATCTCTATTTTCTCTGTTCATACAGTAAATCTGAGATTTATTAGTTCATGCAAACAGCTTTAGACCTTTTAAATCCCGCTTAATACTTGAACCTAAGTAGCAGAAAATACAGAGGCAGATTTTTTGAAAAAACTTGACTTTCAGGTGGATCTGTATACTCCAGATGGAGTCTTGATAAAATCTTAACAAGAGAGGCTATTATTCCCAATATCCAGAATAAACATTCATGTAATGCTCTTCAAAAGGTTTGTATAAAATAACTCAGTTTACAAAAATTAGTTAAGTAACACAATGCAGGCAGATTTTCAGCAGATGATCTGCAAGTACCATGTCTGAATTATGAGCAATGATGGGTCACTCTTTATTATAAGCTAACCATAAAATGCAGGTTGGATCATAGAAACAGAAACACTTTGTCTCCTTCAAAATGTAGAGCTGGATTTTATTGGTAGAGAGGAGATGCAGTCAGCATGGTTTAGCTAAGAAAGGTTTGTTGTTTTCTTATCATTACTAACCTTTTATTTGTGGGTCTGTCAGCCTATTTGACATCACCAGGGATGCCAAATTTGAGTTATCTTAGGAGCTCTATAAATCACAAAATGTGCCTATTTTAGCTGCCTGTTTGGATAGAATTTACTTGTGTAAATACTGAAATGGGGTAGGGTGAATTTAAGCAGTCTTTAGGTGTTTTATGTATTGAAAAGTATAGTTAATTTGTATAGATGAATTTCTATCTAGGCCAAAGACTTTTATCTTCCTTGTTTTTCTTCTAAAGTTAACAGAAAAGAGCCACTTCAGATCTGGAGACTTCTCCGTTTTCTCTGTGAGGCTTCTGAGAATCTGACATAACTTCTTTGTCAATACTTAGTTAACACAAAGGTATTTTTAGTACATATTTTGAATTTTTAAGTGTATTTGCTAAGATATTATCAAAAGCTTTGCAGAAAGTGTGAAGTCTAGTTACGTTTTTCATATTTAATGCAGTAAAATCAAACCTTATCTACATACAGACACAGTACACACATATACCAGAGACATGCAGATGTACCTGATCTTGATTGCATACAAAAGTTTTCTTTCTAGAAGCAAACATCTTCCTGCTGTGGGTATGAATTAGAATTGTGTTGCAGAAAACCAATACCTTATTTACAAAAAGTATATTTTCTTATTTCTTCTTCTGGGAATTAATTTAAATATGAAAAACACCTGTCATCTTGTCTGACAGCTGATGACAGCATTAAGATCACTGAGTGACTAAGATGACAAGCTATCCCTGCACATCAAAACATCAGGCTTTTATTGCTGTCTTGGGTATACAAGAAACTTGTATTAAGTGGTCTTTAACAAGGACTCATCCTGTTTGTCAGTTCTGTGACATGATTTTTATGAAGGAAGGAGTAATGACCCACGTCAGCTGAAGATGAGGAGATTGCAGTAGGTATTGCCTGTCTGCAATCCATGAAGCTTGTCTGCAGAGATGCAAACAGATCAAAGGGCATGTTTTTTTCGTCACAATTCCTGATGGGGATTAGGCAAGTTTATATGAAAATTCATACATTTCTAGTCAGAAACAGATTGTTCAGATTTAGGAAAAAGTTTTCTCATGAAGAAACACAGCTTTTTTTTCCCCTTATATTATGTGAATTATTGTAGTTTTATCACTGTCATGTTTAACTCCTGTAGCATTACAACCATGCTCAATTGAATGGGGAAATTACCAAAAGCACTGTGGAAGCATCCCTTCAATCTGAAACTTGCCTTTCATGTATTCAAAAGTTTGGGGAAATTCATTACTTTGTTTCAGTAAAAAACCATTATATTCTCTAATAGTCTTCAATATCTCCTTCAGAAAATAATTATGATCTCTTTTTCAGTGACTGGTAAAGTAAATTGAAATGGAATGTGTTGTGTTGTCTTTTTTCAACTTTTAATCAGGAAGATCTTGGCAAAATATGCTTTGTTATAGTGCCCTGCACTGAGGGTTTTTTCCAGGTCAAGTTAACAGTAAACTGCCCTATTCCAACTTCTGTATAGAGATAATTCTGAACTACAAATTCTCCTATGGCACATTCATGTATTAAGGTTGAAGAATATGAAGAATCCCTACATTTTTCCCGCCTTTTCCAGGGGATTTAGGGTCTCCCTAAATAAACGTTAAATACTAAAGGACTAGAATTCATTGAAACAGTATAATTAGTTTCCAGCCCCAAATCTAGATTTGTACTTTTCACTTATGTGCTCAGGTGAAGGACAGGCTGATCTTTAGAAAAAAAAATGGACAGCCTGAGTTTATCACCAGAAAAACAGCCACAAAAATATTATTCTCTGTGATTTTTCTCATGCCTCCTTGGAGAGACTTGGGCAGAAGCTGCAAATGCAGTTTCTTGCTACTCCTTATTTCATATATGAGTCTTGACCCTATGCTCTGGGTGGGTTTGAAATCACTTAGATTTCATTTTTTATTTATGTTTGTTATTACGCAGTAATCCATGGCACTGAAAACATGTTGTAAAGAAAACAGTGCAGTAGGTAATTAGTGGGAGAAATATTTCAAAACAGTATTTTTAATATGTTTCTTAGTATATATGGCGACGAGCATATTTGTTTGATTTTTAATGCATTCTCTTTGTTTACCCGTATTTGCCTCATCATTTGATGTTGCCAATATTTGGTCAATGTTACTATTTTTCATATAAGGAAATTTTGATGGGGTTTTGAATGTTACGTATTTTTATATTTTTCTGGTTTTATTAATATAAATATTTCTCTTTTTTTTCCTCTAGAAAGGTCCTAAAGGAAATCTCTGTTGGAAACCTAAAGCCTAATGAAACAGTTGAAGCAAATCTGGAAGCACAACTACTTTCCAAATTAAACCATCCAGCCATTGTCAAATTTTATGCAAGCTTTGTGGAGCGAGATAGTTTCTGCATTATCACTGAATATTGTGAGGTGAGACTGAAGAAATTTGACAGAATGTGTGTATTAAAATGGGGTCTTCTAAGAAGCCATTTTATAAAATGTTTTAGTTTGAACTTTAGTCTTTATTTGTTGCTTGTGGCATCACCTTCTACTTGTTAGGTGTGTTCCTTTCAGATAAGGAGTTTTATCTGCTCCTGTGAGACTCACAGATGAACAAACCACAGAAGAAGAAATAGGTAATTTTAAGTGCAAGTTCATTTGGTATTACAAGTGTTACAAGAAAGGCTTAAATGCAGACACAGTGCTGGATCTGTGGGAGAACTCAGAAAGGTTGGACCACTTGTGTGCTACTGATAGGTGAGAGAGATTGAGATTGGGGGTGTGGGGGCACGGTATAAAATCTGGTATAAATGAGGAAGGGAAAACTCACTTGTGATTTGGAGATAATTACAAGAAGCTTAAGCCTGATCACATGGATGATGAGTTTGGCAGCAGCATTGGCTTTATAAAATGAAAACCAGTGTGAGTCAAAGACCAGAGTGTAGTGGATATAACAAATATTAAATCAGGATATAGTTACCATTCATTTTTTGACTCCAGCATTTGGTTTAAGAACATACTGCTGAAATCTGTCTTAAAGCTTTCAAATAAGAATTTAAACATATTGAAGCCAGTTTTTTAGTAGTTTATATAAAACAAGTGCCTACTTTGTATTAAATATAGATGTGCTCTTTCAAAAAAAATCTGTCGTACATAAAGTGATCTTTTAATGAAACTGTGAAGCAAACTCTTTAGTTGTGCTCTGCTAGACATGCTGAAATGCTTTGGAAGATAATGAACTTAGACTACTGGGTTACCTGTCCACAAATCAGATTTGATTTAACTAATCAAATTTCTTCAAGAATGTAGCTTTCATGGGAATAATTAAACAAGTACCATTCCTGTCAGTTATTTCTTCCGTAGAAGCTTTATTTGATGACAGTAAAATGCGTATTTTTTGCTGGGATATTTAAAAATTAAATCTGAAATGTTCAATTCTGTGATACAATCTAAGTATTTGTTCATATACTATTTTAACACCCATGCAGGAGCTTTTTGTACCATTCCCTGAATGTCTGACAGCTGGGGTTTGAAAATACTGTCAAATCTTCAAGGAAATCCAGAGCTCAGAACTGAAGGATTATTCTGATCTAGTCCAGCCATTACCATGCACTCATAATTTTCTCTCTACTAGCAGTACAAAGTGGCCCAATACCAGATCAGTTAAACATGTAGGAATAAAGGAACCTATTTCAGCAGCACTATAGCATCTTTTATCTATCCACTGCTTTTTACTCTCTTTTGAAAAAAATTTTTGTTCATTTGGCATCAAGTTATAGGTGAATAAAAGAATAAAATGATAGTAATCGCAAGCATGACTCCTTGGAGTTTTAGGGGTTTTTATGCAGGTGGTATTAACTACCCTGCGTGAAAATGTTTTGATACAGAGTTACCCTATGATCTGGGAGTCACATCCTCAAACAATGTATTAGAGCAAGGCAAATGAAGGAAGAGGAAATGGGTTCACTGGTTATGCACTAAATCTTTTCAGTTTTGAATCTGCTAGGTGAGGTCAGGATGATACTTGGCCCAATAGGATGTGCTTCTGACTTTTTCCCAAAGGACATGTTCTGTGGTAGCGTTGCATTTAAGCCATTACAATATATTTCATCGACTATTCAGACAAGTACAAAGCAAAGTTGCACACATTGCTATACAGTTTCTTTTCTATTTTAGGGGGAGTATTTCCAGAAGGTATACTTTTGTATTTACTTATTTATAACCTGCCTTTGTATGTGATGGGATTTAGGTTTTTTGACCTAAAAGATGCCTGTTTAAATCATGCTTAAATTGAGAATGAGAAAAATGTAGTGCTACCTGATCCTTGTTTGGAGGTCTAGTGCATTCAGTTTTTCATGCATAGAATAATTACCAGATTGGCAGTAATTGGTACTCTTGGGCAGACTCAAAACAAAGAGCACACATTAAGTTGGCATGGGAACGGAACTACCCCCCTGAGCTTTATTCTGTTTTCTCCAAAGTACTGTGACTTATTCATTAGCCACTGTGCTTTGTTCATTCTTGCATGAGTAGCATAGAGGGAGCCTCCAGTGCAGCTGCCCTGTGCTATACCTTGTCCTGTGAAAGAAAAACAGAGAGCATTGGTCTCCGTTGCTCAGCTTGACTTCTTTTATTACAACTAAATTTAATCAAACTTATAGAAAATAAGTCTATGTGTTCTGTTTTATCGTACTTGTTGAGCTTCTTAGACACTTTCCTCAGTTCAAGATCTTGTGGGTAATATAAACATTATCAACTAACACTGATTTCAAACAAAGATGCCTTAATGAACCTTGGATTTCATTTTGTGATATAAATTTGACTTCAATAAAATACAGTTTTTACAAGGCAGTTACTTTAAAAGTGACATCATTGTAATATTTTATAAGGCAGAACTGGTTGTACTTTACCCCAGACAATTATTTATGTCTCTTGACTGCGGTCTCAGCTGTGGTGTGAGTACACATATGCTAAGGAAATCTGAGCAAAAGGAATAACTAAAGCAGTCAATGCCTGTTCACGTTATCAGCTCTAGATGCTAAGCTGTTTTAAATAATTTACTGGTGTGTTTGATACTCTTGATATTTAAACAGAAACTGCAGCTTGGAAACTCCATATGTACCTAATTTGTTAAATTGTTGAATTCCTCATGAATTTCATTATACTGACCTTGCAAAATGTTAAATTGGGTCAACAAATTTTTTCAGAGTTTCACAGCAGCAGTATTTCAGCAATCTTTTATGATGTGTTTTTGTTTTCCTTTTTTTAGACTCAAGGTTAAATTAATTGTAGGATATTGAGACCACTCTTCCCTTCCTGAAGGTAAAAACTATGCAGTTATGTGAGGGCACATGTAGTGCTTTATTCAGCTGCTTTTGTTCTCCTTAGACCTCTTGCAGGAATTGTCCCTCAGCTTCAGAGTATTCACTGCCCTAACTCTGTAGGTCCTACACTTTTGTTTGCATTTTTCATAGCAATGTCTTATTGTGAGAGGGCACACATTGGGACAGGGAGAAATGGGGGTTGGAGCCTGCTGCACTTCATCTGTCCTCACCTGGATAGTACACAGTCCCTTGAGGCCAGCAGCCAGCTGACACATTTGAGCACCCCCTCAGTCCTGGGCTCTGGATGGTCTGGGGCATCTGTCTGGAACAGTTTATTTTATAATAATGACTCACTGTTTTTGAGGTGCGTGAGTAGATTCAGGCACAGCCCATCTGGTTGCCATGCAATGGAGTACCCGGCACCAATTTTTCTTTCCTTCCTCTTCTCTGCTGCAAGCAACCAGGGGGAAGCTGCTGAACATTTGGAGTTGCAAAAGGCAAGCAGCTACTGAGAGTTCCAAGTTCCCAGAAGAGCTTCTCTCTGGACTGCAGCAGGGCAGCAGATGGAGAGCTGAACCCATATTCCCTTCCCTAGTGAATGAGATGATTCAGACATTTCAATTAAAAAATTGCAGGACATTGTCAGGGAACATTTTTGATAGATGACAAAACAGTTTTGCTTTGTTTTAACACACTGACTTCTGAATGTTGTAACTTAGAACCAGAAAGGCCATAGAAATTACTGTAAACTCATGTCAGAAGCACATGAATGTATAGATCTGCAAGGACAGAATCTGCTTATTTTGTAGCAGCAGTATGAGGCACTGTGGTGTTTGGAACAGAAAAACAAGAAATGCTGAAGACATCATAAAATGGTGAGAGTCAACAGTGCAGAGGAATAAAGGGTTGATGATGGGAAATGATACTGGTACAGTCGTACAGGTGAAATAGTTTCTTGTATATGGCACATAAATCTTCTGATTTTATGTAGAATGTACAATGTAAAAGTAATGATTTATGGCAAATAAGCTCTCCTGATGTAAGGTAATCAGTCACTAGAGTGTAGTCAGACTCACAGTCCCTTTGCTCTGGGGTTAGTTACCTCAACATATTGCTTACCATTAATATGTGTGCATTCTTGTAGACAAAATGAATTTATTTTATAAACTGGATAAACAATCAGCTGACCACCATCTGTGTATTTTTGAGCAAAAAGAATGGCTTTCCTGGAAGTCTCCTCAAAATCCTCTTTCATCACGTTGTTGTGCAACTGGTATTTCCAGCTATCTGGATTACAGTTTTCAAGTAGTCTTTTTCTGAATATATTTTCTATTTTATTGGCACTCTCTACTGTGTGTCCATTCTACATTGTTCCATTCCTAGTGCTACTTCAAGATCAATTGTTATTTTAATGGAGTATCACAATAACACATGCTACATATTCTTGAGGCTTTAAGTCTGCTTTGTTTCTGGCAAAAGTGAGTTTGAAAGAGGGCAAAGTATCATAATTAAAGAGACTGTATTTTAATTCTTAAGAGAACAACATGGTTTCTTTGATGCTGACATGGTTATTATAACATAATAAAAGAGTGTCTCTTGACTGTGCAATGTTTGACTGGAGTGGAAATGCTTTTCTCAAATTCATTAACTTATTTAGACCAATTGGGACAGATTAATTTTACTTACCTGGGTGTCTATATACTAGCCAGTCAATGTAGGCCCTCATCATAAATCTTTGCAGGGAAATAGTGTTTCTACAACATGATCCATCCCTTCTAAGGCAGACAACTGGATGGCAGAGATAATTGCACTATACAGGTGTGCGTTCCTTTGTGTTGACCGTAAAGTTTGAGGGTGACCAGCTCAGATGCTGAAGTTGGGTGACATGAAGTAAGAGCAGTTGAAAACTTTGCTGATCTTGTGTAACATTAAGAGAAAACTATGAAGCCAGACTGGTTAACACCATTTTGGTCCTCACTTGTGTATGCTTTTGGTGCTGGCAGAGTTCAGAATTCACATGCATATGTTGATTTTACAGACCTACATGATAGGATGCCTGAAGGTCTAAGGAAGTGGGGTCCTGTACTATGATGAGGGACATAGCATTTTGAAAACTTACTTTAAATGTACAAATATATTGTGATATTTTTCAGGGTGGAGATCTAGACTTTAAAATTCAAGAGCACAAAGATTCTGGGAAGATGTTCACTCAAAGACTGGTTCATACAGTTGTTACTCGGAGTCGACTATATGCATGAAAGGTACAGTCATTTGATATGAGAACATTTAGCTTGGGAGGGGAGTGAATGGACTTACTGACTAGTTGGAGGTACTCAAACAGAAATGAAAGTTCTGTTCACCAAACTATTGTAGTTAGTATATGTCAGATACCTCAAGTGTAATTAATTACCTATCCTGCAGGAACATTGTACATTCTATCTTTTAGCAGGACAATGGTAGATGTCTTCCAGCATTAGACACACTTTTTTAAAAGAGCCAAATGGAGTATGGAGCACAGTAGAAATAGTTCAATATTGTTAGAAGAAAATGGATTAAAATGTTAAAACTAAGTCATCTTTTTAAAGGGGAGTCAAGAAGCATGCCCTGCACGTATTTACTGTGAAGCATCCAATAGATAGGCTTGATGGACACCCAGTAAAATTAGTGGAGTTACTTACATGCATTCTTTGAAAAGAGACAGCACTTTTAACAGCACATCAAAGATTAACTTAAAAAATGACTGCAGGTCATCCAGATATGAGGAGATCACACATGATTGGAGGGGTAGTGTATATAGATGGTTGCCTACCTCGTCATCTCCACGAGTGTAGCTCTTGTCTGCAGTGTGATTTGGCAGGCTGACTGCAGTAATGGGAAGATTTCCCTTGTTGCCAGTGCGCTGGACATGTACAGTGCTTGTCTGGTCCCTTTTCTGCATCATCCTTTGCAGAGCTTGGATAAAATTTGTTTGCCTGAATTTTAGGTGAAACCGAGCAGTAGGTAGAGAAGTCACCTGTCATCAAGAACGACCGTTCCTGAGTTGACCTGAAGTTAAGTGTGTGGGATGTGTTTGACCTAAACTAATGGATGCCTAATGAGTTTTTTCAACTGTCAGACTGTGATGGAAAAGGGCAGAGTGAATTGCTGTCCAAGATGCAAGGGCATTTTTGTTCCTAAATGCCAATTTATTTAGGACTTGTACATGACATGCTGCCCTTCCAGTGATGGGAGGACATGAAGAGAACTCTCTTGGGATGCTTTGCCTCTTCAGCATTCACCTCAGACCAAAAGGACAGAGGGAGATGGAAATAAAAATCCTGACATCTTGAACTTCAATTTAACAACTTATCATTAAAAGTTTTGGTACCCTGGAAAGTCCCCTTTTGGAGAAATCCTTTCTTTAACATATGTGTTTAGAAGATGCTTTGTGCAGAATAATGCAGAATAATAATATAAACATTGCATTTGGACTCATGGTCATTGTAGGCCCCTTCCAACTGAACTATTTTATTTTATGCTATGAGTTATTCTTTTTGTCTTTCATTTTCTGTATTTCCTTATGCCTCTTTTATCTCTCGTTTTTCCCATGTGTCCCTCTTTTCTACTCTTCTCTCCATTTTACTTATCTTCTACTTGTTCTCAAACAAATCTTTAAAATCAAATAGGATCCTAAAAATAAACTTAATTTGGTAAATAGGTATATAAAATTTGGTTTCCTGAGAAGTCAGTTAATTCTTCATTTAAAGCAATTTGATTTTCCAAACATCATTTCATTTTCTCCTTTTCAATCATAGCTAATAGTACCTCTCCAGACACTTACAAATAACGTGATGGTTTTAATTTTTATATATTTATTTGTATTTTATGTTTTTTTGTTGTATGTACATTACAAAATTTAACCTTTTTCTTACTAGTATAGAGTCAAACAATAGCTTAAATGGAAAAGGTTAGGCTTAAAAGAGTTTAAAACTACCTGCAGAAATTTGAAATCCTAAAACATAATAACAGCCCTCTGTTTCTGTGTAGAAGAGTCATGCATGATTTCTTCTCTACTGACATGGAAAAAAGCTGTAGTATATGTTTGAATTGTGTTCTAATGCAAAGAAAGCTTATTCCTAGAATTAGAAGCTTGAAGCGTTTACAGCCTGTGAGTTGGTTCTTCCCCAAGCCATTCCTAAGAAATCTCAGCTGCTGTGGACAGGAGTTTTTTTTCCAGAGCATCAAAAATTATGGTTTTAAATATAGACTATTCACTTGTCCTTCTTGCACAACTTTAATTGAACTTCCACTCTTCGTGAAAACTCTTATGCTGGAAACTTGATCTTGATTTCTTTAAAAAATTTGAAACTTGAAAACAAAGTTATCTAGAAATAAACAGATTCAATCCTTATCTGTCTTCGTTATAAACAAAGGGAGAAATAAAAGAAAGACAACACAATTCAGTGGTCTGATCTAGATGGAGGCTTTTAGCATGAAACCATCCTGTAGTCTCTCATAATACACATAGCCCATCACATGTCAGGGCACAAAATTAATCCCACAGCAATCAGACAATGAGGCCACTGATTGATTAACCTCAATTTGAATACAGCTGACCATTATGTTACCCATCATTTTGCTAATCTTTGTGAAGAATTTGTGAACACAGCTTTTTATAAGGTTACTCATTATGCAAACAGCAGATAATACAGGGTTCAGACTTACACAGAACCTCTTACTCCTCTGCAGAGTTCTTCAGATAGAGTAAAGAGAAATTAACTGCACAAGATTTCACAGCAGTAATAACTTCAGCTTCCCTCACCTTCACTTGTGGCTCGTTCTGTTGCAGGCAAAGCTTCATTCAAGGAGTCTGCCCACTGCTCAGGGCTTGTCTTGTTCTTTTATGACTATGAAACAACAAGCAGGTACTCTACAGAACACAGATATGGGTATACTTACAGCCCAGATTTGAAACTGTCCTTAAGTATTAATTTCTACCCAAAATATCCACTCAATAACTGCTTCAGTGTCCATCAAGTGAAGTTTTGCTGGAGCCCAGTTAATTCATGTTGCCTTTATAGGTCTGTTTCGTCCTACAATAAAAAAGTTGCTCTCTTTCTTTAACTGGATTTACAGTGCAGGCTTGATATTATTTTCTTACTAGTATTAAAGTATTCTTTTCAGGTAAGATTTCTGCTGGTACCTTGTTTATCTTCTGACATATCATGGCAGAATGAGTTGCATTGCAGTGAGAGATATCATCATGGAAAACTCAAAAAAATCACCCCAAATATTTCTTTGTCATATTAATCTTACAATTATTGGTAATGCAACTAAAATACATAACATTTTCATCAATATGTTGCAAAATTATATTAGCATTACATTGTAATTCAAACTAATGTGACCCAAGCATCTTTTCATCTCCTTTTCAAATAATATGCTACTGAAAGCTTTCTGGATCGTTTTTATACTTCAAGATACCTGTTATTAAAATAATAGATATTCAGGAAAATTTCAGCTTCAGAAATTCTGTGGTTATGTTTCTATAAAGGAGTACTTTTAAAAGAACATTGAAACCCACCAGTGCTCAGTGTGCAAGAATAAGTTAATGCAGTGAAAGCAAGTTCTTTGAAAGGATCTGTGTGATGAATGTTAAGAGTAGTCCTTATGAATCTAAATTAACACAACAAGATGTCTGTAAAACTCTGTGTTTGTGTGTATATATATATACATATATATACTTATGGAAGAATAATAAATATCACCTCAGTTTAATTTCCTTACTGATATGAGTGTGTGCATATTGCTCACAGAAGTTGTCAAATAGAGAACAAATTATTTATAAACAATACTTTATAAACATGAGTGGAGACATACTGAATAAAACTTCCATTTTTCCCAATGTGCAAACCGTTTTCTAATGAAAGTAAAGGCATTACTTTCAGGACAAAAACTTGAAAGAAAAAGAAGTGAAAAAAATTGCTATAAGAATGTGAAGAACTCTTTTTCTTGACCCATAAAAATAGAAATGTTTCTTTTTCATGCCCAGTCTACGTACATACTGCAATGAATTCTAGTATTATTTTTCATGGTTTTTTCCCCATTTTTGAACTGAGTATATTGAGTTACATATTTTTTTCTCTTTTTGCAAAAAATATTTTCAAATGAATTGTGGACGAAATTGTGTATTTAAATTCTGCTGCAGAATGCGTATTTTCTAATCTTAATATAGAAACTATTTTGGAAATAATTTCACTATGTCAATGCCTAAGACTTTAATAATTCAAATTTGAGATAATACTTGAGGATTGCTCAAAAAAAATTAAAGTTGAGTATTATATTTGTTTTTCCTGCCCACGTCTCAAGAATCTTAGAGCATCAGTTTCTTTCTTTACATGATCTAAATGGCTGAATGACAACTGTATTTGTGTTACCAAATACAGTTTCTGTAGCCAGTATGTACCAAATGCTATTCTAACCTCCTCCTGAGCAGAGCTGATGACTAATCCTATGTGCTGGCAATCATTTCAAAAGTGGAGGAATTCTAGTTTAGGTGAGGTTATAGGGAACAATGCTTTTGGAAGTGTTATTAACAAGAATAAGTTGAGAATATGTTTTGTATACTGCAGAGATACTTTGTTTTCCTAAGGGGCTGCAGAACTACTGTCACACATGTAAGATTTATAGAAATTAAGATGATTCTGTATATCCTTACATGGTGTGTAGCTCATGATGTTTTTTTCAAACTCTGATGGAAAAATAAGTCTGTAAAAGCTCATTGTTCTGTTTCTTTTCATCTTTGTCTTTGTAAAATTCTTTCATCTTCCACACTGTTCCTGTAAAAAATTGAACTACTAGCTTAGGCTATATACATATTTGTCTTTGAAGTAATATTTTTGCTTCAGGAGTCTTCTCTTAGCTTTGAGAAGCTCTTATTGCTGTTTTTCTCATCCCTTATTCTCTTGTGAGGCATCTCGTTCTCCTGGCAGAAAATAAGATGTAATGCTTTTAAGGCGAGTCAGATAGGAAAATTTGCCTTTCTCCCTTCCTCTGCAGCTCATGCTGTGTCTGTATCTGTATTCTTAAGCTGGGATCCCCAGGTACATTTTTATTACCCTGCTTAGGCTCTCACCCTTCATGTGGGTGCCCATGAATGCACCTCTCTGTGTGTATATGAAGCTCCTTAATGCCATCGTCTGTGGATTGTCACTGGCAGAGTTAGATGGTAGCAATGGTGGGCTGGTCTTTCTGAAAAGGGCTGAAGTTAAATACCTAAAATACTTAATATGTGCCTCTGAATGCTTCCAGTTGGATGAGGCTGAATTTCCTTTTCTATTCCAGACGGATACTTCACAGGGATTTGGAAACCAAGAATATATTTTTGAAAGATAATCTTCTTAAAATTGGTGAGATTTCCATACTTTTTAAAGATATATTTATTTTCATGTGATAGAACAGTCCAGCAGACATTTTGTCAATAAGGAGATTTAAAGAAATAGCGTTTTGATTTGTGGTCAAACATTTATTTGACAGTCAGACAGAGGAGAGGCAGTGAAATCTCTAGCTTTGAGGATGCTTCAGGCTTGGCTGGACCTGCACCTGAGCAGCCCCATGTAACTTGCTTTGAGCTAGGGGTTTGAATCAGAAGACCTTGTGAAGCCTCTTCAAACCCAGATTGTTCCGTGATATGTTTTTATTTCGAAGAATTACGGAAAATTGTTTTTCCTCTTTTTTTAAATACTAGCAGAATTTTCTGGACATACAGTCATTTTATCATGTCTAACAATAAACAAAAAAAGTTTATATGAATAGATATATATTTATATTAATAGATTATTGTTTCTACTAATATTTTTAGGAGACTTTGGAGTTTCTTGTCTTTTGATGGGTTCATGTGATCTTGCAACTACTTTTACTGGGACACCATACTACATGAGTCCAGAAGTACTGAAGCACCAGGAATATAATACAAAATCTGACATTTGGTGAGTAGTTAGAATGCTATTTTGGTTGGATTAGGCATTTATCCCCACTAAAACTATTTCAAGGCATTTGAATCAAATGTTGCAATCTGAGGCCTTGCCACTTGTGTTAAGAAGCCTGTAGTTGGCTTTTTTCTAGTCAGTTATCTGAGACTTTAAAGGAGAGTAAAATTCAGATCCAGTCTCTGATGTGATACAGGATGATTGTAGACAAAGTTCAGGTTTTTCTAGGAAGAGGGAAATCTCTTTTTTTCTCGTGTTGAGAGAGATGAGTTGAAAGAAGCAACTTTCTGTGAAACTTTGGGTGGATGAGCAGAGTGATTCTGGCTGAGAAGATAGAAGGACCTTCTCAGGATCTAAATTTAAAAACATGGGCCAATGTTAAAAGCAATAAAGTATTTGGAAATGGAGTTGAAAATGAGAATAACTGCAGTGTTAAAACAGAAACAAAAGGCACTCTCTTTTATGAGGCTCAAAGGTAGAAAGAGAAGTGTCAGTTCTGCATTTAGATGGCACAAATTCTTGAGATCAGGACTTCTGAGGTGATGATTAGAGAATCAGGTCTAGAAGCTGAGATCTGTTGAAAGACTTTAGGAAACTTTTAGGTATGAGGTACTCTTCCAAGCTAAGATGGACAACAATTTTTTTGGATGGGGAAAATATCTGGCTTGTTTGTATGTCTGTCTTAAACATGTCATGTTTTAAGATAATAGCTAAAAGTGTTGAGTTTTTAGATTTTGTCATAGTATTTTATTTAAGGGGCTTTGTTTCTTTTATGAGGTGTTCTGTTGGGTTTTTTTTCCCTGTAGGTGTGTATATCAGAAGATTCATTTTTTATAAATATTCCAAACCAGGGAAGTTCCTTTGTAAAACATTTGGCCACTGGAATATACTTTGATTGCTTGTTAATTTACTCTCAGTTCTGCCTTTTCAAAATATACTTGTGACTGCAGGATATATTTCTGAAAGTGGAGAACAGTCATCTGTATTTTCAGATGGTAGCAACCATTTTTCACAGTTGACATATTCAGTCCAGCCAATGGATATGTCAGGAATCTCATCTCATGGATTTGATGTCAGATTCTCTCTTGTTCATCCGTAGCAAATATCAGTTAATACATGTAGTCAATAAAAATATATTGGGAGAAGATTTCAAAAGATGTCAGAACAAATGAATAGTCAGGGAATCCTGCCTTTTGTGGTCTTCTACTGTGAGAAATAATTTCTTTTATTGCAGTGCAAATAGAAAGTAAAATACGTGTTTAAGTTCTATTTGTGGTTACTAGTGTCAGTCCACATAGGTCATTGAAGTTGTATAGAGTAAACACAAACAGAATTTGGTCCAATATTTTTTATAAATGATGTGTTGATCACCCTTTCAAAATTTACAAAAATGCAGAAAAACGTCCCCCATCCCAAAGTCAGTAGCCACCAGCGTTCTGCTGTACTTTCTGGTTTTTGTAATCTTTCCAAAGCATTACCAAGAGCAATCATCTGAGGGTGAAACTGCCTTCAGTAGGAGCTTCTTGGCCCTCACTGTAGGGGCACTAAGGAGGAGGTGTGCCCTGACTCAGTAGTTCCCCAGCCCACAAACCCTTTCTTTTTTTGAGCCAGGAAACTCTTTTCATCAGGACTCATATGTTTGATTGATACTCTCATCATTTAATCTTTTGCTCTTTTAATGGTGATTCTATTTGGTTTTTTTTTTACTGTCCCCATTTAACAGGGGCCAAAACACAAGAGGACCCTGAGCATACAGGGGAGCCCGCCCTGGAGGCTCCAGGTGAGATTAAGTCCTTGGGCCACTATGCAGGAAGTTCAGTTGCTCATGAAGAATCAAAGACTCATAGAATGGTTGGGGTTGGAAGGGCCCTTAAAGATCATCTTGTTCCAACCCCCCTGCCATGGGCAGGGACACCTTCCTCTAGATGAGATTGCTCAAAGCCCCATCCAGCATGGCCTTGAACTCTCTCTCAATTTGAAGCTGTTACCCCTTGTCCTATGATTACATGCCTTTGTAAAAAGTCCTTCTCTGGCCCTCCTGCAGTCCCCCCTTATGTACTGGAAGGTGCTGTAAGGTCTCCCTGGAGCCTTCTCTTCTCCAGGCTGAACAGACCCAACTCTCTCAGCCTGTCTTCATGGAAGGGGTGTTCCAGCCTTCAGATCATCTTTGTGTACCTCTTCTGGACTTGCTTCAACAGCTCTGCATCCTTCTCATCTTGAGGGCCCAGATTTCGATGCAGTATTCCATATGAGCTCTTAGAAGAGTAGAGTAGAAGGAAGAATCTCCTTCCTCAGCCTGCTGGACACACTGCTTCTGATGCAGCCCAGATGTGGTTGGGCTGTCAGCACACGTTGCCAAGTCATGTCGACCTTTTCATCAAGCAACATCCCCCACGTCCTTCTCCTCGGGCCTGCTTTCAATCCATTCTCTGCCCAGTCTGCATGTGTGACCTAAGTGCAGGACATTGCAATTTGCCTTGTACTCCATAAGGTTGGCATGGGCCCACCTCTCAAGTCTGCCAAGGTCCCTCTGAATGACAGCCCTTCCTGCCAGCACGTGGACCATACCACACAGCTTGCTGTCAGCAAACTTGCTGAGGACATGCTCAGTCCCTCTGTCCATGTTGCTGACAGAGATGTTAAACAGCACTGTTTGTTGATCCCTGAGGAATTTCAAGGAGTTGCCCAAGTCTTTTATATGTAGCTGAAGTGACATTCTCTCTTCAGACTTGTCCTTCTGATCTCTAGCAGGACTCAAAAATTCACACACAAAAATTCAGACTTACAAGTGTTCCCATGTTAAATATAAGATAATGTAAAATATCTTCTGGAAAAGACAGTTAGTGCTATCTCACCTTGTTATCATGGTCCTCTCACTGTTCAGTCCGGTTCATTGGAAAGACCTTAATTTATGCTGCATTATGGATGTGCTCTAAAGAGACATTGTGCTTTTCAGGTTCACTGAAATGTTCTGCAACTGGCTTTTCAAAACTGGCTTGAATATTCACAGTGCTGCAGCTGGTGCAAGAAGTATGGTCCTTTACAGCTCAAGGTCAATAGGTGGGAAAACGCTTCGTGTTTTACAGTTCTTCCCTATGGAAGTTCTGCAGCTGGGCTCAGAGAAGTGGCAGCATTTCTGTTTCCTTCAGTTGAAATGTCAGGGCTGGAGTTCTTTGCTATTGCACGCTTTATGTCAAATCTAAATCCACAGGACGCAAATTAAAACTAGCTCACGTGTTTTCCTCAGCATCCCTGAGCCTGGATGGCCGGGCCATGAGTTCACCACTGCTTCTTCCCATCAGTGCTTCCCCCTATGGATCTGGCAGACAGAGAAGAGTCAGAGCAGTGCTGGCAGCCAAGCTGAGACAGAGAGAGCCCGAGAGGCCAGGGCAGGTCAGGGATCAGTCAGTGATGTGTGTGTGCAATTGGGGCTCACTGGGAGCCCAGCACAGCGTGAGCCCGAGGCGCTGCTGTGCTGCTGTCCTGGTGTCCCTTCCTGCCCTTACACACTCCCTGGTGAGACTGGTGTTGTTCCCCTGCCTCCAGAGCTATGGCACTGCCTTCATGTGTCAAGAAAACTGAAGGAAATAGTTATGAGCAATAACATTTCTCTCTTCTTTTCAAAGATATGAGCATATAAGGTAAACTTCATCCAGGAACTTTTCAATGGATTTGTGCATATTATATGTTATAAATCATCTCAGAAACAAAACTTATAACAGAAATAATAGTTGAAAACCAATTTTTTTTCCCATTAGAGACTTAACAAATTCTTTGTAAGAGAGATATAAATAACTTTCTTTCTGTCTTTCAGAGACAAAGCAATGTCCCAATCACGTGTAAATTCATTGTACTGTCTTCCATCAAGTACTGTCAGATTTTGACAGATGATTTGTCTGTTGTGTTTGGGTAAATTGGGTTACCCACACCACAGATCTTGATGCTTTCATTTTATTGTGCTTGCTTGTCTGTGCTTTTCCCCCACTTTGTCTTTTTCTTTAATATTAACAATCAAAAACTGGAGCAATGTTGAGGCTGAGGGGCTGGGGCTGGGGGAGAGAGCAGCAGGGAGTTCTCGTTGAATAGCTGAGGAAATTAAATTCAGAGACATATTCCTCACAGACTCTGAAGCCAACAAATTGTAAAGACCTTCTGATAAGATCAGATTAAGAGATATAAACCATGAAGGTATATGCATTTACATTATCTGACTTTTGGAGTTGAATTTAAAGCTAGCTTGGCTCTTACAACCTTTGAAGAGCTGTAACATTTTTTACAAAAGATCAGAAGGTGTTAAAACGATGACAATGTTTATGTAAGCAACACCAAAAACCTCCGGGTGGTTTCTCCTAAGAAGGAAAAGTTAGGGGACTGTCAGTTGAGACTGGGGAGAACACACTGAAGCCTGTCCGGATGCTCCATTTTATGATGTAATTGAGTGTATGTAGCTTCAACGTGAACTGGTCATGCCACAATTCTGCTGAAATTATCTGCTGTTTGGGAACTTTGTCAAACCTATTCATGGATATAGGGAGTTGTCAAACCAAATGTGCTGGCTGGATGGCTTAATGACCATTTTAGAATTTTATAACGTTGGCACTTATGCAGGCTAAGATTATAAAAGTAATTAAATTGTATGTTTGGATCGTGTGCAGATTGCTTATGGGAATTGGGAAGCAATTTCCTCCTGCTCCTTACAAGGTGCTTAGACCAGAAACTTAGAAACATAACTGAGAAAAGCAGTTTTGGGCCAAAAGCTTGTCAGTTACTTCCTTGGGTGTTTGCAGCCCAGCAGCTCTCTTGGGAAGAAATAGCCTTGCTCCGGCACCTGGGGCAGCATTTCCCATCTTAGGAGATATTTATTTAATTTCAAAGATTTAGATCCTGCAGAAAAAAACCTTATTCTTTTTCCCTCATTTTTATTAACTTTTTTTCCTATTTTTTTCTTTCATGGGACAGATGGGATCTTCCCTGGGTAATCGGTTCACAGCCCTGGCTGCAGCAGAACGCCCTGGGCATTCTTTTCATCTTTCTCCACCTCAGGTGTAGTCAGAGTACTAAACTAAATGAATAAATCAGCTTCCCTGATGTGTCAAATCCTGTGTTCCTAATGTCTCATTAAACAATTTCTAGCTGCCAGAATCAAGCAGCTTCCAAAACAGATTGATTCTGCAAAAAGGAGTTATAGTACAGTCTGTCAGGTTGGGATTTTTCTTCTTTTTTCTTCTCTCTGGTTGATTTCTGTTTTTATTTGATGCTTTCAGATGCTGTGTGTGTAGGGGGTTTTTGTTGTTCTTTTTGCTTTAGGTATTTTCTCATGTAGTAATTATCTTGTTTCAGAGTTTGAACATACATCATAAATACAGATAATCATGTGTGTTAGCGTTTATTGATTTTGAAAGTTTGCAAGCTGTTTGACAGTTATAATCTTTAAAAAACCTAGGCAATTATGTATTTACCTCAGTAGTTGTTCTTTAGCTGGCTCTTAGCAAAAATGCTCTGCTAATGGTTTTCACATACTTGCTTGAAAGTACCAGTGAGTGGAGCCCCCCACTGACTCTCTCTCTTCTTATTTGCATCGTATGTAGAGCCTGGGTTTCAGCTTTAAAATTATTTGCTCTTGTTCTTTTATTTCCAGATGGACCAAAACAATTCGTCTTTTTTAACCAAAATGAATAATTGAAACTTCATTCATTATTTGCTTTCAAAGATGTTTATACCCCTTTCCTGAAAGCCATTCACCCACACATATTTCATATCATTATGCTTTATTTTCTTACTTCTTCTGGAATCACAGATTAAATTGTAAATACCACAGTCAAATATAAAGATATTTAAACTGGTTACTTAGATGAGCCTCGACCTGTATCTGGCTCTCACCAGCATTTTCTATGACCTTGATCAAGTCAATCATTGATCAAGTCAGACCACTGGCTGGAGAAAAAAACCGAACATCCTCCAAAGCCTGCAAAACTCAACTCCCCTATTTTTAAAAAATCATTTGTCAGACAGAACTCAACTGAAGTGCAAACTGTTATGAATAGTCATTATGTAAAATTATTATGAGAGTGTTTATTTTAAAATGTTCAACTTGGTGACCTTTTATGATGGCCATTAGGACCGGTGACTAAGGTGATGGTAAACCAGAGAGCCTTTTGAAATTGTTTGCAGTCACTCCTCCTGGTTTTTAAGGGTTTTAAAATAACACTGGTCCTTAGGTACGTGTCCAGACCTACATGTTCAGATTTCTTCTTTTCTTCTCCAAATAAAATTTTGGGGAAATCTAGTTTTATACGTTGCAATATGATAATGATACTCTCATCTGAATTTTCAAATTTCTTTGAGTACAAATTCATTTCATAATCTATTTTGAGTATGTAGCCAAGTTAGTGAAATCACACTGGAAGGCATTTCTGTTCTTCGAAAGTGGCATTATTTAATTTGAAATTGAATTTTAGCCTCAGTTTGGTGTCAGAAATTAATTTGCAGAACAAATGTAACCAGACCTATGTCTAAACACTGCTAAACTGTTTTCTCAGCCAGTCACTAATTAAAATTTTTATTCCTCATTTGATGAGTAATCATTTAAAGTAGTTAGGATAATTGGATTTTACTTTATTTTTAAATATATATATATGATTATATATATTTATATACAGAATACAAATTTGTGCCTGTACTTATGAAAATAGAATGATGATTTATCCTGTTTATAAATTTGTGATCTGAATAAAAATATTTTAGGTGAAAAGGACACCACAATAATGAAATATCCTTCTCAGAAGAAAAGGGCATACAATTGAGGTTTTACTTACTGTAATGTCACTATGCATGTGACTTTCAAAGATACTATGTATAGTATTCCTATTTGTTCATTCTTCAAGGTCTCTGGGATACATTTTGTATGAGATGGGCTGTATGAACTATGCATTTACTGGACAGAATTTTTTATCTGTTGTGTTAAAAATTGTGGAAGGTGAAACACCTTCTCTTCCTGATAGATATACAAGCAAACTGAATGCTGTGCTATGCAGGTATGTTATTTTCTTGTTTAGTAGGTTTTAGTAAGTTTGAACAATTGCTTAATAACTCCTTTTGGTTTTTAATGTTTCAGCATGTTAAGTAAGAATCCTTCATTGAGACCAGCAGCATCAGAGATCCTAAAATCCCCTTATATTGATGAACAACTCAAGGTATGTAAGAAAAAGCAGTAGCAGTAGTACACTTGCCATTTGAGAACGTATTTTGCAAAGGCAAAATGGAGGCAGGGAAAACATGTTGAGGAAAAAACAATTTGATAGCTGTTCATGGGAACATTAATCTAAGGGACTTTCAGAACTGTGGTACAAATATGACTGAGGAATGAAGCCCTCATCACTTGACATGCTGAATGTATCCGCTCTTAAGTGTTATGAGCAATAAGAAAAACAGACATTTATGCATAACAAATGTAGATCACTTGGGCCTGCATGTATATATCTCTAAACTGTTCTGGTTAGTCATAGTTTTAGTGAAAACCATTGTCTTTTGCTCTTTTTGCCCAGGCTTCAGTGCCTGTATTATTCTGCTTTCTAAGAAGGGGGGGAAGGAAACGGCTCGGGCAGTTTTTATATTAGGATGGTATTGGGTAATAGCTGAAGATTCTGGATAATTTTATCATCAAGTCTTGATACCCCTTCTGTTTTACTTCCTTGCAGAAAATACAGTACAAGTTCACAAATGTGACTGTGAAAGACAAGGCACTTAACTGGCGGAAAGAAACTGCTCCCATTTTTGGTGCTATGTAAGTATTTTTAACAGTTTTATGGGCAGTAGTATATGAAATTACAGTGTTGCCAAATAATGTCATTTACACTTGTGTCAATCTCATAGTGCTTTATATTCAGACAAACCTATTCCCCAGAAATACAAAAGAGCAGCCATATTAGAGAGATGCATAATTAAGATTTAGGGAGTAAAAAAGATTTGCTGATGAAATTTTTTTATTATGTGACTGTGTAAATTGCACATGCATGTGCAGTATATGTTTATGTTAATTCAGTGTACAAATCATGACCTTTGTCTTTAAATTTTGGAGGCTTAAGCTGTCATTTTAGTTAGGTCATCATCATTTATAGTGCTGCTGTTTCTGTACCTACTAAAAATTGAATGTGAAAGCTATGTTTCCTAAATGACACCAAACTAAAAGCATATACACTTAAACTTGTACACTTAAACTGATATTCATCTAATACCTCTGTAGGATACTGTTATTTTTATCTTGTAACTACAGTGAGAAATCAAGAGTAGTGGTGTTTCTTGACTCTTACATCAGCAGTGTCTTCACACATGAGCTCTCTCTTAGGCACTAAATATATATTAAATTAATTAATTGCATTAAATTACAATGCTGCAATGTTTAAAGCAAATTCCAGCATGGACATTTTAACTTTGCCTTTGTAAATTAGCTCTGCAGTTTCATGGGCAACTCGCCCTCCCCTTTGCTCCCCATCCCTGACTTTTCTGTACAGGTTTTGTTCTGTTAGGAGCTAGCAAGCACAAAACCAGAAGTTTGTGATCCTGTGAGGAAGCAATGAGCATCCCTGTTTCTTGATTCCTCTAAATAAATAGCTCTCTGAAATTTGTTCTGAGTTATTAGGTAACAGCAATAAAGATTAAAACAATCCAGAACTGGCAGTGCCTTTGAGGCAATAGGACTTTTACCTTTGTGTTTTGTGACCTCTGCTCTCATACACGACCCACAGTTTTGCAGCTGTGATCACTTTGCAGATGCTGCCAATTCTGCTGCTTGCAAGCATCCCTTCAGGAGAGGTCACCACCTTCAGCTTTTCCAAACAAAGTGTAGTTTGCTGTCAGTGGTAGGAAGAAAGCAGAGTACAGACAGTTGAATTCTGCATAGCAAAGTCTTTTGTACACAATTTTATCCAATTTAACTGCTGGTGGTGTATCTGTAGGCTCTCATCTGTGCAAATTGTGTTTTGGGTTTCTACTTGTCATTTCTGTCCTTGGTGTCCCTTGTTGACAGATGAGTCTCTGTCTTTTTGTGAGACCAAAGTTTTCCATTTTGGTATGAATAGGTACCTTTAGTATAAATACTTTGTTGAACTTTGCAAGCCTGGATGTAAAATGAAACAATATATATATATATTCAAGTTAATTCAGTTAACTTTGAGAGGATTCCTTCCTTTTCAAATTAAATAGTTAACTACAGAGATGCTCCTTAGAGATATACTGTAATAGTTTTGGGGCACTGAAATCTTTTCCAGATACTATGCCAACTCTATCTGAATTATATTCAGTATTTTATGCTTGTTGAAACACAGAGTATGAGAATCTCCAAGAAGATTTTAATTCTTGCCTTTATCTTGTGGGCACAAGATTTCAGATCTATATGTGCCAAAACCAGTGCATCTGCTTTAGGGAAGCAGTATTGTTACCTGCAGAATATATATCCAGACTTCAAATATCCCCATGCTTCTAGAACAGACTGATAAAACCACTTTGTATTTTTTGTAAAATACGTACTGTATTCTATACCTGATCCATTGTCATTAGCTTGAATGTATTGAGTCTCATCGCCTTCCAAATGGACATAATTTTCTGACAGAGCTAGCATGTGGGAAGGACATTTATGTATATCCCAGAATCTGTAAGTATGCTTTTTCAAAAGCAAGTCTGTAGTCTCTGAGAGGAAGAGCAAATAGTTCTAACTACAAACATCATGCTCTTATACTATTGTTAGAAGGAAATAGAAGGTCTGCTTCCGTGCAGAGGTTCGG
Source organism: Corvus kubaryi (assembly GCF_017639235.1). Taxonomy (NCBI): domain Eukaryota; kingdom Metazoa; phylum Chordata; class Aves; order Passeriformes; family Corvidae; genus Corvus; species Corvus kubaryi. The sequence goes on along the minus strand of NW_024581137.1, from coordinate 16,054,455 downwards.
AGTTCCTATAAATTGTGAAGCAATGCATGGCAGTTTATCTTGAGGTTTTAAAATTCAGGACATCAATTAGAGAAAAAAAATCCTAGGAGAAGTTTTACTGTAACTTATCCTCACTTGTGCTACAGTGTGATTATTTTTGCCCGAGTGTTTGAAATATGCAAGAAGCCATAATCTTATCATGACTCTCATTGTACTTCTGAGAACATTAGCTGCCTGTACTTGTAAGCAAAATGCCAGATAATTTCTGCTATCCCAGATCTAAAGAGGTAGGCAAAATGAACTAAAAATACCTGAAAAATAGCAGAGAGGAAAAAGGGGAGGAGAAAAAAATTAAACATAGTGAATTCCCCACATCTGTTGTAATGCAGCAATACTCTAGTCTCAGTGAGTGTACAAACAATTGTTACGGTGTTCTCCTCAACCATTGCTACTTTATGTTTACTTTTTTCTCACCAGGAATTCTTTTTGCCATGTAAAGCAAAAAGGTTGAGTCTATTTTCTTCTAGTAAAGGCCTCTGATGGCTTACTTTAATCTATTCTCATTCCAGTAATAAATTTTAAATATTTAAGTAAGTATAAGGCTGTACAAGTTCAGTTTCAACTTGAATGAAAAATTGCTTTTTTTCCCATGAGATTCTTTTAATTTAAATTAGAGTTTTTTACAGCAGACAAGAAATATGTCTACATTATTCATACTTGAAGAGTTAGTTCCATTCTTATAATTGAACTCTTCTTGTCTTCATCCTTAATCTTTCATATTTCACACTAATATTCATATCTTTGCACTATTTGAAAAACATAATGAAATCATCTCTGCTCATTTATTAAAATCCTGATTTCAAAATGATAGTCCAGAAGCAGTGTTAAAATTTGTATGGTTACAAGCCGGGGCTCTGAGATTATCAAAAGTGAATTTATCTCATAAGAGCAAAAAAGTAATTTGAAATGAATAGTTGGTATAATGAATATGTATTGTGTAAGTGAAATGTGACTGCCAAGACATTTCAAGCTATGGTTTAATTTTTAATTACTGTAGTATGTGAGATAAAAATCTGAGATTAGTGTCCTTTTTCAGATAAAGGGCTACTAATATTGCTCTCCTCTGTTGATAAATACAGCTGAAATACATAAGTCAGTAATTCATGCTCAGCTTTCAGAGATCGTCTATGGAGACCATTTTACCTGTGGACTGTTATTATTGATTAGGACCAGAAATTCAAGGGGACAACATGATAATTATATTGGTCATTAAAGACACATGAATATTCTCTTGTGTTCTAGACAGCTTGAAGCAATCAATGTGAAATGTACAAGCAGTATTATGGCTCTCATTTAAAGACTGCCTTTGTACTTGGAATATGCCCAATAATGAAGCCTGACAGGGTAAATATTTCACTGCACTTCAGTATTTATTCTTTTAAGGAGATGAATCTACCTTTTTCCATCCTCACCTGAAATGATTCACGTTCTTCATACATCCAAGTTTAAATATTTCAATTTAAAAAAGGCATTTGCTTTCCAAACTAAAGTCTATTTAGTCCGCTATAGTTCCAGAGGCTTTCTAATTATTCCATTTGAAATGTCACTGTGTTTCAATATCCAGTCAAAATACTGAATATTTACATTTTTATATGAAGATAGGTTTGCTTGCATTCAATTTCAGGCAGAAGAAAGTTCATTTGCAAACTCTGCAGGAACTTTCTGAAGTACAGAAAATGACACCGCGGGAACGAATGCAGCTGAGGAAGTTAAATGCTGCAGATGAGAAAGCAAAGAAGTTGAAGTAAGTTGTGCCTTAACCATGCAATTTTCCCCACCCAATAGTCTAATGAGAGAATTAGAATATTCAAGGTAGAAATAAAAATAAAACGGGACTTCAGCTACTCAAAGTCAATGAGGATTTTGGATGACAATAAATCGCACAAATTATTTATGTAGGAAAAAAATTAGAACATTAGCCCAAAACTGGTGCTTTGAGTACCATGTTTCTGGTTAAATAAGTATATGAGAGATTTTCAGATGTGTTACAATAGGAGCCTTTTTTTGAATGACTGGTTACGTTAAGAATTGCACAGTCTGAGGAGTTGGACGTTTAGTTACAATCCAGCTTTTGTCAATTGTTTTGGCCTCAGAGGTTTTAGAAGTTAATAGCTCAGAGGATAGATAGTCTTGTCAAAGGATCAAAAAGGGGTAATGGATTTGTTGTAAAGGCTTTATGATTTATGGGTTTTTTTATTAAGTGAGACATAATAAAATTTTTGGAAGAGATTGGGTACAGTTTCTGATGGAATCTGAGAAACAACTGAAAGGCTTTGTTTGGGTTTTTTAATAAAAACCGGAATATACTGTTTTGATGACACATTTGAAGGAAAAAGCTAAGACCTTCATGTCCTTTTGGAAAATATGTCTGAAGAGCACTTGTGTCTGACTGGCATTGCTACATAAATTTATTCTCATTTAAGAAAACAAACCCCTCCTTGAACTGAAACCACTGTATAGAAAGTATTAAATTTAACACCTCTTCTGCATGGTGCTTTCAGTAATATGGTAGGCCAATTCTTGTACTAATATGAAATTTATAAATAGGAAGTCTGTCTCTTTCACTTTTTAAAAATGAATGGAGATTAAGAAATAATACTACTTGCAGGATGGTTCTAGTTTGGTTTTCATTTTCATTGCCTTGCATTTTGATGTTTTCTGTTGAGATTTTCACGTTTTCTCTTTCCCACAAAACCAAAATGAAATATATTTGTTTTTTAATATGAAGGCAATATTAATATTCAGACCTTATTCTCAGTCATGAATCTTTAAAATGGATTTACATTGAGCTCTAGATCATTGTCAACTGACTGGCTGAAAATTTTGGAAACAATGCAAAAATGGTACCTTCTCAGACAGGAGATCTGCTTCCAGCAGTGCAAATCTAGAGATGGATGGAAGGGGAATATAGTAATGGAAGCTGGAAAAAGTGCTTAATATAGCACCCCTCTTAAGTGGTTCCACGCAGAAAACCATAGTTAACAACTATGGTCCCCCAGAGGAAGAGTTCATAGAACACAAATGTTGCATGCCTATCTACAGCTGAAAGGTCCCTGCACTGCATGGTGGAATAAAGCCCAAAGTATTTAAGATCTTTGGGAGAAATAGAAAAGACTGGGACTAATAATTTACTATTTCTTAATTATGTTATGCAAGTTGTGAAAGTAAAATATTATAGTGTTTGGAAATAAGGTCGGAAATCTCTTTTTGTGTTCATTAAAACCTGAGTAGATGCCATGAATATTTGGCAACATGAAAATCTCAGTACAGAATTTGATTTTCCACATCTGCTTTTAGAAGGTCCCTTTGTGCACGCCCTGATATCACATTCTAAATACAAGTGTTCTGTATTTACAGGTGGCTGGCAGAAGAAAAATATCAAGAAAATATCAAAAGAATGCAAGAATTCAGGTCCCGTAATTTTCAGCAGCTGAATGTCAATGTCCTACACGTAAGTATGGGCTGTTGTTTTGGAGGTCTCATTTATGTGTACCCCCAGCGTATAACACTTTTCTGTTTCCCACATGGTTTCTTTAGCACTAGAGGCACAGGCCTGTAGTGAGACTAATAATTGGAAAGTGCATCAAAGTCTGGACTGCTTAGCTGAACCTCTTGCTCCATGATGAGGCAAAGTACATTCAGTTATTCACATAGGGTTCCACAAGCTCTCTGTTCATTGCAGTTTTATTTTCTTAAGTTACCCTTTCTTAATTTACCCTTAAGTTACCCTTTCTTAAATCTGAAGCTGCTCTCTGAAATGTTTTTACTGACTATATGACATTGAAGTTCAAAATACATTTCTTTTCAAGATGTTTAGAATTGTAATCCTTTAAACACTCTAATTTGGCATGGCTGTGGGTTCCTTTCATTTGGTTAAGAATGTTAATGCTTCAACCGGTGTTTTAGTAAGAATGAAGGCTTAGAATGACTCCTAGAATAAATTGTCCTTTGCTTTTAAGCTATCTGCAACAGAAGATGAGCCAGTTCAATTCTAGCACCAATTCTAGGGTCAGTTTGGAAATAGTTGGTGAACGCATCGCAGAAACAGTTTTTTATGTGCTTTGTATTCTATCTTTTCTTTTGCATATCCTCTGGTTTCCATTTCCCACTGTGTCTAGAGAAAAAAAAAGTTAAACCTGCTTCTGCTTATGACTGAGTCACTACTGATCATTTACAAAAATGTTAGAATTTTATTTTAGTATTTGCTTAGTACAAATCCCAGGAATTGCATAGATCAGGGCAACCATTGTGTTGTGATCCTGCTGAAAGCTCCATTCCTGTTTCTCCATGCTGCTTCGTCATTTGACTAAGGAATTTGATGAGCAGACTTCAAAACCCCTCATTCATTCTCAGCCAGCCACTACATGCGACTGTGTGTCCACAGGACATGATGAACCAAGTGGAAACGAGACAAGTGAACTTGGCATGTCTGAACTTACAGGCCACGGTGAGAATTCAAAATCTGATGTTGAAATGAAAATTCCTATCAAGAAAGAAAGATTTGTCCCTTGTAGTTAATATGTGGTGGGGAAACTGCAGTTTAAAAAGTGGTCAGATTTGTAAAGTTGTCAAAAAATGGGGAAGAGAGAAGGAAATTAATCTGGGTGGATGTATGTACAGCTGATGTATAGCAAGGTTATGCGGCAGGAGGTCTGTGTTCCCAAAGTTCGAGTGACCTGTGAGCAGAGATAGTGGTGAATGAATGTACTTCCTCCAAATGAGATACTGAATTAGAAGGAAATAGCTTAAACTTTACACACATGAAATGACTAGCGTTAGAAAAGCATTTCCTAACTTACCTCTCCAGGGAAAAAAGGAGTACAAGAATTCAAAGTATTTGCACCTTCGGTACACTTCGATGCCATTATCTTTAACAATGAGAGAAGCCAATGAAAACTCTTTAAACTCTGCTTATCTACATTGTCCTCAAATACTTAGCTGCTGTCTAAAGAATATGAAGTACTATATAACATGTATTTTTCTGATATAGACAAAAAAATAGTCAGGCTTTTTGAAAAAGTGGAAACCTTGTGTTTAATGAGGAGAATATTTTTAAGATCAGATTTATATGTTTTTTCCTACAATGTTCTGGAGTACTGTCTTGCTCTTAAATATTTAAAAATCATTGTGCAAGCACTATTATGGTGAAAGATTTTAAATCAGATTTGAATCTTGCAAGTATGCATGAATACACTTTAAAGTAGGAAGACTACTTTTCTCTAATAACAATGCCTTTTAGTGTTGGTTTACATACATCTGCGAAAGTACAGGTCATTAAATAATAGGCATCAGAATCAGTTTGCTTGTGGTGGGTTTTTTTAATAGCAAATGGTGCTTTTTTCCTTCAATGTACCCTCATTTGTGTCTGTGTGGTTGGCTTGCTGTTTCACAGTGTGAGGAGAGATGACCTGTGTAGGAGAGAACCCAGCTGCTAAAAATACATCCTGGGGGGAGGTTGGGGAAACGTGCAAGGGAGGACTGAGAGAAAGCAGTAAACATGGGTGAGAGATGGACTTGGAGAAGCATACAAAGACTCCTAGATAGAAACAGAACAACATGCTTGGAAGGAAAGAAATGAATTTTTCTGCCTTTAGAGGTCATTAAGCTGTTAGACTATGACAGGAATGAGATGCATTTATATCTGTGATGCAAAAGTTGGGTCGGTCCATTGTACAAAACTGAATGCATGTTTAATTGCTTGTGCCAGAGTCTCTGACGGAGGAGTGGTGAGTTCATGACAAAAAGGAGTTATGGATAGGCAAGAGAAATTACATAGTTTCTCTTCTTTTCTTTGTGAATACCTTGTTATTCCTAAAGCTGATGTCAAAGCTGTTACTTACTCTATTCAGTATTCATGCTCTTCTTTTCCTTAAGCATTTCAGTGCAACCATGCATATCCTACATGTCTAATTATTAAGTTATTAATTTCACCTTTGTATTTGAAAATGTAGAAACTGTTCCAGCTATTGATTTTCCAACAGAATTTTGTTCTTGATCAATGGCTATACAATAATAAAAGAAAAAAACTGGAAGCAAGGCTATAAAATGGTTTTAGCAATTGTCTTACATGTTAATGAATCTTGCTGACCCTGACTATGTTAGCAGAAGAAGTTAGCCTGTCAAAACAAGACTAACAAACTCCCTACTTACAACTAATAACTAAAAACTGTTTAGAAAGGAGATAAAAGGCAGGAGCAACTTTTAAGTTACTTCGTGGCAGACCTGAAAAATGCTCTCAAGAAAAGCTAGGGATAGTATCCCAGACCCAGCAGGTATAGAGGAAAGGTGAGAGTATCTGTGGCTCATAACCTGCAGTCCTTATGAAATTTGCAGCATGAGCTGAATTGAAGAGCAGGGCTTGGAATATTGAAAGACCAAGCTATTAAAGGATTAAGGAAAGGAATAGAGAATAAAACACCTTGCGCTCCTCTTTCAGTGAAAGTTATTTAAAGCGTTATGAATCACAGTTTTACGTCATTGTGGAAGGTGCCAGATGCAAAGCTCAAGGTTTAGCTTTAGTAAGTAGTTTTGAATACTGTGGCATCTTGATTCAGTTTTAGTAGTGGTAGTTACATTTAATTGAAAGTTGGGAAAAATAAGGCAGTTTACTTAGATAAACAAAACCCACTATGACAGTTTGGGGTTTTGGACTCAACAGTGGACAAGTTTTAGCAATGACAAAAGGATTCAGCTGCTACAGACTTCCCAGAGAAGTTTAAGCTTCTCTCCATGTTTATGTGTTCAGCAATGATATTCTGAACATTGTTTTATTCTAACTAGCAACCCTGTGCACTTGAGAGACATTTGAAAGAGTCCTTTGAAATCACCTGACCAATTTGTTACAGCTGACCAATTTGTTAGTCTTCAAGCACATTTATTTTCTGGAATATGAAAGATGTGATTGGACCCTGTGGTTTTGATGTGGAGATGAATTCATTGTACTACAGAAAAGCTTCCTCAAGATTGTTTACAGCTGGTACAAGTTCTTGAGAACGTAAAGAAATTACCTGATTCTTATTCCTAAAGAGAAATACTTCAGGCAATGTAAATACTGTTTTTTTAAACAAAATTTTTAACAAAATTTTTAGTTTTTCAACACTATGTTCTTTATTATGCCATCCAGCAATACTGTGCAAATTTATTCTTCTCTAAAGAGGCTAAGAATGCTGATGAGTCCTGTTGGACTGATGATTTTTAAATCTGACTGCACTTGCAAAGCTGCACCAGCTTTGGTGCACCTTGAGCATCTGTTGCCTTTCTGCCTGTTCACTTCTGGGATTTCAGGCACGTGTTCTGCAGCATCCTTTATGCCTCAGGAGGACATAAAGAACTTGAGGAGAGGGGAAATCAAAGAAACATGAACTTTTGCAGACAGAAATCACTTTGAAATTTTTCTTCTCTTTTGTTACTTCAGCATGAGAAGAAGGGGATCCAGTTTTAACCTGTGAGTGGGCAGCAGTGAAAAATTATGTGAATAGCAAGTCATGATATTTTTGTTTTAATAAGCTAAGAGAGGAAGCTGTGCATGTAACACACATAATGTCTCTGTAGAGACATTATCTTGGCTCCTGTTGGTGCTCTGCTAGAGAGAATGCACTGTCCCCCAATCCCACCACTTTCCCATCATTTGCTTCTGTTCCATGGAAAGAGTACAAGCTTCAATCTGACTACTACGTCTAGACTGTACTGCCAGAGACATCTACTCATACTGTTCTTTTCCTAAAGAATTTGACCTGTTTTATGCATTCTGTAAATTTCCCCAGCTTCTCTGTGTAGAAAGCTGCTGCTTGGCCAAATACTGCAGTCTTTATGAACCTTCTGATTTCTGGCTTAGATTTACTGCTGGCTGTTTCATGCCAGAATTTTTAAGATGCATTGCCTTATTGCCTTGCAGCTTAAGTATTTCTCTCCTCCTGTGCATAAACCTCTCCATGACACTTCTATATTGTTCATTCATTTTAACTGTGGTCACTTGTAGCATACCTGGACCTTCCGTCCTTATTCTTTCCGTATGGTGCTTCCTAGCTCTTACCTCAGAATTTTTAATAGATTATTTTGGTTTTAATGCTCTTAAGTTTTGAACTCACAACTCTGTTCTTTGAGTTTTCTCCTTTTCCATTATTCCACTTCTCAGTCATCTAGTGTTTGTTCTTATATTATCCTGGTTCTGACACTTTGTCTCTCTAGCTGGCATGCATGCTAGATCAAAGGATTCCTTTGTTTTGGCTATTACTTTTCTTCATACTGCAGATCTTCAGAGAGATGGGCATGGTTTACATTACTTGCAATAGTGAAGTTTTAAAAATGTGCTTTAAACTTCTATTTCTCTGAAGTTGCTATAATAAATTTCTTAACAGTTTTTCATCTTTAATCACACTGTCTAAATTAAACAAATATTCCCCTTATATGTAAAAAGACAGACAATGGAGTGGCTAAGAAAGAGCTAGAAAAAAATTACTTCTATGATTACTATTAGCCATATTAAGTAAGTAACTGAAGTATGTTGAGTGTATCATTGGAACAGTAAATGTTCTTACTGTATTGTTTCAGCTAGTTAGACCACTAATGTGTTCCTTAGAATACTAAACCTTTGTAAATAGAAGCAAATGAAAAATGTTTTTGCTTATTTGCAAGTCTTTTATGCAATAGCTTTAATCTGCATTAAATTTTTAGATTGGTTAATTGGAAACAAAACTTAAATTATATTTTGATAATGAGATATTTATGAAAGATATTTTATAATTGCGTTTAATATTTGTTGAAAAATGGTTATATCTCCACCTTATGTGTCCAGGAGTTTATGAAATTGTCATCATACAAATAATTTAATGCTATAGTGGACAGAGCAGTTAAGAATATATTGTACTACTGGGAACAATTTTGGTTTACTGTAGATATCTTTGTGTCTCTTCCATCTCCAGTTTCTCCAAGTACAAGCAAGAGACAAAAGAGCTGAAATAAGATTTGTATAGAGATAGTACACAGAAGCACTGAGACACTGTCAGTGTTAAATGCAAATATTTGTGTGTGTGTTGAACATATATATATGTATATATCTGTACACTTAATTTGTTTTCAAGGAGCACCATAAAATGGAATAGTAATGATTGACGTTAGGAATAGCTAATGATTAATAACTGAATTCCCTTTATATTTTGATTTGGATGTTTTGTTTTCTGCTTCATTTCTCCAGTTCATTTTATTGCTTAATTATTTCTGAATGTTAAAAAGCAAGTTATTTTGCAAGTCATGGCAATGACACAGGAATGCAAAATGTGTCAGGATAAACTTGAACCTATATTTCCTGTTCTTGCTGAGGGCTACCTATGAAATAAATTATTAATTTTCTCTTGCTATCATCAAAAAGAAAAGCCACCTAGCAATAAATTGCTTAACATCACACAGCCACACCCCCCCCCACCCCCCCACTGTCTCTTGACCAATTTTTTATAGAAGCTATCTCCATTTGGACTAGGAAAGATAGGCCAATGTACATTTTTTCTGGAGATTATTGTGTTTTCAGTGCATATACTTATATTTCAATAGTGGTTTTGTGAAAATACTGGTGAGGCAAATTATATTGTAGAGCTGGCAACCAGAGGTCAGTTCATGTAAGAGGAAAAAACCAACAAAGCTGTGAAAAAGAACTCTGCATATTAAACTGCTAATTTCCATTAATGATAATGACTGCAGCTGGAATAAAATCATTCTTTTTATAAAACATAAGCAAAAATTACCAACAAGATAATAGGACCATCCATGACCTTCCACCCAGCCTTGGTGTTACAGATGAATGTGATCAGTGTCTTCCTCTGCCAGTTAGAACGAAGCAGTTCCATCTGGGCAGGTTCATTACATGTTTAATGTTTAATGATGTGGCCTCCTTCTAAAAAGCTACTGGAACCATCACAAAAGTAATGCATTGCTTCCTAATACAGAATTATAGGTCATCTTTGTCTTCTAATTTACCTGATTGAGAGCTTGTAGTCCACTTTTCTGATTCAAAAAGAATAACCAGAGAAGCAGATACCCCCTTTTCCAGGGAACTGGATATTGGCGTTTGAAGATGCAGAAGGTCATCTTTGCCCTAGATTTTCACTGATGGACCACCTGAGCTTTTCTGTGTGTGCTAGGTAATGGCAGATCTCTCACTGCGTCACATTAATTGTTTGAGTGCAGGTAGTTTCACCTTGGTTGCAATGTCTTCTAATGAAGCCAGATTGTACACCACAGCTCCTCTCAATTCTTTGTATGACTTGATACCTTTTGACTTGCCTAGGTTTGTAGAGATATTTAATAAATTAGGGAACACTACTTAGGGGGACTTACTGTAAAGAATCCTGAGAAATCTGTATCAGACCATGCGTTGTACCCACCTATGTGGGAAAGTAGTGTGGAATATCTGAAATTTCTTAGTTTACCAGACAGAAGATCCTCTAGGTAGAGGAGCTCAATCTTTGCAGCTGAAAATAGCATGAAGAGCAAGGCATAATCCTGTTATACAACAGTAATAGCTAAAGGTTCAGGGTTTCTGATTCAATTTCTACAGTAGAACTTGCCTTGAAATTGGCTACAGAATCATAAGCTGTATCTAGCTTCTAGATAGTTCAGTGCAATTACAGATGCAACAAAAACTAGCCTTTCCTTACTATCATTGTTGATCCTTCTGGTTTGGATCAGTGTTTACATTTGAAAGATACTGGGTACAAAGCTATCTGCACTACCAAAAGCCCAGACCTTTTACAGAAGCCACAAGGAGTGTTAAATTCAACAAGCTACACTCTAACAGGCATGAAAACTTAAAGCCATGCTCTGGCATTCGTGGCTAAAAATGCCACTTTATATTCATATCCATTTCACAGCTGATGAGACATGGTAAACAAGGGTGGAGAGGATTTACTTTTTTTAAAAGGTGTTCAAGAAATTGTATATGTATCTATATTTTTAAGGGCTTGTCCTCATTGTACCACTTCGTTGCCTGGAATGAAAGAAAGCCAAAGCAAAACAACACTGAACATAAGGGGCACTAATAAAATATTATGTTCTGCATTTTTGGATTGCCAGCTGGGGCTTCCCTTGTGTTCACATCCATTTTTGTAAGAGTCCCAGCTCTGCATAAATTGCTATTGCAGTTAATAGATGTATTTGTGTGTGGGAAGGGATCAAGTTAAAAGAGGAGAATAGCTTCAGTTAAATACTTGTGGTATTTAAAATCTTTGTACAGAAAAATAATGTAACAATTTATTGCCATATGAATAATATTGTATGATCTCTCTGATCTGTATTATATTGCTTTGTATTTCTGTATACTGCAAAGATTATAACTTGTTAAATTCCTTAGCTTAATATCTTGGAAAACATTACACCTGGCAAACCCCTGATTTCACTACAGTTTCAAAATAGTGAAGTATGTTACAGTAATTGTGTACATTATTCCTGTGTCTCCATGGCTAATTTTAAGTTATGGATATATTGTTTGACTTTCAAGTGGGCAAAGTTCAGTTGGCCCTCAAACAGGAAATGTTCACTCATTGTAAAATAATGGGCTTTTTTTCTAGCCTGTTATTTTTACAAGCTTGGTTAAAGGATTTTCAAGGTAGTTTTGTAGATCTTGGAAGGTTAAAAACCTGTAATATTTCCGAGCACATCTTTAAGCATCTGTGCACACACCCCTTTGTTTTGGTGCCTGTAAAATGGCACTTAATCATACTGATGGGTAACTGAGTAACACTCCAAAAGATGACCGTACAAGTGATCATGCTGCTCAAAGGCTTTAAGGAAAGTCAAGTCTTCTTTTGTTTTTCAGTCTGGTAAATCAAAATAAAGCAGAAGAGTATTTATAATAAGTGGCATTAAGCACTTTTCTGCATTATTCTTGTTACATTATCCTTTGTAATCAGGAAATCTTGTCTCAATTAAGCAGACAGCATTGCTGTGAGTACTGCTGTGTTTACCCATTGGTCTCCTCTTTCATGTGGTTACCGTACTTCCAGGATCATAAGGCGTATTCCCTGACTTCCTGCCATGATAGTGTGGGATGCTTGTGGCGAGAAACTCGCTTGTTTAGTTCTAGCATTTGCAGTTACCAGTCCTACACTTGTCCTTGGAAGATAGGGTGACAAACTCCTGAGACTCTCACAGGATCTGAGGGTGTAGCATGCTCCTCTGACCTCCTCATCTGTCTCTTGTTTTCTTTGCTCGGTTTCACACTGAGCCCAACTTGTCCCAGATTCAGTTAAAAGAATACTAAATCTGATTTATTCTAGCAAAAGCAAGATTTAATGAAGTTTGCAAGTTTTAGTCAGAAAGTGGAAAATTAATCAATTTTTTTTTTTTTTTTTAATCATTGACTAAAGCATTATTATTGTTCTTAAGTTCTTCCCTAGAAGTATTGCCTTTGGAGAGCAGGAGTTGAATTCTAGCCATAACCTCCTCAGGAAATCTTTTCCAAATCTATCTACTCTTCAACATGCCTAGCTACTAAAATCTTTTCATAGCTTCACAAAAATTCATAGCTTACTTCTTACAAGAAGTCTTGCTCTTGCAGATTCACAGAGGGAAGCTTGCAGAATGAAGTCTTTGCACAGCAGTTATGTAAAAAAACCCAAACACGTTCAAAGTGTGGGGAGAGCAAATTATGTTACTGTATAGCTCCTACTTTTTTCCTAACCTATTTTTCATACTGGTTTAGTTTGGCATTGATAAAGAGAACCTATCTCAAAATTCACCTTGATCAATGACTACAGTTAAAATTATTCTGGCCAACTCTGTTTAAAAATGGCACAGGAATTCCCTTTACTCTTTCTAAGGCATTATGTTAAAAAACATTTATGAAACACTCTGTGAATTTAGCAATTAGAAGCAAATGCACTAAGTCAAAATTTATACTGATTGTATAAGTCAAAAAAATACTGCATGCTGGATTCTATAGCAGATACTTTCAGATAATATCAGTGTTTTAAATCTTCCTTAGAAAGACGTTAGTTTTTATTCCAAGTTGTCCTATGTGCAGAGCAACCTAGCTTTACACCGCACGTTAGACACAAGGTTAAATTGATGTAAATAAAGATGCACCAGGCTTTTGCTTGCAAACAAAGCATCAGTGAACAGGATGGTGTTGAAGATCATTTTATAAGGACTCCCAGTCCAGCCCCAGCTACAGTTTTATGGCTTACTTATCAAACTAGAGAGCATTTCTGGGGAGCTGAAACAAGTCATATGGTGTTGTAAGAAGCTGGAGGCAATTCCAAGTGAGGAAGAATTTTCTCAGAAAAAAGATGTAAATGCTGAGTTAGTTTGCAGATTCTACCAGTGCATGTGACTGTCAGACAACTAGGTGGAGGGAATGAGAAGGTGACAGCAATGAAGATCTTGGTCGAATTCTCTTGCTATGTTTTCTGCTTCACAGAGCAAAGTGTGCCCCTGTAATCTTGTAAATATGTGCTTTCACAAGTTCATTTCATCTAGGTGTTTAAGGGCTCAATAGCTTTTTTCTTGGTTGCAATCATTAGCTTGTTGTTATTACTTTTTCAACATATAACTTATATTACTACTTATACCCAAATTAAATGCATGTTACATGTTAGCTACATCCAGACTCTTGTGTGCACAACTGCTTGCACCAAGTTTGGATATGAGCCATTCCCATTTGTTTTCTTCTCTTTCTGTAACTTCTAGTTGTGAAAATGCCCCCAGCTTAAGTCTTAAAAATGGCTTTCTTGAACCAAATCTCAGGGAGAAGGAAGTGAGTCTCTTAAGGGGCAGATTTTGTGTTAACACATGGACTTTTTCCCTCCAACACTGTTGTCATACTGAAAGGGAAACTGTCATAAGGTCAGTATCTGCCAGATTCAGGAGGAAATCTGAGTTTTTATTGGAAAGTATACTTTGACTGATAAAAAAAGTTTAACTCAGGGAGTAAAGTAGTTCTAAGTTGATGACATAAGGTCACTTTTCCTTCAATTTATGTCTCTTGGTCTGCTCATGCTGGAAGCAGTGCAAATAGTAGGGCAACTTCTACAATAATAAGGACTCTTTATGCATAAAGGGAATGGCTTCCAAAACTCACTAAGTGCTCCCTGTTATTGACTACATCACTGTGTTGTTCTTTCTTTTCATTCACTCATCATTACTAAAAAGATTTCTGAATATTTGGAAGATTTTTAGATTTGCTGAACTTTAAACCATGTTTGAAACGCAGCATGGCTTCATCGTCACTGCCTACCAGAGCTCCAATTTCTGCATGCATGACAACTAGGAAAACAGAAGAAAAGACAACAAATTATTCAGAAAACCAGGGAAAAATGTGGTTAAAGTGTTCCTTGTTACTGTTCAGTTTTGTTAACCACTCCTTTTAAGAACTTCTTTTTTCCTCTCTTGCTTTGTCTCTGTACTTATTGATAAAATACCAGGAGATGGAAGGTTTAAGGAAAAAAACCCTGTGTCCTTCAAATAAAACATTTCTCTTGGAAATTTCATTTTGGTTTAAAAAAAGATAATTTTTCCTTGGAAAAACACTTTGAAACTTGCTGCTTTCTTTCTAACATCAAGTAGTAGGTGATTCCCATATGGCCACTCTGATTTACATCCTCTGTATCTCTTTTTCTAGCCTTTTCACAATAGGTAATTCTTCACTCAGTGACACTCACAAATTAATTGAAGCTTTTTTCTTTTTTTGAAAAGCAAAGAGGAGAATTATAAAGTATTAACATTTAAATTCGGTTATATATCCAGTTCTCAGATAGAAGAACTCATTTTACTTTATGTCTAAGTTGCACATAGTCCTTTCATGCTTATCCAGACGGATTGTACAGAACTTTCATGGGCACAAAAGTCCTGTACATCCCCTAGTTGATTTCTTAAATGTATGTTCTAAGAGTCTGTTTCAGCCTAGTTTAGAAGAGATGGACAAAAGATTCCACTGACTTTCTGAACAATGAATCTTCAGAGCTTGAAAATGCATGTATCATCTATACCTGACCAAAGGATGGTGATTCTCTTTGACCGAAACTTTTAAAGTTGAAGGGTTTTGTCTTGCACAGGGAAAAAAAAACCAACTCAACCCCCCAAACCAATCTGAGTGGTCTTAGATTACAATAAAGGAGTTATTTTATTTTTTCTAACCATATGAGTATTGTCCTGAGCTGCAGAGGGACAAGAGCCCTTGGTCTCCTTTGTGGTAGAATTTCTTATTCAGGATGATGTAGCTCAGGGAAACATATCTCTGTGTTTCAAACTTCTCTCCTACTGAGAGTGCTTCAGCTCTTTATGTTTTCTACCTTGAAGGCAGAAGTTCCTTTCTGTTTCATCCCTCTGTGATAACTGATGAACAATTCTGAAGAGAGCTGCCCAGCCCTGTGCACCAGCTCCTTTTGCCAGCTCCTAAGTTTCTACTTAGCTTGTTTAGTGTGTATATTAAATATGTGCACACACATAAATAGATCTGGGGTGATTCTAAACTGTTTGTGAGGAATCGCATAGCCACAGCATTATAAAATAATTTAGGGCAGAATGAACCTCTGGCAGTCTAGTCCAATCCCCTGCTCAAAGACATTTTTTTCAGATCAGGTTATTCAGGGATGTCTGATCAAGTTTTGAACACCTCCAAGGGTTGATTGAGCTACTGCAGCTTCTTTAAGCTCTGTTCCAGTATTTGATCACACTCTTTTTTTTTCATCGTGTCAAATTAGAATTTATGATGTTCCAGATGATGTTTGTTGTCTCTTGTCCTATCACTACTCACCTCTGTGAAGAGACTGGTTCCATCTTCCTTTTATCCTCTGGTCAGATAGTCATAGACAGCAGTAAGGTTTCCCCTTTACCTTCCCTTCTCAGGGCTGAAGGGACCCTGCTCTCACAGCCCCTTCTTGCACCCAGGTGCTCCAGTGCTGTGCCTTGCCTGGGTGCCACTGTGGCATTTGCTCCAGTAGGTAACTCCTGCTCATGTGGGCTCGAACTGGTATTTGCTGATGTATTTCCACAGAAAAGAAAGGATCAGGGGCGCCTTTGTGTTGCTGATGGGGTCCTGCCAGTGGGTTGTCTTGCAGCCCAGTGCATCACAGAAGGAGAAAGCGGAGGAATGATTTTTCCCTGCTCTTGCCTCAGCTCCCAGGAGGGCTCATGTACAAAGCCTTGCAAGGGGGGCAGTGCAAATGTCTTTGTCCTGGCCCTCTCTCTCACTTTGCTGAGTTCTCTGTGTCAGTCTGTGGTAGCAGAGATGTGGCAGCACCACTTTCTGGTGTCCTGGTTCACGTCACCATGTTAGGAGTCCATTATGTCTCATGAGAGTGAGTCAGAGCAGTTCAGCGATTTGCTCCTCACTTTCCTGTGTGCGGTACTGTGCAGACAGAGGAGTGTAACTACATGAAACTGTAGCAATTTTTTCCTTAAGATGGGAATGTGGCAGCTGAGAAAACCTGCCTTTTTCCAGAGATGTAATGAAGCCTTTGGATCCAAAAAGTACAATAGTCCTTAAGAGTCAAGTGTGACTCTGTTACTGTGAATACAAATGGTGAAAATTTACATATGTTACACCATTCTGTTTTCTGTTTTCTTTCTTTTACTCCTTTTTTTTTTTTTTTTTTTTTTTTATAAAAGTGGCCTTACTTATTGTCTTCTGCATGCTCTGGAATGTGGGAATACTACATCAATGCAACCATGGCAAGTATGACTTTGAGGCACAAGAAAATTAAAGATATTTATCAAAAGTATTTTCATCTCTTTGGAGAAAATTGTTATTGCTGAGTTCCCATGCTACCTGAAACAAGCTCTTGGTGGATTTAAGCAAAATATTACAAGTATCACATTCCTCTGTTTTCTGTTTAGCTTGTCTTCTTGGGAAATAACTATGCTTTTATGATTTTTTTAGATAATGGGTTTTTACCCTTCAATCCACTATTAGCATCATGTTATTATTTAGAAAGAGATCTAAAGAGGAATGTTTTTATTCAAAGCTTGTTTTCTTTTGAATATCTCATAACAAGTATCAAGTGTCTCAATGCTATACCTAAGCCATTTAGTAATACCAAAACAACAGCTGAGTTTGTTCTGAATTCAATGCTTTGTAAGCAAATAAAAGGTATTGTGACTGGCCTTGGTGCAATACACACAGCTGGATAAAGCACAACGTGCTTTTAGAGACCAGCTGACAGATATGGGGATGTGAGGGAGCAGAAGCAGCTGTAGAGACCTTTCCTTGTGCTCCCTATGGAGAATATAAGTATGCTGTATCAGAGATGTTCAGCTGGATGCTAGTCCAGCTGTCAAAAGAGAGACAGGATCCCCTGGGTTCCACAGCAGCAGCTTTATTTCCTCTTTCAACACAATAGACTTGGCATTGCCCTCATTAGCACCACTTCTTTACCCAAGTACCTGCCAGGCACAAATAGGCTTAATATCTATTTTATTTGTTAGAACAAAGAACAGGGTCAAGGTCCTACCACTGGAGTCCATGTTAGGCTTTGCAGTGGTCAAACAGAGGTCAAACAGCCTAGCCCAAAGACAAACATTTTTATTAAAAATACTTCTCTGAAAGCACAAATCAAAGAATTTTCTTCTGTGCTACATTACTAAGTGTGGAACTTCACCAGTAATGTTCAGAAATGGGGGCAGTAACCAGCCTTTTGTCACCTGGTTTGTGGAAATTGGAGGTGTATATGAAAATCACATGGAATCATGGGAAAACTCAGGTAGCAAATACCCTAGAGGATGGACTGCCAACATGGAAATGGAAGTTTATGGGGCCTGAACTCCCCTGACAGTGCCTGCCCTGAGCTGAAAATACCAACTCGCTCAAGCTATCTGCACTTGGACTTTACCAGGCCAGCAGAGGTTCAGCTTGCCATGTTGATTTATGGTATCTGCTGTGCCAAATCCACCTTATCTGTTTTTGAAATTCGTCTGATCCTGGGTCTCAGCTCAATAAGCTGTTCTGTACTCACATAATTGTGCAGAGAACCAGAGATGTCTTGTGCATCTGTAATACATGGAGGACTGGGAGTTGAGTCTACTTTGGTAGGACTCAAAGAATTGTTATATGGAAACAGTTTAAATAAATGTGTAGATGTTTTGAAGACTCCTTCTTTAAAGATACTAGTCATACAACCAAAATGTTTTAAGAGCTTGTATTAGGTAAATCCCAAATTTCCATCCACTGGAAATGCTGTCTTCTTTCAGAAATGCCACTTGGAATAGTTTCTGAATTGGGACCAGTAAACTTGCGTAGCCTGGAACACCTCTAGCATCTGAACTAGCATTTCAAATTAGATTACTAAACTTGGATTAAATGGCTGTCTATGAACAGCTGTCAAACCAATTTCACAAATGATGAAGTGAATAATTCCAACAAGGATGCAAAAGCTGGCATGGAAGTAGGATACAGCCACTGCCAGCCTCTCTGTATAGTTCAGGGGCATCACCAGTTTTGTATGGTCGTGGGCTGCTCACAAAGTATAGAGCTTACAGTAGCCAGAGCAGACATTTTGAAGTTAAAATTATGGGTAAAAAGACTGATTTTGATACCTTGTTTGGTTGGAAAGGGAAGGCTTGCATTTTTAGTACAGCAGTAAACAAATGCAGAATGTGGGAGGAAAAGATGACTCAGAAAACATCAGCGTAGTCTGATGTTTGTATTACAGCATAATAAATGGGCTGTTTTGTATGTATCTGAATGCACAAGGACAGAATGCAGATGAACCTAATAAAATTATCCTAATCACTAGGATGACAGCCTCTCTGCATGAAAGAAAAATTGATGTTGGCCTCACATGGAAAAGGAGATGCGTCTTAATTTTGTAGTGTTCTTTCCATGTAGAAAGGATGATATTTAAGATTTCTTTTTTAATGAAGTGTTAGACTTTTCTGTCAAATGGCGCTTTGTATAACTCAAGCAATTAAACACAAAAATAAATGCTTTCTTTTGTGAGAAAACATTTTTGGGTTGGGGGTGTTCTTTTGGAAGCTCACGTATTGATTTGTTGTTTGTTTGCTTGCTTGTTTGTTTTTTCAAACTAAGAAAGCTGAAAATAGAAACAGGAAGGATTAGGATTAGAAATTGTGACAGTGGAGCTTGGGGCTTTTATGAAGCTTCCATAAACATCTTAAAACAGAAACCTGAGTGAAAATGTGTCAGCATTTTGGAGCAAAATCAGGTTTATAAAAAAATGAAGTATTTTTGAAATTACTTTGGAGACAGTTGATAGTAGAGCTTATATCTCGACAGGAAAGCTTAATCACTTAATGCTGCAGATAGGTACAGCTTCACGTTTTTCCTGAGTTCTCTTTCTTCCACCTTAAAGATTAGAATTATTGTTCCTGCCCAAACTCAAATGTCTTTTAATGGATTTTAATTGTGTTCCCCTGTTTGAATCCTTTTGGGTTTTTATCCATGTGAAACAATTTAAAAATCTATTAATAATTTTTATGTCATATTGTTTGAATTTAATTTATTTCAATACAGTAAAATTTAAGATAGTTCATATTTCTCTAAAGGGGCAGACTTAAATGAGGAGAGTGGAATTAGCATTAGTTAAAGTTATGATGATGATTTATGACAGCTGAACATTAAATATTTTTTGTCTTCATCTAAGATTTTTTGTAATAATATCTCCCTGAAGGAGATGCAATCAGACTTCAAGCTGTTTCACTAATTCTTTCATGCAGAGTCTGGGATGCTAAAGGATTTCTGCCAGTACAGAGTGGCTGGAGTGTCTTTCAAGCTGTGATGAATGTGTTGAGTTTTAATACCAATTATTATACTTCATGGGCTCATTGGCTATATTAATATTGCACTCACTGCTGTTACTAAAACTTTTGATAGTAATAAACTGAGAGAGCATGACATCAAAGTATGCATATCTTGACTTTATATTAGTTTCTTTTATTTTATTATAGCTTTGCTTCCAGAAAGTTTGGAAAAATATATAGATTTAATTTCTCATATCTTTTAAACATGTACCTGATACATATTATTTTCCATTTTAGATTAGCAGTCTTACTCACCTCAGGTTATGTGTGTTAGAGAAAACAAAACTGAGTTATAATTTCAGCTCACAAAAGCTGGATTCAATTAAATACTGGCCCTGCTTTGACTAAATGATCCCATAAAGTCACTTCCAGCCTGATTTATTGTATGGTTTAGAGATTTCAATGCAATATCAATATAGATCCTTTAAGTTCATTAATTCACATATTATGAGGATTTTCCCTTTGCCAGAGACAGCTTTAACACTGCTTATCATCAAAGACAAACGTTTTAATCTGGGAACCTATCTTTTGCTTTCGATTACAGAATTCATTGCTATTGACATAACATTGGTGCTATAAAGTTCATTTATATCTGTTTCAGATCATACATTTTTTCTCTATATGTGCTATAAACTCATAATTGCCTTTAGAGATCCCTGAAGATCCAGAAATTGCAGAAGAATATTATAAAGATGAGTTTGAATCCTGTTCAGAAGACAGTGAAGAGGAGGAAGATGCAGAATTGTCATGGATGGTCTCTAAGACAAATCACCAGGTATATGTGACCATTGGGAACACAGTATACACTTGATGGTCATTTTCCATGAGAAAACTGGGTTCCCAGAATTTGTCCTACTGACATTGCTGAATTTTTTTTTGTTGTTGTTAGGGGTGTGTGTATATATCAATAGCATGAATTAATTATATGTGTACTATAAGATATTGATAAGAAAGATTTTTGCATTCCTTCAAGATTAAAAATAACACTCCCATGAATGCCTTAAGGTAAATCATTGTCAGAAAACATCCTTGTGACTCTAAAACCCTCAGAGTGGGATCCTCTCAAATGCTAGCTGTGATTTAAATTAAATTAAAGCTGAGGTTATACTTCAGGCATAAGATCTAAGTTCCAGCTCTAATTCCCAGGCAAAGATAGACACCTCTAGTTCCTCCCTATATTAGACATATTTTCTAGGACAGTGTGATGAACTATGAGCCTAAACAGCTGCAAGACTTGACCAGCAAATCTGTAGACTTTCCCACATCACAGAAAGTGTCAGTGAAGAGAAAACTTATTGTTGAAAGGCTTAAAGTGGCTTTATCAGTTGAGGCTGCCACAAGAAAGTCAGGGATTGGAGTGTGAAGGTTGAAGATTATTGGAGAAGGCACCTAATTTAGATCTGATCAGAATGAGCTGAGATGAATCTTGTCTCCAGTGATCAAGTCTCAGTGAAATCAATAAACTTAAGTACCTGAGGCAGTTCTGAAAATGGATCTTCCTAAGGCATTCAGGATCTATTAATTTTTCTCATGGGCCACCAGTTTCAAGCATGACCTACAGTGGCTCTATCTGGTTCTGCCTAGGAACATTTACTTTATTCTGTGATCATGTGCAAAGTTGGCAGAACAGGGTGTGGTATCTTGTGCATTTCAGGGAACTGGCCAACTAGACTAGTACTCTTCACTAAACTATAAATAGCTTGTGGTTTTTGAAAAATTTGAACTAATAGCTTCTTTGAGACATAGTTCTTAAGGCAAAAATAAAGTGTGAGAAATCAGAGCTCTACTTCTATCACAGTAGCAGGGAATCCTGACATTGTCCTGCAAGTAAAACTTGAAGTTTACTCAGAAACAGCTTCATTCAATCTAAAAATGTCCTCCTAGCTTTCAAATTAAACACGCGTGATGCCTTAAAATTCGGGAGCAATTTGTACAGTAGTGGTCTAAAGAAAATTATTAGTCAATTGTAAAACAGTGGAATATCTTAGACAATTTTTTTTTTCAGTTTGCTGGGTTTATGCTTACCTACAACACATAGACATACAAAGAAACCATTGCCCAGAAAGTCTACCACAAGATACTCTTGAAAATGAAATTACTGCTCATTTTCATCAGACTCTGAGAGAATTTTTCTTTTTTAGAATGCCTTTTGAAATTTTCATTCAGCTTTCATTGATGGTATCGTTAAGTGTCAATCAGTAGTGTTTTTGTACAGGCAGACAGCTGCTTAGAATTAATGAAGGGCAGAAGATAAAAATAGATTTCTCTGTAATGCAGAATAAATTATGTGTTGGCATTCGGATGTGAGCAGCCACAGTCCCTCACGCTGCAGTGACTAATAATTCTGTGATGACAAGAACCAGCATGGTGGGCTGGAAGAGCCATCCCACTGGCACCCCGTTGTCTCTGTCCAGTCCCAGTGGCCCTGAGGCTTTGCTTTACCAGCACACAGAGCACTGACCCTCTGTGAACTGGCCTGCACAGACTGACTGGGATGGAGCCCCGTGACCGTTTGCCTTTTGGTGCTTCCTCTATCAAAGAAGCTAATTATCTGTGCTTTTCTCATGTTGACCCCAGCACGTTAAGATATTCATTAAGTGTGTTTCTGGGTATTGACACAATTACCTTTTCTGTTTCTTGGGAAGTGAAAATAGGCAATTTTTGCTTTCTCAAGTGAAAAATTCTGCAGTAAGTCTGAGGTCAAAGCAGAATGAACGTAGTTGTGCGAATCTGAACACCTGTGTCTGAACTCAAACAGAAGGGCAGTACTGTGAGGGGAAGTAAGCAAGCATTTTTAGGGAGCATACATCTAATGCAGGTTGGATGGAATATTCAGAGAAGTCCCTCTTTGGTGATTATAAAGGGATCTACAATTATTAACATGCACACAACATCTCTCTTCTGGATGTCAACAGTTATGTGAGATGAATCCCACTCAGAGGTAGGTGGGATCATGCTCAGTATTAATAATAAGCTTCAAATCCTACCAGAATAGCAAAGGTTTGCTTCTGCAGTCATTCACTTAATACCAAAAATCCTACTTCAATTTCTGTGGTGGGATTCATACTCTTAAACCCTTTCTTCAAAGATACCTTAAATCAAGCTCTTGAAGGTGTGTCCTAAAAAAGAAATCATTCCACTGCAACACAGAAAGGACTTGCAAGCTAATTTCTGCAAATCTCTCAAATTTCCGATTCCAAGATTGCTTTTCTAGTTACTTTTGTGCAGAGAGTGCAGAAGTGCTGCATCTGGTGGTGCTCTCTGGTGACCCCATTATTTCAAACAAGGATTAAAAAAAATTCCAACGTTCATTGCAGTAGCATGGGGTCAGAAAAGTCATCCAACTGAAAAACATATTAAGGTGCAAGTGTAGAAAGGGATATGAGGTGTTTATTGAAGCTATATTAGGCTTCCACAGATGTCAAGATGGTCTGAGAAGTAGTGGCCTTGTGGGCTATAAGACCATTTAGGAAGGTAGAGTTAGGCACTGAAACAATGTAATTTTAAAGGTTTAGGATGGGAGTTGAGACAGCTTTTTTTCTCATGTTGATACCTTTCAATACAGCCTATCTGATTTCAGCTACATTGTCCAGCACTGGAGTTTAGTGTCCTTTGTTCCTTTTTTTTGGAGCAGAAATGCACATTGACAGATTTCAAGGAACAATTTGCCAATTACTTTTCCAGACCTCCACCTCTTCAAGCCAGTGGCTCTTTTCCACATGTTTTTTTTAACTAGGAGAAACAATTTCTTATTGGGGGAAATCATGAAAGAGAATGACAAACTGTTTTTAAAAACATTTTGATATGTGATGCTTAACAGAGGTTTGATCTTGAAACTTGAAACTGAAAAATTAGTGTGTAATGAAGCTTCCATTGGCTTTGATTTAGCTGAGATGCTAGTGGATGCTCCTTACTGCAGTTCATCGCCATTCTCTTAGTGGTTTTTGTCAGCAACCATAATAACAAATTCACCCTCTTCATTATGACAAAGTCTGCTACTGTGATGCAGTTGGTTCCTATTTTCAAATTCCAAGTTGCTTCCGAGATTGTCAAGCCAGACAATCAGCTGGCATAAATTATCATAGCTCCAGCAGCTCTGAGTGGTCTGTGTGCTGTGACCCCAAAGATGCTCCACTGGATTCCTAACACATGCCTCGGCATGGCTTGTGGCTGTTAGAAATGGGGTTGTTTGTTCTGAATCCGAAATGTGCAAGCATTCACCCACAATGGCCCTTATGCAAAGGAGTGCCTCTCTTCTGGGCATATTTCTCCATTCTGTAGTGCTTTTCTTTCTCTGCAGAAAAAAGAGAAGGATTAAAGAAATATATTAAATGAAACAGCTAAATCCTCTTCCAGTGCTAAACCCAAGTGGGGAAAAGACAGGAGTCATGAAAGAGGTGAAAATATATCTTTTGCCTTACAGCACAATGAGAAAAAGATAGTTTTGTTGTTACAATTGGAGTAAATACGATGTCCTGTTGTGAGAAGTCAAAGGTTTGGGAATTACAGACTTTATCCTCTAAAAAAAGGGGAAAAAAAGGGTTTTATTAAAGCAATAATGTTGTATATGGTTATTTACTATGCTTTTGTCTATCTGTCTGTAGATTTGTGGTTAACTGTAAGTGACAATGAAAGTAAAAATAATTACAAAGTAATATTAACAGAAAATCAATATAAATTTTTAGTTTTGAATGAAAAAGATCTAATAACTTTTTAATGAAGCCCTAATGGTTCTTTTTTTCAGAAGTACAGAGAAATTATATCTATAATACTAAGTCTATCTTAATTCAATATATAAAATGTACTATATGTATTAACATTGCATTCTCTAGCATTTCCTGGCTGCAGAACTGGAAACCCTTGTGCTGACTTGATCAAATCAGGACCCCACAGACTGCTTCAAAAGGGCAAAGAGGCTCCTTCAAACCTATGAGCTTAGGGGTTACCTATTGCAATCGCCAACCAAGAAGCTGATTCCCACCTTGCAAACCTCAGCTAAAGTAGCAGAGCCTGTTTCAAATATAAGCCCATGAAACAACTTGGGGTGAAGAATAGTTAGTTTATGCTCATCCATAACAGCTCCCACTTGCACCAGAAGGTCCCAGTCATTGCCAACAATTACTGCTGTCCTGTTTAGGCCTGCTGGCAGTTCCTAAGTTTGAGAAATTTAGAATGAGCATTTTTAGTAAGATCACAGAACATAAAGCAGATTGTCCATTGTAGAAGTGGACGTCAATATTGTTTCTTTTTATTCCATTGTTTTAAGTCTTAAAGGCATAGAGTGCTGAATATTTTTTTTAAATGTGTATTTTTGACATGTTTTCTAGCAATGTCAAGATTTTGACTGTCAGTTTTAAATAGTCGAGAAAGCTGTGTTGTCAAATGTGATATGGCAGCAGCTTCTACACAGTCAGAGTCCAAGTTTTTCTTGGACTTTCATTAAATTGTGATGTGCTTCCTGGACAGCTATCAACGCATAATGGCCAGAACTTTAAATTTCATCTGTGTACACAAACAGCATTTCATATGAAAGATATAATGGAAACACTGTTAGCCATCTGTTTGGTAAGAGAACACTTGAAATATAAAAATGTTAAAATCTCTTCTTAATTAAAAATTTTTCAATTAGTTGTTGTTATTAGACATGCAAGTAGATGCAATTACACAAAGGATAAGTATTAATTTACTGTGGGCAGCTATCATAAGCATAAAAAAGCTTGGCATAGTTAAAAAGTATATAATTGCCTTTTTCAATGTAATATTGTCTTAGATATTCCAGGACTAACTGATGATAAAATGCTGGTGTATTTTCAGACACTGCACACCACCCTCTACAGTAAATATATCTCCTTTAAACTTATGCACAGTTATTCTAAACACTTGTGTATCTACAAGGAATCTGACTTAAATAATTGTTTGGTTACAACATCATTCCAAGGCCTGATGTTTTAGGAGAAGAAAACATAGAAAAAGTCCTGGGCAATGTAACTTCATTAAAGTCTAGTCTTGACACTTACTGGTGTGATATCCTCTGTGCTTGTGGGATTGTACCTCTGGTACATAGCATTTCTATTTAAGTTTGTGCTCACACTAATGCTATTCCTATTTCATTTGTTCACAGGACAGTGATATGGAGGCAATGGTTAAGTATTTGGAGAGTGTCCTGAATAACAGCTCATTGGGTAAGGTGATATCTCTTCTTTAGATAGCAGCAGGTATTAGCAGTTTGTATGCATCACAGTCCAACTATTTCCATTTTGCAACAAAATAACTCAAAAAATGTGATCTCCTTGAAAATTATTTCCTTAATCTACTGCAGAGAAGTATAATTATACCAAAAGAAAAGGCATAAGCAGTTAAGTGCTTTGAAAAAAATAAAGCCATATAGCATGATAGTCAGAAGTGTAAAATGTTAACAAAAACTTGGCTACTGTCATTTTTTCTCCAGAGGAAAATATTTGAGGATATATAAGCTATTTTATAGTTTTAAGTCCTGGTAACAATAAGATAAAATGTGTTAAAATATTTAATTTTTTAAAAATTATGATCAAGATTTGAATAATACTTAATTTATATTACAGTATCTCATTATAGGTACAAAGAAAACAGTGAGAATTTAAGGTTGTAATTTAATCCTGAAATCTCTGGCAAAATATTGTCTATAAATTTAGAGTTTGAAAGCCTGGGTTCCTGTGGTCTACTTAAAAGCTAAAAAGAAAACTTATATGAAAGAAGATATTTACTGTGGCTGCCATAGTCGCTGTCCTCGGAGGCCACTGGGTGGGACTGTGCCAGCAGCAGCCTGAGTGTGAGCTGCATGAAAGGCCAGCTACGTTCCCAAAGGCTCCCATGGGAACTGCAGTCTCATTTAGTTGCTTTGTTTGCATTCGTTCAGTCAGGATAAACCTGACTCGGTATTCTAAAACCACAACACAGGAGAATCCTAGGAAGTTCTCCTTCTGGAGATTCTTCCAGTGCTGAGCTCTGTTTCACCCTTGCTTGTGAGCATGGACAGATGGGAAGAGAGAGCCAAAGAGGAGGGATGAAAGGAAGTAGTCAAAGCTGTGGCCATCATAGTTTTGTAGCCACTGGTCACCTGGGTCCCATGTCAGGGAGACCCTCAGGACTGAAGGAAGGAACACTTACATCCAATTTCTCTTCACATTTCAGAGAACCCCCTGTCTCCAAATTCTGCACTCATTTATGCATATGCAGCATCATTGTCTGCAGTGGGTTTGCAGAAGTTAAAATAAGGAGAAAATTTTGCTCTGTGCTTTGATATTTTGTTATTTTAATTAAAGAGAGGAATTGCCTTGAAGGCTGCTGAGAACAAACAAGAATATTAGCCAAACAGTGCTGTTTTAAAAACAATCTTAGTATTAGAAACTCCCTTATCTTAATCTTTTTCATTCAATATTAAGGACAAGAAGAAGCCTTTTAAAAATTGTAATATTAAAGAATTAAATTGTACTTTTATCATTAAAAAAATATCCAACCAGTCTGTGCTGAAACCTATAGCCTTTCTCCAAGCTAAGGTAGTAATTAGGTATGATTTTCTCCAAAGAAATACATCCATCTAAAAATAAAGCTTATATGATACAAGAATAAGTGGAAACAAAACAAAATAGCTCACTACACAGTAATTAGAAGAACTGCTGCTATAGCCTAAGCAATTAAATCAAAATTTCTGTCAAGGCAAGACAAGATCAGACAAAGCCTGAAGCCTTGCAGACTCAGTTCCAGATGTGTGGGCTGGTGCAAGCAGTAGCAATACCATATTACTGGGCTACAGAGCTACAACAAAATTATAATGGGTACTCCTGAATTTCATGTCAATAATAGGGAAATAGAAGCAGGAATCTGGCCAGAACAGAATTTCTTGTAGCGTCCTTCATTGTTAAAGTATTACGAAAAATTACGAGTTGTTTCAAGTGGTTGGTAGTTCTAAAAAATAGAACTTTTTTTTATGTCAGCAAAGGCTGTGATAAAAAGGGTGCAATAAATATGCATTGTTTTTCATCAGGTGGAATTTGTTTAGTATAAACCTCAGTGTTTATAAAAGGACTTGGGAGGCAACTGAGTTTTCTCCTCAAGAAGTTCCACAGAGTCACTCCGAATACCAGAGCTTTAGTGTGGTACGCAGTTGCTTTTGTGTTGGCTATACAGCTCCGTGTGGAGCGCATTTGAAATAAGAGAGGCTATGCTGATAAACTGAAAAATTAGGAAGATCCCAGAAAAGAGCCGCAAAGGAAAAGGGAGTTTGAAAAACTCATTTTACAATTTACTAAATTTGCTTGGCATAAAGGAAGAGAAGGTTAGGGGTAGTTGGGTCACTTTGTGTCATTTATGGATCAGGAAAACACATCTGATTCTAACCTTTTATATCTTGTACAAAAAGGCATTGAAGGATCTCATGCGTAGCAGTGAAAGCTAAAGAAAAGAAATCTGAAATACAGACAGAAGTTTGTGACTCAGTGGAGATAACAGCTTCACAACACACAATGGCTTACAAAGAAATGCAGTAGATGTGTGTCACCAATTCTTTGGTCATTAGCAGAAATGTTTGTAGGAATGCCTTTGGGCCATAATTTATGAAAACTCTTACCAGATAATGCACCTGTGAATAAATTCCTTTCCCTACAGATCCTCAGTGAAAACCTCAAACTGATGCTCTATCACCTGAGAGAACAAAGATCTTTTGCCCTTTGCCCTGTGTTGTTCTGTGCAATACTGGGTTAGACACTTGGAGACATTCAAATACATTTAGAAAGCCACAATACCTGGTTTTGAAAAGCCACTGCTCTTGTTGTTTCATTTGATTTTGTTTAACGGATCAAGAATGATATACTGGATAAAAAATGCAAATAATTATCTGGTAACTTTTTGAAGAGGCATGGTTCCTTTTTGTGTGTTCATATGTGGGTAAACAAACTGCCTGAAGCTGGGTGCAAAATATATTATCAATGAAGTAGCTGCTTCTAAGAAAATACCCTTGATATAGAAGTTGGAATGGTTATGAATCAGCCCAACAAAATTTGTTGAGGTGTGCTGTAGCACCAGTGTGTCAAGCTCTTAGCAGTCTTTACTGAGAATTCATTTTTTTAATGACTAACCACACCTTTGCAGCATCCTACAATCTTCAGTCCATGCTGCCTTGCAGTAGCCAGACAATCATATTAAATGGAGAGGAAGATAGAGAGTTTGCATGTAGAGATGAAGTTTTTCTTGGCCAACTGCCAATGTGTAAAGTAGACAAAATAGGAATTATTTAGCCAGAAATCCCAGGGGGAAAAAAAAACCCCAAAACAAAACAAACAAGAAGGATGTCTTTAATAATGAAATGTCAGAGGAGAAGGAAATATTGTAGTAATAAATATACTGAATTCACTAAACAGAAAAAATATGCTGAGCTCTTACTACAGTGATATATCCTGTAATAATAGCAATGCCAGAATTTATCTGGTGCCTGTGGTTAAACATACTGTTTCTTAAGAGACTGCAAGGTTTGTATTTTCCTTAGGCCACTGGTGCTCGGTGCTCAGGGCATCAATTTTTAATTGGTTTCAAAGCACCACAGCCCTACATCTGGACCTTAATGCTGTGCCAACTGAGAGAGGAACGTGCAACCCAGTAAGTCATGAGCATTGCTTTGTACAGCACCTGGAGTTTCCTCAGGGCTATCCTGAGGATAGCTGAATTTTCCAGTGCTGCTAAAGGATTTGAATGCTTACAGAATCCATGTAAAAACATATGGATATACATGTGTACTGTTACAGGAAATGATCAGGAAATGTTTTTTGCATTAATGGATGAAATAATTGGTTGCCAGTAAGAACTGGGCTTGCCATTTTTCATCTTTCAAACTGCATTAACTATACCTGAGTTGTAATACTTAGGCACCAGACAACTCCTAGCCATTAGGTGTAAAGATAAGCTAGGAAAATGTTTTTAAATGTGCAATTGTTTGTCCGTCCAGCTAACAGAATCAGGAATCCATTTCTTCTGTGGATACTTCTGAATCCAGCAGATACTCACTGTGAGTGATTCAGTAGGATCACTCACAATGGAAAGTTTTAGTCTCAGTATTCAAATGTATGTGGTCAAGGTCTAGAATCATGTAAGATATAGGATCTATTGGGAGAGCTTGGATTGCACATTCCAGAGCATTTGGTGTTCTCTGGGGGTGTCTATACCAGCTCATAGAGGGAGGGTAGCTGCAAGCTCCCTCTGGCTGCATGTGATCTCTGTTAGTGCAATCCAAACTCAGCCAAACCCCAGCTGTGTACGAGTTAAAAACCCCTGCTAGGAGGGGAGTGTGTGTTCATTTAGATGAGGCACTGTGTTAACATGTTTGACTTTTGGTTTGTTCCTATCCTATGCAGAGCCCTCCCACGCCTGTTGAGAATTTGAGTCCTGTGTGCCACAGACCACACATTTACACAGGATGTAGTCCCACCCTGATGCATCTTCTCCTCTTTTGGGAATTGAAATCCTAATGCCAAACAATTTGCAAGAAGAAGCTAAAATAGCTGCTTTGTTTAGCTTAACAAATGGAAAGCTGAAATAGGATCTCTTTTTCCAATTATAAAGAAATGAAAGGAGTATGCAAAAGGGAAGGAAAGAACTGTGTAAGCCAAAGAAAAGAACTGGCACAGAAGGAAAATGAGCATGAACTGCTTGATAAAGAAGTTTTGTCAGGAAATAAGAGGGGAGATTTTAGCCACCAGCTCCCAGTGAGGCTTTGAAATTGTCTTTCAATGGGAGCGGTCAGAGCAAAAAGTACATAAATTTCTTAGGAAAACCACAGACTTGTATGATGGAATGACTACATGAAATTGCAGCATATTTGAGCTGATAACCCTGACAGTCCTTTGTGATTCAGCAATTCTGTGTTCCTGTGGATGAGTACCTCAGTGGTATGTGAGCCCTAGGTCCTGAAATATTGCAACAGCTCACAAGGCCTGCAAACAGAAAGAGTGGGCATGTGTGTTTATGCACATGTATATTTCTCACACATGTATATGTACTTACATGTACAGGTATGTTTATATATATATATATTCTGTTTATATATATATATATATTCATACATAAAAAGAGTAGCTTTATCTGAAGGAGAGGTGATGTCGTAAGTTAAATACTTCCAGTTTACAGTAATGATGAAGCTAAAGGAGAGACTTGCCTGTTAGAAAGAATGTTCTTGCTCTTAAAAATGAATACAAAAACAATGGAAGAAAATGCATATTACCTAAACAAATTTAATGTTATTGGATGTTAATCTGTCCCAGCACTTCCTCAAGTGATTGTCCTTTCTGTTGTAATTCTTTGTGTATCATACAGAAGGAAAATTGTTCTTACAATTCTGGTGTCTTTAAGCTATAAACCTACTTGTCCCTCAGAAAGAAGTTGCCCTTAATGTGCATTTAATAATCTCATTCATCTTTAATTAATATGGCACTGCCTTGTGAGAAACAGGAATAGTCTTCCTCCTTCTGACTGCCCTTGATTCTGCAATAGAGCTCAGGGGATGAAGGTGAAAAAGGTTGTGTGTCTGTGCATTGATTTGTAGGCTCGACGACTGTCACCGGAGTGTCTCCAGGGGTGCCCCAGGGATTCAGAGCCCTCAACAGTGCAATGGCTGAGACCAAGCTGAAACGCATGAGGGAGTAAGTGGCATATTTATGCGTTACCAATGTGCAGGCAAAGAATACGGATTTGAAAAACTGCAAAGCACAGCAAATAAAACCCCAAAATCCCATCAACAAGAAGAAATGGATGATAAGGTGTTTACAGATTTGCCTACTTACCTCTAGAGAGGATGAAAGTTGACCCTCACTTCTGATCATTCCAGTCTCTAGTTTGCCTTAATTGCTCTCGGTGTCACTCTGAATTTCACTTTCTTTATTAGCACAGCACATGCCCATAAATCACCTGCAGACATACACATTACCACCACATTTGCTCCCTCACCCACACTTCATTCTTGCGTGGAATGAAAAGTGAATGAGTCTGTTTCCCGTGGTGATATGATGTTTTAAAGCAGACAACATTGCTGCTCTTGGCTGGGATTTTCAAATGAGACAGAGGAATTTACATGGGCAGTTCCCTTTGAAACTTATTGTCTACTTGTTTTCAGCATTGCTGAAACCCCAGCTTTATTTATAAAGGTTTCAGTGTCTTAATAAAACAAAGATCTGTGTTTCCTTTCTAGAACGTACTGGTTAAAGTATCTTGAGCCCTTATCTTGAGTCAGTATTTCTGGCCTTCCAAGATTTATTGCATCCTAATTTAGGTGCTGATCTGATAACCATAGTGTTATAACTGTTCTCAGATTATAAACTCTTTAAAAAAGGGCATTTTTCTCTTGTGTAGGTGGACAGTGCCAATAATGTGGTGCATGTTATTGGAATGCAAATAAGTTCAAACAGTAGATGCTAATAGTTATTTGAGTCCTCTAAAGAAAATGAGTACAATTCCAACAGCATTGATAACAATCACTGTTTAAAACAAATCACCATGTATTTCAGGAAAATACCAACCACATTTACTCCAGATAGGAGTTGTTTGGTTTTATGGTATTTCAAGATGCAACAGCTCCCAGGGTTTCACTTCATGGCTTAGCTTTTATTGTGCAACCAGTCCCAGGTCTCATAGCCTTCCACTCGTATTGCTTTCCGTTCTCTTTTCATGGAAAATACTTACAAAAATAAAGTAATGCATTGTTTTGTGCCAGCTACTTGCAAGGTGAGGTTTTTAGTCAAAATGCCCACTAAACTTAGATTTCACCTTGTGTTCTCATGGTTGCTGGATAAAACTTAAAATATTTGAACTTCATAGTCATTGCTTTTAGGGCTGAGGTATGATTAGATCACTTCTTTCAAATTCTGTTTTTCCAGTGCAGCTTCATGGTTTTCACAGTTTGTTGTGACTCACGTTTTTCTCCTTCCTCCAAGAGATAGGGTGACTTTTTCATTTTCTGACTATGTAAAGGTGAGAAAGGACTTAATTGCTTGAAAGATAAAGTTTTAAGGAACAAGTGAGTGAGCACAGTATCCAGCATGTAGGTAGTCAAGGAGATCGCTGCAAACTCTGACCCGTGGCCAATCTGCACACCAGGCACAGTGGGGTTTTCAGTGGTGAGAAGGAAGCACATCTGGATGTGAATCAATACAGAAAGCCACAGCTTCTCTGCTCATCCCTTGGCAAACTTCATATGATGTGTTTGTTGAATGTCATCCACACAACAGTGCCACATAAGCAAGGCTAATATAGTTTAGACTTGTACTATTCAGTTTTACTCAGGTAGATGCAGACTTCTGGGGGTGATCTTCCACATGACAGCTTCTGAAGAGGGAGACAATGTGAGGGATTTGTCTTACAGAAACTGAGTAGCTGGAGTTCCTATAAGGAAAGAGAAGAGCAGAGCAGGGGAAGTAATGTGGAGGTGCAGTAAAATCTGTTTGGGTGCCAAGTCACTGTAGAAAGAGGACTATGAAGGCTTGGGATTTGCACCATTTTTAGATGTTAGGAGCAATAGATTCTGATGAGGGAGACTCCTATGTCATGAACTGCTCATAAAGAAACTTCGTGCCCAAACATTACAGATGACCTTACTGGAAGAAAGTATCAATAGCTCTGATAAAATGGTAGATTCATCTAAAATAACACAGAGTCTAACAGCAAAAGTGCCTTTTAGCCATTTCCAATTGACACGTGAATAATGTGGGCTTGCAAACAACTGTAGCAAGACAGTCACTTGACAAGATGTTATGTGTCATGCTTGAGTTACTGCAGTGTACTGCACTAAGTGCCTTCTTTGACTTGCTGTGTATCAGAGCAGCAATTTAGGAGGCTTCTTCTATATTCTTAGGCAGGATTTGACAAGGATACTCATGTGAGAGGGAAGCTGTGCTAAAAATCTTTATGGGAATACAGAAGGAAGCCACTGATATTCTTGAATATTGTAGGTAGCAGTGCTTGGTCTCCTCCCATTTTAGGTGGAAAGAAATGGCTTTTTCTTCACTACAGCCCCTGACTCTTTCCCCAGACTTTTTCTTTCCAATTACCATTGCACTCTCTGTTCCAGCTGATCACATCCAGCATCAATGTGAATTGCTGTCCTCTCAGTAAAAGTCATGATAAATTCACCTACTCCAGTGACAACAATTTCTAGTTTGTTATATTTGGTATCAGAATTCATTATAAAGTTTATAACAGCAGAGATTAAACTTTACCTTTCAAGCAGAATTCATTCCCTCCACAAAAATTTCCATTCCAGTGCTAAACATTTCGATATTGGGATCTGCAGTGTCGATAAGAAATCTCCATTTTTTGAACTAGCTCCCACAAAGGTTATCATTATGCTCCTTCCCAGCCCTGCATGCCAGCAGTGAGAGGTCAACCAAATACAGAAACCAGAGCTACAAGATTCTTATTCCTCATATTGGGCTTTGAAACTGAGGAATCATGTTAGATGCAGAAAATGGGAGGAGCCATATCCTGGTGTTTTCTGTCCAGCCCACAAGCTAATTCTCTTGGTGCTTCCCATCCTTGATGTTACTGGGTAACTTGGTGCATGCCAGGTGTGAGAAGCGTTATTGTCACATGCTATCCAGAGCCAAGTTACCTTCATGGAGGGATCCATGAAGACAAACGAATGACTGTTCACTGATGTTCCCCCACAGAGACTTTCCAACTCTGCATCTCAGAAGAGAACCATGCTGTTCTTCAGAAGCAACTCCTCAAGCCAAAGCATTTTTCCTGTCAGATTAAATTGTAGTAGCAGCAATTAATTTTTTTCCCCCAAGGTCCATACAAAAAACTTAGTACAGATCATTTCGTGCTCCTTTGTGGAGATATCCACGAATATCTACAATCAGTCATTTTAATAGCCATGAACTTTAATATGCACTTTAGAATTCAATAAAATGTGTGGCAGTAAAAGGAAAAGGCTTTTATGCCCCAAATTTTAAGTAAATTAAAATCCTTTAACCCAGCAGTAAGCACCTCTTAGTCAGTCCCCAAAGTCTTACGCGCAGCAGCATACCATGAACAAGCAAAAGACTTCATCATCTCCTGCTGAGTGTAAGTAAAGCAGTCTTTCAGAAATCACGAAGAAAAGGCATTGGGTGATATTTTTATTCTGGTCCTGTGAATGCTTGCAACACTACTGGCTTAGACTCAGGAGCAGTATGTATATATGCTTCTTGTGCTTGTGATGCTGCCATCAAATGCACCATTTATCTTAAAATTTCAGAAAGAAAGGTTGTTTTGAGGTCATTCAGTAGGCACTGGATGTTCTTTGAGATAAGTAGTCCTAAAATGTTTGAAGTATAGAAGGCTTTTTGTACATTTATGTGTACAATTAAAAAAAAATTCTTACAGTAAAGAAATTGTTTACTTGATGTAGTATTTCGATATATGTGGAGTAGATCTTTCTGAGCCAAGTGAAACTGGTTTTGTTATTGACATCTTTGAGGGGATCCTTAGTGAAGACAAAAGCAACAAATACAGAAAAGGTAATTGGTTTTTAAGAGATTAAAAAACTTCTCAGTGACCTTTTGATTGTCATTGACTGTCACATTGAAGGTGTCATGATGTAAACATGCTTGAGGAATATGATGTCTTCTCACAGACAAAAGACATATTTGGTAAGGAAATTTTTTGGCACTGTCTGAGCTACCACTATCTGTTTTTTGCAGATGAATAGAGTACTCCTGAAGGTATTGATCCT
Organism: Corvus kubaryi; assembly: GCF_017639235.1. Classification (NCBI taxonomy): domain Eukaryota; kingdom Metazoa; phylum Chordata; class Aves; order Passeriformes; family Corvidae; genus Corvus; species Corvus kubaryi. The sequence goes on along the minus strand of NW_024581137.1, from coordinate 16,018,940 downwards.
TAAATGGTTCTGAGCATTGAATTTCCTCTTACACACACTACTGTGTTCTGTCCAACACTCCTTTTTCAGGTAATAATTTCTGTCTGGTGATCCCAAGACATCTTACAGCATGACTATAGTTTTCTGCATCCCATGCGCTAAGCCAAAATTTTGTTTACATATTCATCCTACTTGTCACAGTTTCTTACACCTCATTTTAAAGGCCAGTCTCAGATGAGCCCAATGAGTTCATTATGGAAACACATTAAACATCTTAGTCCATGAGTTTCTCTTTCTTTTACTGAAAATCTACTTTAAGATAATTGCACTGTTACCTTCCAGACCCAAATTGGAAGAAAGTATTTTGGGTTTGCTGTTTGCTTTACAAGCAAGTGAGACTACAGTAAACTCAGCAGGAACACTGGAAGATTGAACCCTTCCTGTGTGTGACCAAGCTGGGATATTGATTCTTGGCTTCTGTCAGGGAGACGTGAGTGAATGCTCCTGGCTCAGGAGTGATTGCTGTCCCAAGGCAATGACTGAGAGAGAAAGTGGGAACAGGTGAATCCTGGGCTCCTCCTGCCTAAGAAGAAATTAAGGTGAGTGAGACAGTGGCTACTGCTCAGAAGTTTAGGAGTCCTCTGCAGCAGAAGCAGCAGTACCCCTCAAGGCTGAAGTTGGACCTGATGGTCTAATTCCTCAGGCATTTTCCATGGGTCTTCATTCAGCTTCTTCCCACTGTCCATACTCTTCCCCTTTCCATGACAAAAATGGGCTTTGTCTCTTATGCTGCTCCTCCTGCATCTGAGGATGGGAAGAGCACATCACCTGCCAACCCCATAATTTCAGCAGTTCTTAGCATCTTTACATTTGTTATGGTGCACTTTGAAATGAACAATGAGAACAAACTTGGCAGTTAGAGTGAGTGAGTATTGGGGCACAATTAAAGTTTGATGCATTTTCTTGGGATGCTCATTTTTTGCCCATTTTGCACATTACTTGAACCTCATGTCCTACCCTTAAACCAATATGTAATATTTTGTGAATTTACTTAGATAAAGAAAACTCAGATTTTTTCATCTTCTCTGCTGAGCTGTATGTCATAGATCCATGAGTCATTCTGTTATTCTGAATTTTTAAGAACTTTTTTTTAAGTGGACAGTAGTATTATAATTGCTTTAGCACTGGAGGGAGTTTTTATTCACTTTGAAAATTGCATTTCAGTAGCAAAACACCTGAACTTTTAAGAATAGACTCACTCATTTTAAAATGTCAAGTGGCCCCAAACACTCAAAACATTCAGAGTTTGACTTATACTTCTTTTTGTTTTGCACAAAACATGTTCATGGTTTCCCTAGTTTCTCCTGCTGTGCATACCCAATGCATAGATCAGGCTGTTCAGATTTCCAGTACCTTGATTTTGTCAATAGTTTGCAAATGTGAAAATGCTTTCATGCAGCATTAATTATAAAGTCTGTTTTCAAAACAGAACCACTCAAAGAACTTTGACAGTGTTTACTAGAAGCAGCATTGCAACCTTGGGAAGTCGACTTGAGGGAAATATAGGTAGGGAATTTTCCAAGAGATTTGATGGAGGAATGACCAGGGCTCTGTTTTGGGAGACAATAAATGTTTTCTTTTTAGGAAAAAATAAAAGTACTAGACTTCTATCTACCTCTTTAAGTGCCTAAACAGGTCTGTGAAGCTTGTGTTATTTTAATGCAGATCCAGAAGAAACTGAATGCATAAATCTTTCTAGGCCTTTCTGAAAATCACAGATCTACTGTCCATAGTTGGTAATTGCTTTTCTTTCTTTCTCTGTAGTATGGTGTCATCATGGAATTGTATGGCTCTGCCAAGACATGAATTTTCCTTAGTCCTGTTTTGTGCTAGGAACTTTTTAAAGGGCTACAGATGTGAAAAGAGACTTGAAAGAAGTTGTGGACTTAATCCACCTAGCTTCAGGCCCCCTTGGGTGGATTTAGATGTGAGCTAAGCCCAAATGGTTGATGTTCAAAAAACTGTTTCCATAAAGTTTTATGCAAACAGATTTGGGAGTTTTTTTTGTGTATACATTAGTGTATATTTTTATGTATATGTATACACATGCTTATATATTTGCCATAATTGGGCATCTCACATTCCACAGGAGGTGGGGTTTTTTTCAGCTTTTAAAATGCCTTTTTGATTGGATTGTGTAAGAGTAATTTTACTTTTGCTGTAATCTTGTATGGGTGTTTGTCATAGCTCAGAGCTTGAATGCTGCTTCACCTCCCTCTGTGGCTGTACAGTGCACAAGCCAAGCTGGAAATTTTGTGAGTAAATTACTGTGGTGTTTGTGATATTTCTATCAAGATTTGTCCATCTCCATACCAGCTGATTACATTAATTTCTCCATTGAAGGACCTGATACGTTGACAACCTTTTAATGAGAATGGCTAATTGCTAACTCAGAAATGCATTGTTTTACATCCAGTGGTAACACTTAATACAATATGGCTAAAGACAAAGCTTGGCTTGAGAAAACATATATATAGTAATTAGTATTCTGATTGTTTCATTGAAATGCATAAGTACCTTTTCCTTTCTCTGATAGGCAAATTGTTAGTTTTATAACTGTAATTTTGGTGTGAAATCCTAAATTGGGAGAGACTCCCTCCCAATATCAGGCCATGTAAAAGGAAATCATCATTAACTGTATAACCACACAGCTGAACAAAGGAGAATGCAGTAATATTCCTAAATTATTACAAGATCTGTGTATAATTATTGACTTTTCAGAGGTGACTACTGTATCCTTGCATGCCCACATTCAAGAAGTAGCTGTATATTGTGCTGCTCATCAAACATACCTGTATAAAACAAATGCATTGATAAACAAAGCAAATAACATCAGGCATGTGTTAAATGTGCCATGAGTTTCTGCTTGATCTTGATCAGTGATGCTGAAGGAATTAAACGGATGACTTTTCAAAGACTCTTTGTATGCCATGACACTATTAAAAATCAGGATGTTTTTTAAATAATTATAGCCAGGCTAGGAAATCTCAGACTGTGTATAAAGCTACTGCAGCCCAGCTATTGCAACTGAAGTGTGTTTTGGGTAATTCTTCACAGGCACAGTGTAATTTTCACCCACCCTACCTCATGAAGAATAGCTCTATAGAAGCAAGTATGTTTCCTCTCTTATTTTTAGTATTGGTAGTAAATTTCTGAATATAGATAGACTTTACAATTGCAATACTCAGGTTTGATTTAAATGACTGTGTTTTGTTGTAATTTGTTTCCTTCTGTGGGAAAAACTAAAAACCGCACATTTTATCGTATGATAAAGCATCTTCTAAATTGATAGTAGCTAGAATTCAACTAGCAGCTCTAAATTCTAATTAATACTTCTTCCAAGCGCAGATGTCAGCTTCAATTCCCATTTTATAAATTAATTTATCTCTGAAAATGAGGTGCATGGAGAATACTATTGTTTATATTTCTTCACCTGTGTGTCTACATCTTTTAATAATAAGATCCTTCTTAGCTCATGGGAAAACATGTTCTAAATATGGTTTAGATTTTGCAGGTCTTTGAAGTAGGACATCAGAGAGTTTTGTTTGCAATCAAATTAAGGTGCTTTAATTCAGGAATTATGAAGTAATTAAGGATGAATTATGAAAATTATCATTGTGTCTTCAAGTGAAGAAATTTTCATTCAGCAGTAATATGAGGAAGGTCAAAGTCCATTGAGGCTTGAAGGTGAAGGTGGGGGTTAATATTAACAATTCATATTTCTTTTCTTACTAGCTTTTATATAATAATACTTTCCATTACCTTTTTTTTTTCCAATAAGGCCTTTTCTTAGACTTAGCCATTTTTTTCACATTTCCAAGATTGAACAGCTGTCAGAACTAGAAAGGCCCTACCTTTAGAAATAAGTTCCTAAAACCTGAATCATGGAACTTATTATACTCTTCTCCTAGCAGATCTCAAAGGGTCTTTAAACAGCAACAGAGACGTTTTACTGCAAATAAAGATTTGAACCCAGAGCCATTTCTTTCAAGAGTCAAAGTTTTAATCATTCATAGCAAGTAAGGCCAGCAAACTGAATGACAGAAATATAACTCGAGAGGACAGAGATCTTTTGTGTTCTGACTGAGATAAACCTGTTTGTTTACTGAACCATGAGATGCTGTAGCAGATGTCCTAAGATTTTGTGGTACAGTTAGAAAACAATATTTTATATGAGACTAAGGATATGTAATTTCCTGATTCTTTTGCAGAGTCATCTCAGGAGACAAATGTAACAATCTTTTTCACTAAGATTCATATCACTTCTGGTTAGCTGCAAAGTGGCATGATAGTATTGTTTTAAAGAGAAATATAGGGTTAATAAATTGATGCTTGGAAATAGTATTAACTCAGAGACAAATCATTGTTGGATGTGTTGATGAGAATCCTAAGTAATACTGCTGGACTCCATGGGGATTCCCTTGAGTTAGGAAAAACAGGACTTAGAGGCATCAACTGAAATTTTTCTTTCAAAGATCCCTTCACTTGCTTTTATGCCCCATGAGCCCAAAAACCACAGATTTGCTCTCTGCTTTACAATGTGCTCATTGGTGGTGGATGCAGGTGGCCTGGCTGCATTCAAGAGGATAAATAAATGCCCACTGGAATGGGTATTCCATGTCCAGAAAGTTTCTTTATTAAGGTTTACACTGATGTAGACATGAGTAACTAGCATTTTGAAATAACTGAGTTTTCTGCGTTTGTCTTAGGAGCAGTGTGTTTGTTGCCTGTTATGGCAGTGTGAGATGTTATTGCTGGTGCCTGATCCCAAGGGACTTCATGGTGTGTTCAGTAGTGGCTTGGGCAAAGCCCCTCCTTGCACAGACCACAGGCAGCTCCCTGAAGGCACCAGTGAAACCAGGATGGCTTTAAATTATAGTTGCCATCATGCTGAATGGCATTGGAAAGTGAGAAGCTGAAAAACCCCTTCGCTGCTGCTTTGTGTCATAGTTACCCTTCAAGGCAGGTCACGACAAGTTGTTGAGAGGTATTAACCCAGCTGCTAATGCCCATGCAGGAGCACAAACCTCAGCATTAATCTTGTTTTGTGGCTTTTGTCAGTGTGGCGTAAAGGTAGGTGGATTGTAATTGATCTCCAAGCCAGAAAGGAGATGTTAATATGTAGCTGGTAGCAGAATAGTCAAAATAAAGACCCATGGGATAATAGAGAATTCTTCATTCACCCAGGGAAAGATTTACAATTTCCTCAGTCAGTTGAGAACACAACATTATTAAATTGTCAAATTTTAGCAATTTTGCCTTGTTGCGTAGGAAATCAACTGCGAATCACCAGATAGCCTGATAAATTCATTTAGGCCCAGATCCACTAAATGACTTGGAATGGTTTTAGACACCCTGTGTCTAAAAATTGCAGTTCTCAAGGGTCCAATTTAGCTCCCCTCTACTTCCAGCAGTGCCTATGATTTTGCTGATATTCTTTACTGCGTCTCACATGCTCAGAAGTGCCTTGTCCTTGATAGAACCAAGTCTCTATTTTACATCCATGCTCCATCCTTATCCACAAATCAAATATCAATATGGCCTTTGGGTCTTGTTGCAGTTAATTTTCTCAGCCATGTGTTGTGTGCTGCACAAGAGCTGGCAACAAGAGGCATTTTTTTTCAGGCCACAGCTTCCATGGGTGACAGAGTCCCCACACTGGAAATATCTGCTGTGCAGCCAGCGTGTTAGTGGTCACAGCATGCCTCCAGCCCTGTGCCTCCTCTGCCTGGCGTACTGGGGCTGCTCTCTGCAGCCAGGAGTGAGGGAAGCTGAGCTCCATGAATCCCTCTGCCTATCTAAGACTCTGTAACAAAGAAATGAAAGAACAATCTGAGATACAACATTGAAGCACATTGCTGTGTGTCAGCTGAAGCCAGACTCTTGATTGGTGGAGCCCAATGTAACTGCTTTGATTTCAGCACACTGAAAAACCATTTAGGGCAGTGTGGGATGGAGGTGTGGCCCACAATTTTTGTCACAGTAATGAAATCCCAGATGTCAGGTATCCTCTTTGCTCGTGTCATCTTGGCTGAGAAAGTGATGATGACTCATAGTGAGTTTACAGGTGAGTAAGCTATAGGATGGCACAAAGAGAGTAAATGCCAGTAAATCAGAAAAGATGGATGGCCACATGACTGTAAATGGGAGTTCTGCACTTGTTCTCACAGCACATTTCATGGTAAGGCTTTTATTCTTTTCAAAACATTAGTGCAGGTATCCCCTATTTCATGTGAAATAGCAGTCTGTAATTGTGCCTCTATGGGATTTTACATGGATGGACAAATATCCCCTAGCACAGGACCAGGGCCATAATGGACAAACCTTGCTTTCCAGGAAGCGCTTTCCCTCCTCCCTCCATCAGGATGATCGATTCACTCAGTGATGCCTCTTTGACATTTACTCTCTGAGATCCCACACTTCTGCCTCTGTGAGGCATGATGTGGTAGCAGAGTTGTATTAATGCAGCTCTCAAGTCCAAACAGACCCTGATGTCTTCTTTTGTAAAAGCAGGTTATAATTTTTGTTACCTACCCTGTAATTTTCAACCTATGAACATTTCCCCCTTAATTCTATTGTATCAGCTATTATACAGATTAGCTGATTTGCATGCTCTGCCAAGCTGAACAGAGAAGATTCGAATCTGCAGGTCACATTTATTAGCAGAAGCAGTACTCCCAGGGTACATGTTTGCTTAATTTTTCATCTTTAAATAGACAGGACTGCCAAAAAATTAAACATACTTGTCTAAGAGGGAGACAGGAGTCATTAAAGGCACTGATGAAGTAGCAGTGGTTTCAGGATAGCTTCTCATGTATTGATTTTTAACTGTTGGAGAGAAATGGTGATATTTTTATGATTTTTTTCTAAGAAATGTACATTATTTGTCAATTTTTTGGTCATTATTTTAGTTTTCAGTGGTAATCCAATACCTAGGCTTCCAGTGTCTGAGAATTAATTATTTCCAACAGTTTTTATTTTCTCCTAAACTACATTCTTGGTAGAAAAGAAAAAGGCAGTTTCTAGTTACAGGAAGCAGGACTGAGTCAGGTCTGGACCTGTAGAGATTCCAGTTTGGCCCTGTGACTTCTGATCCTGGGTCCTGGCTTTCTCTGCCCCAGGTTCCTCATCTGCCTCTGTGTCAGGAACCAGCAGGAGGGGTGACCTGAAGCCTAAGGAGGATCACACCTGGGCATGACTGAGGTGCTAGAAAAGCAGAGAGCAAGTAGGATGGGACAAGTTTGAGAAGCAATAAAGTAAAATTCTTTGCAATGTTTTCCTAGGAATTGAGGAATTTACATAGTATGGAACTCTTACTGGCTGACATTTCATTATGATGTTATTCCTCAGCAGTAACAGGATGACCACTGATGGAAAGCAGCTACACTGTTAGGCTGATTCTGCTATTGGGTGAGAACAGTTGACCTTGCCCTGGTGTTAGACATGTAGCAAAATCAGTGCAAAACAACGAAAAACTACAACTGCAGTTTGTGATGTTGTTGTTGGGAGGCAGGTTTAACCTTTTAAACTACTATGGGAAGTGTGCCTGCTCCCTCTGAACCTACGTGCACACTTACTGAAGTTCTAAGCCTTAATGCTTAGAACACGTCCGATCCCCTTCTCTGTCCCTGTACAGCTCATCCTTGGTACAGCCACAAGCTGAGGGTGTCCCAGCTCCTGCTGCCTCAGGCATTGGCTGAGGAGCCTACTGCAGGCACCATATGACATGGTTCCCTTCCAAGAACCTCCTTTTTGTCTAAAAGATGACCAAATCTCAACTACTCTAACATGTAAAAGTTTAGTGAAAGAAAACAAATCCTGTGTCAGAAGCATGAGGAGCAGACAGATAGTCTGATACACTGAAGGAAAATTACCCAGGTATTTTCCTCAAAATATGAAGCCATCACTGAGTGAAAAATTTTGTGTTACTTGTGATAAATGAATTTAAAGATGTTTTTCCTTTAGGAGGAAGAAATGCTGTTCATTGTCTTGCCATTTTCAAATGGATCTTTTTTATAAATCAACATTAAGAGTGTGTGCTGTGAATGTGTATTTTGTCACTGAGTTACAGATCTGTGTTCTGATAAAAGGAGAGCACTGTAGAAAATAAAAAAGTGTCAAGTTAGCTCATGCTGAGCTTGTACAATGGTTTTCTTGTATTTCATAGAAGCTAAAATAAAACAATGAATAAGAAAGTGTGCTCACATAAAATGCTACTGGTGTTTGGCTGACTGGGGTTGCTCCTTTTGGTTTTGATGAAATCCAGAGGCAGTAATACGTGTCTGTTTACCAGACTTGCTGTAGATAAAAGAGTCTGTCAGACTCAGTGTGGAGAGGATTCTTGGACTGCAACAAAGACGATGACCATGCTTCCCATGACTTTACTATGGCCAGGTTTTTACTCTTGGGCTCCTGGTATGGCAAACAATCATGGAGAAATTCTCCAGGAAACTTTAGTTCATTTTACTGTCAGACAAACAAGGTGCATCATGTAGGTTCGTTTTAATCAAACCTACAACATTTAGAAGAAATCTGTACTAGTTAATGCTTGTGTTAATATTTAACATGAATTAACTTTTACTTGACCTTTTCTATAATATTTATCCCCAGATCTGCCATTGAGAAGCTGGGAGTGGAGGCATTTGAGGCTGTGTACAGCTGTCTCAAGCAAGCGAGACAGCAGAATGCCAGTGAGGAGGAGATCAGGAGGTGTTTGGAGAAACTGGTGTCTAGAGCAAGTGATTGCTTTGAAGTGGATCAGCTGCTGTACTTCGAGGAACAGCTACAGGCTTCCGAGCCACATCTTCAGCTGTAACAGTGTGTCAGCAGCAGCTGGAAATGGCACAGAGGGGGAAGGGGCCTCCTTCAGGCCAGCAGGCAAGTACAGGTGGTGTTTGGGGGACACTGCTGAAGGTAATGTAGTACCTAAGCATGTGGGTAAGCACCATTTGAGAGTCCACACAGCAGTGAGAAGTGGGTAAATATGGCACAGATTACAGGGGCAGGAAGAAGAACAGATGTTTGTGACAGTGGAGGGGAGGATTCACAGTTACCAGAGTCCCCTTTTTCTACCACTTAAAACATAAGGAGGGGTGTTCTGGGCCGTGTCTGGATGCCAGTTCACACTCAGAGCATCACTGGCAAAGCTGCCTCTGATGGAATGAAGCAGGATTAGACTCCAGCTGCTGTTGATTTCTGTGCTAACTGGTCCTCATGATATTTAAGCCCATAATTTTTGTAATTTGGCAGATTTACCCTTAAACATATATATATATATTTATGGCCACTCATCCCCTATTTGCCTTATTATTGATTATTCAAAAGGGCTGCATTTAATCTGTTTAAATTTCAAAGGAACTGTGGAAATACATACATATGTGCATATTTATATACATATATGCATGCTCACATACACAGAGATAGGTGTGTATATTCATAATGGAAGAAGCATGTCTGGTTGCACACTGTACCTGTAGAAAGAGTTTTAGATTAAATTCATCCTTCAAAAATGGAAAAAATAAACTGATTTTTTTCCTGCCTTGCACATTGTTACCGTTACAGTTCTTTTCTAGTGTTTATGCTCCCTTCTTCATATGCATCCCACTCCTGCTGATTTCAGCTGTGTATCAGGCTCTGATTATATACCTGATGTTTCCCTTCCACCTCTTCCTTCCTTATTTTGCATTCTGAGCTTCTTCCTCCATCTGTGCATATGACTAAAGGTTAACAAAGTCATACAATTGGTAAAGGAATCTAAAAGGAATTGTAGACCAAATGAATTTTAGGCATTAAGCCATTCATAATCCTTATGCTTCCTGCTTTTCCACCACAACTCTTAAACGACTTGGGGACTGTGTTAAATAAATTAAAAGAAATTCATATTATGAATATAAAAAAAAATTTCTATTTGACCTGAGATGAGTTATTTACAGTGAAGTGTACCAGTATTTATGGTCAATTAAGCAGTTCTACTGATCCATCTTTATGACGTGTGTTAAGAGACTCAAAGCAAAAGGCAGGTAGAGTCATCTAAATCTATTCTAGCAGCAGCATAAGCTGAGGAAGCAAAGAGCATGCCCAGCTACAGATGATGTGGCACTATACTTCCAGCTCAAAGTAGTAAGAGATTCTGGTATGTTTCAGTTTTTTCTAGCTTCAGCTTTTATTTGGAATGCATGTTACAAGCCAGAGACTAAAATCCACTATGGTGTTCACTGAGGTAGGGAAACATATTGTTTGTCAGGTTTCAGTCTCTTCCCTATTATTTCTTCTTGACCTACACTTCCCATCCTTCTCAATGTTGTGTATGAGTACCTGATTAGATATTTTTTGCACAAAACTGAAGACCATTTTAAAACGGAAGTGCTGAAGTCCAAGATACAGGAGGAGTGCTTGAATGTTGCAGGGACTATAAAGTCCAAAAGCAAACAATGAGTAACTGACACAGTGAGAATAATGTCAGAAGAAGATAATCTTCACTCCTTCATTTACTTCTGCTGCAGTTCAAGGTGATTTATCACAAAAACTTCAAAAACAGCCTCTGTAAGCAGTCAATTCCTTTTTTATTAGTGACAAAGACTATTTCAGGCTTTTTTCCATGCAGCTTGAAAGAAAAAAATACCTGGGTAAGAATGGGTCAGGCTCTTTAAGTCAGTCAAGGACTCGGAAGATCATTAAAGGGAAACCTTTAAAACCTGAAAAACATGATTTAGTCACTCAGATTGACTTCAGGGAAGTGGTTGCTCTCTGATGAGCAGTATTTTCTTTCATTTGTTGCACAGAAAAAAAGAACTCACAGTGCCTTTTAGGCTTACTTAGTTGCTTTCTGCTCTCTGCAGGGAATGACCTTCAAGGCACGTGAGGATCTGGAGGTTACTGGTTTACTGCTTATATGCTTTAAACCATACTTTGTTTTGTTTTGTGGTTTTTTTAAATGAATCATACCACAGTTAGCCAATGTAGTATACATGTTAAACACAGCAGGAAATTTTCGTCTTTGAGCTGTAGTAAAAGCACAGAAATACATCCCATGGATTTGACAGAAATTTTTACGTCACTGTTTAACTTGCAAAATCCCATTGCTGGTGGTCATTAGTAGAAATCTAAAAGGAAGGAGGAAGATGTTGATATTGTGGATCTTCATTAATAAAAAAGCAACAGAACTGCTGGAAGTAAATGTGAGGAAATAAATGTAAAGGCATTAATAGATCCTCATAAAAAGTCCCATTTAACCTACAGATTTGTACCAAAAGCTTTGCAAACATGAGGCAACCTTGCTGCCTTTTTTATTGATTCTCTTAAAAATGCTACAAGATTAATTGCTTGATGAAGAGATACTGAAAACAAAGGAAGTGGGGTGAGTATTTTTTAAATGCTTTGAGGCCTTAAATCTGGTATAAAGGTGCTTGAACTATAAAGGGAGAAACAACATCTGAGTTTTCTGATAAGAAGTGCAACTGTCAGTTTCTTGTTGACAGCTGGATTAGGAGGTAGATCAATTCTATTTTTCACAGCAAACAAAAAGGAAATCCTTTCTTAGAGGTGATTGTTCTGCCAGATAATTTCTAGAAAGCATCAGAATCCCCTCTTTGTAAGGTGAATTAAAGGCTTCCAGTGCCTGAAAATCTTGCCTGCAGGAAAGGACCTTTCTTCCTCCAGGACCTGGCTTTGTGACTGCTGCCTTGTGATGACCAGCTCCGAGGTGCTCTCACAGCCAAACCACAAATCTGCAGCTGGCACAGCAGGAGCTCACCCCTGACTGCTGCTGGATCTTCAGCTCCACATATAACCAGAGCAATGGAGCATCAAGAAGATACACGGGTGAAAAAAAAGGTAGGAGGCAGCAAAGTGGCCAAATGGATAATGCAAAGGCTGACCTTTCATCTTTGCTATAAGTCAGCTCAGACTAATCTATAGGTGCAACCACTGTTGCATGAGGGAATTAAGTGGGCAAGAGAAGAAAGGCTCAAACAGGAGATTTGTTTGGAGACAGAATCATTATGCACAGAGGCACAATCATCTTTCATATTTTGTTTGTAATATGTGTGCACAACACAGCCTAACCTGAAAACTCTTTAGCCTGTCTCCACTGAATACTCTTGTTTTTCAGGAGGGAGAAGTGCAGCAGAAAGTTTTCTGTATATGATTATTGGTAGTAAGTAGAAGTCTAATGAAAATATGGTCTCCAGATGCCCATTTGGCTGATGATCATTCCTGTTCAGGAATATGTCTGCCTTGATAATAGCTATCCAGATGTGCTGGATAGATGAACGTAAGAAGAGCTGGTTAACAGCAAAGGCAGACGTATTTATGTACAGACTGATCAGGCACAGAGGGTGGGGAAGGGATGGAAGAGGATGAAGAGGGTTGTAGTTCCTTCCTCTTATACCTTCTCCTCATATACTTAGTTACCATATCCAGTCCTACTTATTTTTGTCACTTTTTTATGGTTGGGGGAATAAAGGGACAGTGAATGGTTTTCTGAAGGCCACTGAATTATCTAAAATGAGACTAAGAATGAAAACCTAACAGGAAACCTGGACATCACTCAGGACCAATGGTCCCAGCAAGAGAAGACTGTGCAAATGCTTCTGTTTCCATACAATTATGGGTCCATTTTTCTTTTATCTAGACTGGAATATGGCCGTCATGGCTGGAAAGTTAGTTAGTATGTACAGATAATTTGCTATGTTAGCTCTGCAGACAGGTTTCAGTCCTCAGTTGTTCATGAATGGTTAACTTCAGCCTCCTGACTTTCAGTATTCCCATACTGTGCAGTTAGTCACTTCCCCATCAGGTCAGAAAGCAGAAACCAGGTCATGGGAAAACTTCCAGCAGAAAGATCAGCTGAGGAAAACAGACATTTAGTCAGCTGCTTTAAAAGCACACCTCTTGGGTGAATATTTTCTATTCCACTTGATGACACCTGGCCAGGGATTCCTGATGTTTTGCAATGTGCAAGAAATACACGCACTGTGATTATCATCCTGTAGATGAAATGGGCTTGGTTTTGTTGTCATTTTTTTATTCCACAGGTAGCTGTAATCAAAGTACAAAAGCAGTGGTGTGCAACAATAAGACAAAATACCTCTGAAGAAAAATGACAAATGATAGAGAAGATTACTGCTTTGTACTAATTAGCTGTCCTAAGTATTGATCAATTTTAACATTTAGAAACTTCAGTCTGTCTTAGGGAGCCTGAGAATGTTGTATCTATGTACATGTATCTACACAGAGAAGTGAATTGTGGCTCTGTCATGAACTATCAGCCATCTCCCTCTACATCTATGCATGCACACACAAACATATTTGTATGTATATGGACGTGTATATATCCTGATGCACCTCACCATCTCACCAAACCTTCAAGAATATGTTTTCTCTCGATAAACAAAAGAGCCAGCTGCTCCAGAAAATTCTTACAAGCAGGTAAATACACAGCTGAATGCACCTTGAGCAGAAAAAAGCCTGAATGTTTTGATCAGCTACTGCACCAGGCACTGTACAAAACAGTTCCAAGGCAATCCCAACCTCCCAGGCCTCCCAGCTGAATTGTCCAGCAGGAATATGAGTGGAAGAAGGTTCAGAGAAGTAACCTGAGCTTGTGCAGCAAAGTGCAACAGGAAGCCAAACAAGGGGAGCACTCCTCTTGATCCTCACCTGACATTGTGCCAGGCAGTCAGCTGTGGCTTGTGGGTACTGGGATAAGGCAAGGCATAAAGGAGGGTGCAGCGTTGTGAAATGGATTTTAATACAGAAAACCATTATTTAATGAAATATGACTCTGTGACTGTGCATGGAAGTGTGTGTGTGTGATGGACTATCAATGAGGTGATTCTGTGCCACAGCTTTATGCCCTAGAGGTGACTAAGTGCTATGAAGAAGCTGGGAATCTGTAAATTGCTCTCCTCTCTCCACTGCCATCTGCTGACCCCTCAGGGACTGCCTTATTGTACCATGGCATTGTGGATATTCCTTTGGGCTGTGTTATTTGCTCTCAGCGTCTCTAATATGAGTTCTATTTCAGGCTTTTTCATATGGAAGTCTCTTTCTGGCAGAGGCTGCTTTATTGATCTGCATCTATAAGGGGTCAGCAGTGTGACAGTGGTCTTAAATAATGCATTGGAGTTTGCTCCCTCTGCTCTCAGTGAGTTCCGGGGAAATGCTCCTTAGAACTGCCACGGAATCCTCCTAGCTTGAACTGTCGCAGTTGTCTTGTCTTGTCCTCTTTCCACCCCTACTCAAGGACAGAAAGGAAAGCAAACTCAAGGTGCCCAGAGTCTGGAGAACAGATGCTGTTATTTAATGTCCAGAGGCAATCCTTTAAATCAAGAGAGTCTGCTTCTCTTGTTTTGTAAGACAATTTTTGAGTGTGAGCATTATTTTACTGATGCCTTTAGGTATCTGGCAGTCAGTGGCATACTTTTGCCATCCTGTCTCTGCCGGTGAGTTGTGGTTTTTTCCCCACCTCAAAATGAAGCCTGCTTGTTTTGAATGCTCTTTGACAGGAGCTTGGCTCCTGATGCTGGCAGCAAATGCTCCTGACTCCCTAGAGGCCTAATTTTGCCAGCTACCCATGCATGTCCTTCTACAAACTGTCTTGGCAACTGGGGACTGTGTTTTTGGGAGAGGGTGGTATTCCAACCAGCTTAAACAAGGGGGTTGGAATGATCCTTCCATCACCTGAGGAGAACAGGGATCACTTCCAGGTAGCACAGTGGGAATGGAGGCAGCCAGAGCAGCCCTAGCCCTGAGCATCTCCCTGGTGCTGCTGGAGGAGCCCCCGGGCTTTGCTGCATCCCAGGCGGGCCTGGAAACTCAGGGATCCTCTGCATTCACATTCACGTTGTGCTTGCTGTTTTGAACTAATACTGCAGAGAGGAGATTCATGGAGAGCAAACCCTTGTAAAGACAATGAGTCTCCAGACTACCTAATGACTACTTAATGAGTGTCTAAGCACTCACTGCACCATTATTGAATTTTAATTGCCTTCTTTCTGGCTTTGTGCTATAAAATGAAAAAGGAGCAAACACTACATGTAATGAGGGTAGATAATTAAAAAGTAACACCTGAGAGACACCCAGGCATTTGTGGAAAAACCACAATAATACTATGATGAGAGAAACCAGCACTGCTGTGTGCCTGCCACCTCTTTGGATAAAAAGTTTGCTTTTACAATTGTTAAAAATTGAAGTTGTTTTCAGCATGATCTGGCAGAAAAAATGGATTATTTGGTATCAGTGATGTAATTAAACTTACTGATTTTATTAAATCAATAAATATTGGTTAATTACCGCTGTATGGATAAAACAATCCACATCACTGGGTCAGTGCAGATGGGCTTTTCAGAGGTTGCTCCTTAGCACTGTGCCCTTTCTGATGTCTGCTCAGATTATTTTCGACTGCATTGAGTGAATGTGCATTACTTCGAGCAGTAGACAGCAGAAAGGCCCCACTGAAAGTAGACCAAATGAGCCCTAAACCATCAAGCATTTAAACATGTGCGTAGCTGTGAATGCCAGCCTCACTGCTGCACAATTGCCAGGGAAACAGGGAGAACTGGGCTGTTGTACAGAGCAAAACAAAGCACAGAACTCTTTCCTCATAAAAGAGGTAGGTCTCCAGAGATGGAAGCCCCACCTTTGAAGCAACAGGCATTCAGAAGTTTGAGAAGATCTCCAGCCACTGAGACGGTGCCTCAGCCTGGTGGTCCAATCAGCTGAAATAAATTAATACAGATTTATATAGTCGAAAGATGAATTTAATTAAAATGTACACAGATTAAAAAGAGCTAAAGGGCAGAAAACATGGTTTTGGGGAGAAACTCACATAATTTCACTCTTCAGCTCTGAAGGGCGTGCATTTGTGGGTTATTTTAACCTGAACCAACAGAAAACTCTGGCCAGATGTTGATGTCTCTAATTCGACCCTTTTGTTTCTCTCTTTCTCTTTCCATGTCACACATTTTGTCACCAGGCACTAATCTGACAGGTCTCTCTTGTGCAGCTTCTCTTTTGGCTTCTGCTCTGCTGGAGTTTATGGTAGCTCTTAGTGAAACGTTTTGTACGCCAATGTTTTCATAATGAAATCAAACTTACTTTCTTTCTTTCTTTCTTTCTTTCTTTCTTTCTTTCTTTCTCTTTCTTTCTTTCTTTCTTTCTTTCTTTCTCTCTTTCTCTCTTTCTCTCTTTCTCTCTGCATTTGACTCTAAGAAGCTTTTTTCTAAGTGTGTACTGGGTGTCTACATCCCTGTAACATCTTAGAAAATTTTCTCTAAAATTCCTGACAGGCATAAAGCTTATAGGTAAAATTGTTCTGACACTTTGGATCAATTGTTACACTTTCTATTTATTTATTAGCAGACTCCTCTTAATAGACACCAGAACTATATTTCTGTCACATCCCCTCTTTTTGCTTTCCCTCCCTTATGCTTTCCAGTGCTACCTACATTTTAAATTAGTTTTGAGCTTTTGAAATAATTGCAAACAAGATTCTTCCTAGGAAAGAAAGGTGAGCATCAAGCAATACTTCACAGCACGACACAACCACTCTTCTGGCTAAAGAGACTCTACAAAGCAAAACATCAGAGAGACAAGTCAGAAAAGCCAAGTTTTTTCAGCTGTCAAAAGAAGGGTCAGGTTTTCAGAATTCTTGCTACAAAATTAAATATCTGTAAGGCTAAGAAAAATGGGAAGCATAATTTAGGCATTATTCTTACAAAAAAAATCTACAGTATTTTAGTATTATCAACACCTGAATCTAATTCTTTGCCATCAAAACACTTTTTTTATTACTGTATTATATTCAGAAGAAACAGGAGAAAGGTCATCCCATTATTGTTATCTGAGAAAATCTACAATTTTTTTCTTCTTACTAAATTAAGTTTTGCAGCAAAAAATGTAAGAGACTAAAAGCCTGGACAGATGACTTTGAAGAAAAACACTTTTCTTCAAGATTTATGTATTTTTCTAGAAAAGTAAAAAGAATTTGAAAATGTCTAAAGTGTGAGCTGCATCAGCTGATTGTGTGAAAATGAGCTTCAATCAGACAGGCTTTGATTTCTCAGAGAGGAAAGCACACTTTCAATATACTCATTTGCAATCAAAAAGCCTATACAGATTTGACTTTTTCTTTTGCAGCAACAGATTCAGGGATTTGCAGAACCTGAGGATGTGTTGATTTAATGACAATTCCCATGAATTATAATGAGTGGCATTCTGACACCTATGAACATTTCCATTTCCCCACGGTACAGCACCAGCTCATTTAAAGTTGCCCAAGAGCAGGAAGATACTCTTCCTTGTGCAGTCACTAACTAGAAGAGCCACAAACCTTCTTGTGTGGACCACACCTCAGGTCCATGGTGATGGAATCTGGTCAGGACGAGTAGCAATAGGATCGTGGGCCAAAAGCAGAGTCTCAGTCCCATCTCCGCCTGTAAGAACTGCAGGTGCTATGGCTGGGCCTCACATGGGCAATGCTACACTGGCAGTGCCCCTAAGGCAGAACATGATCCTGTTTCTGCCAGGATGTCTCATTGCAGAGTCAGTGAAAGGAGATGACCAAGGGAAATAGGTCCCCAAGGGTGCAGGTGGTGTGATTTTGTTGGATCACAGAGCAAGGACAGTCAAGCTCACAGTTTTAGATGGTGACATAGGGTGGACCGCTGCTTAACAGCCCTGAGCTGGTCTGTGCAGCCCAGCACCCTGGTCCAGGGCCATTCCAGCAGCTGTCAGGCTTTTTCCAAAGGGTAAAACCTCAAAGTTGGTACTATTGTGTAAAAGGAGCCTGCATTCCCACTGCTAACATCTGTCCATAATTCCAACAAGGCAGCAGAGACTCATACAAATGAAGACAGAGCTAGTACTGAGATATGAAGTGTTATTGTTGCTTAGTGCTAATGGTTTCTGCCTTATTGTATTCCTTTATCCCTATTCCTTGTCCCTTGTCATATCCTTCTCTCAGATACAAGTTACTGTCACCAAAGATGGGAAGCAATTTAGGGGTGCTGCTACCTAAGCGCGAGTTGCTAATTATAGACTAGGAGCAGGCAGAAGGAGCCAGGTACATTCTGAATCTGTCTTGATTAATGAGCGAGCAGCTAGGCTCAGGGTCTCCAATTATGTTCTGTATGTCAGCAGACTTGCTTCTTTCCTGGCTCGTTGCTCAGGAGCCAGCACAGCAGTCCTCCTGGGTAGATGTGTGTGCTCCCAGTGGGAACTGGCCTTGCACTGATTAGCCTGCAGGTATCGAGACCTGAAAGCAGCACACCATGTCCACCCAATGTGGCCTTTCAACACCCATTTAAACCCACTGTCCTCAACATTAATTGTAAAAGCAAGACAAAAACCTCATTTGGGGGTGAGTTTTATTTTCAGGAAGAGCTCTCACTCTTGGATTTGTGGCTTTTTACTGGCCGTCCAGATAGAGCAGTGGCTTCTCAGTCACTGCTTCTGACCATTCCACAGCTCTGTCTGTGCTGGATTGGGTGGGAAAGAATGCTTCATTCCACTTGGACCACACAGCCTTCCCTGGGCTCAGTAGATGGTTGTTTCCAAGAATGTTGTGGGTGAAGATGTATTAGAAAACTGCTTCTTGGAATGGGATGCATGAAGAGAAAGGCAGAAATTCCAGATGAGCACAGGATAAAGAGGGGAAGAGGCAAAATGTCTTGAAGAGAATTGTAGACCTCAAACCCAGCCGGGGTTGAGGATACCTCCCTTAATCAGGTATGAAGCCCTGAAAAAGAGACACATTTCTGAAAAGAGAAGGGAGTGCTGCTATCCCTGTAAGTGTATGTCAATGGTTTAAGTTCTCTTTCAAACTAAACAGCAATTCAAGTCTTTTGAGTACCAATAACACTATAAACATGCCAGCCTCTGTAAATTCAGAGAGGGCTGATGTGGCTGACCTCATGTTTCTGATAGCTGTTGGCACTAGGGTCATGCCTTAAGTCATTTGATTTCAGCCAGAGCAGGGCACAGGAAAGCACTGGGGAGAAAGTGATTTTCCTCATCCTACCCAGCAAATCAAATGTGAATAAGAGATTTCACAGTGTTGGCCCTTCTTTAATATCTGAGTATTGCTAAATGTGTCTGAGTTTACACTGGGTCTGACAAGTACAATATCAGCCATCAAACATAATGGAGCAGACTGCCTGAATTCCCTTCCCGGGATAATAAGATATACTGAAGTAGGGATGATTCTTTTCATGTTAATAAGCCAAGTGCCTTTCATTGTATTGGCACCATGAGGAATTTGAACTGAATTCAGAATAAAGCCCCTGATCTGGCAGCAGGCTGACTGTAAGGCTGTTTGAAGGACTCTTTTGTTTTAAGGTTTGCCAGTGTGAGGGTGAAGCTTGAGTTCTTCAGCAAATGGTTGTCAATGAAATATCAGCTCCTTTGTTAAGGGAAATTAGGGAAAAGGCACCGTGGATAAACAGTGTGCTCTGAGATGTTATTCTCATTAAATAAGCTTTGCTTTACTCAGAGGCTGGATCACCAGCAGTGTACCTGTTTGGCAGCAGAGCTGTCTCTGAAGGGTGTAGAGGTGAAAAAACAATTTATGACAGGTGGTAAAATGTCCATAATGAACAAGAAGTGATGTGGCAAGAGGGCAAACCAGCAGGATACTTCAGCACAGGTAAGCCCACGTGCACCACTCATCTCCCAGAGAAGCACTGTACTGTTATTGCATGACAGCAATTAGTGCACAAGGTTGAAGAGGCGGGGGAGTCAGAAAAGTGATGTTGGCAATTGAGAAAGTCAAAGGTGCTGGCTGTACAATCAGACAAATGTGACTGCTCTCGTCAGTGAGGAGAGATGGCAAGAACATGAGGTGGTAATGAAGGAATTCGAGATAAAGCACATAACAAAACCTGTAGCTGACAAGGTCTCCAGACATGTTCAGGTCGGCGTGTTTAAACATAGGGAAAAGAGAAGACATTGATTCTAAGCCTCTGCTGGTCTGAAAATCAAAACTTGGCAAACAGGCTCTTAGCCCTCCACTGATACGAGTATGAATAGTGGCAGCTACAAAGTTCCAGTCACTTGACTCAGTGCAGAGCTCAGTAGGTGAAATAAAAGGATCTGCACATTGTAACGTGTGTATCACAGTAGTAGCCTGTAGTATCCTTTCTGGTTTCCCAGGAAGCTCTGCAGGTATGTTTTTTATGCAGCAACACAAGCTGCATAAAACACATAGCTAGAAGCAGTTATTCTCATCAGCAGGGTCTTTTCTGTGTTTGAAAATGCTTGGGTGAATGTTAGTTGATTGAAGAGGTGTACTCCTACGAAGTATCCCACTGAGAGTGTCAACCAAGTGACTGCCCATCTTTTCCAAGCAAAAAGATACAGACTATCTTTCTGAATTCTGCTACAGTGTCCTCTAGGTAATCAGGGAAAAATATGTTCAGAGGTGTTGCCAAATTTGATTGCAAAGTAGAAATCAAAGTCTTCTCTAGTTTCAGTGTATTTGCTTCTGAAAAATTGATTGCATTTCAATGACAATGCACCAAAATATGAAGCACTGAAGTTATTCAGTTAGAAACAACTTGCTGCTGCTCCTGTCTGTTTAGTCTTCCCCCACACAGCTCATGTCACTCAGAGAAGGACTTCCATTGAAAGGAGATGCTTGCTAGGCTTTCCAGATTGCTGTTTAATTGGCTCCATTCCCCAGAGACTTAGACTCAGAAGTTTTTGAAGTTGAAATGACAGTGGTGCAAGAAAGTGTTTCCTCCTTCTCCTTCACTTTAGCATCCCTGCATGCAGGTCCCCTCCCTTGGGAGGCCCACATGCTGAGGAGCATTCAAGCCTCAACTCATGTCATGAAGGGAGGGCATGCAGAGGTGACAGCACGCGACAATGTGATTCCACAGAGATGCAGATACCCTGGAGAAGAGCAATTCCCAGCTGGGGCAGGAAGATGTGTCTGTGCTTGTGCAGAACTGAGGAGAGAGGCAGGTGGGTCTCAGCTGAGTGAATGCAGAAAGACTTCTCAGTAGCTGCCCCCTGACAAGCTGTCAGACAGAGTTCCCTTGCTAACTACAATATCTCTGGTACCTCCGCACTGGGCATGACTCAGACTTTGAAAAGCATTTCAAAGCCACAAACCTGATTCAGATATGCCCTTCCTATTACTTTCTTATTACTTCTTTTAATTACCTGCTTAAAATAATTTCTATTGACTGATTAAATTGAGCCTATTCAGATTAAGACATTGTTTCTTCTGATGTCTTAGTTCCAGTAATTCAGACCAGCTACTATCTACAACTGTCCCTTGCTCCTTACAGATGCAACGGAGAAAGGATGGAGCATCCATTGTGGAGGCCAGAACAGTTACTTACAATAGCTTGTCAGAATACACTTTTGCTCATGGGCAAATTTGAAAAGCTCTAAGTCCATCCATAGTTCATGGCTATTCCTTGAGACAAGGTCTTGTCCAGGTTCTGGGAGCTGAAGTTGTCACTAACCCCTGGCACAGTCTGAGCATCTTCTGAAGCCACAGATGAAAACAACCAGATCAAAGAGGTAGGACACAGGGATATGTGGGAAGTGAGCAGTGCCTGGAAATTATAACTTAAGCATTGCAAGTGTTTGCTGTCTGTACTCTATATGTACATTAGGCTACTGGAGGCAGCCCGGACCGGGCTACTTGTCTGTTACCTGCCCCTTCTTGAACCATGGGCATTCCAGCCCCTTTGCAGCTCCAGCATTCTTGTCCACAGAAAGGCAATAGGCATTCTTTCCTGACAGCCCAAGCAAGGAGGCTCTTTGTAGAGTAAATCCTAGAAATATCTGTCCCAGCACTGATACCTGGATTTGAGGCAGCACATTTACAACCTTCTCTGAGAAAAGCAAAATGACTCCAGAAAGCAAGTGCCCGACCCACCAAATTATGTACTATCCCCTCCTGTTTCAGACTGCAGAACTGGGAAGTGCTAATTCTTTCTTCTTGTTCCTTTGCTTCGTTTTCATGAGAAGTATAAGCCACGGTTGGAAAGAAACGTAGTTACAGCTTCATTAGGATAGGATAGGATAGGATAGGAAATCCGAGAGCGCTGCAGCACCGGCACTGCTCCACTGCCACACTGGTCACAGACCCTAGGAAGGATTTGTTGAGGTATTGATATGAATACACTGCAGATGCAGCAGCTTTTTTGCCACAGGTATGTTGGAGCAGCTCTGCAAAGTGCTACACTTCACTGCTGATACTTTCACTTGTCCACAGAGGTGTGGCACTCACACATTGTCTAATTACCCAGAATTAGCAAAAACTATCTATTTTAGGACACTTAGTGCTCTCTCAAGTCTTTCATGGGATGGCAGTGCATGCCCTGGTTTGCATGTTCTTATTACAGTAGATCAATGCACTGCTGAGCACACCCAGCAAGCAGGTCTGATTTCCATAGCTGTGCTGCTGGGCTCTCTTGTAGCTGAGTAACAGGCAGCTGGAAAGCGCAGCTGAAAAACAGCTCCATAAAGCCTGGTAATTCATCTAAGCAAGCTTTAACAAGCCTGTAGGACCTTCTGCTTGGATTTGGCTAGTTGGGCAGAGTACATGCTCTGTGTGTGGTCTCCAGGAAACAGCAACACATTTGCAGCTCCTCGCACTGCTGCATAAAGAAATAAGCAATCTTTAAGGATGACAGCTTACAAAAGATTTACTGCCCAATTCCAGATCTCAGCATTCACACTCCTACTTCAGCTGCTGCTCAGTCCTGGAAACCTCACTTTCCAAGTGTAACCCATCTGCCAGAATTCAACTGGCAACAAAAAGGGCTGCACTCAAACTTAACAGAATGAGCTGGAAACAAGGAAAAGATTTACTACTTGGTGAGTTTATGTTCTCCACTTGCAAAGAGAAAACAGCTTAATTAATGTTTTGTTAAAGGGGACAGCAAAGCTCTAGCAAGATAGGTAAGCAGTAACCTTTGCAACTATTTTCTAAGGTAGAGCTAGAGTTTAAGCAATTTTTACTGTATTTTCTTTTGGTGAGGCAGCTGTTAGGGCAGAGGTTGGCTTCCCTCTGCTTTCTTGCACTAATCTAGATGAAGAAATTAAGATTCACTCTATTGAGTTACAAGACCTGTACTGACTTGTGCAACATGACTCTGTCAGCGGCTCCTTGCTTTACCAGCACCCCTCTGTTTGGGACAGCAAAGTACATCCCAAGGCTGTTTGCTGGTCATTCTCAAGCATCCCTCTCTGCTTGAGCAGATGTTAACAGGCACGTTCTCTGTGTTTTCCCCCTAGGGAGTTCTGGAGAAGGGAGACTTTGGAGGAAATGGTGATGCCAGACTGGAGCTGGCATGGAAAGCTGAAAGGATCTCACCAAATCAAGCTGGTGTGAAGTGTCTGCTCTGTGTGTGGCAGCCATGTGTGGATGTTGGTACATGGTCAGCACAAAGCTCCCTCACTAATCCAGAGGGAGATTTGCATTCCCACTGATGATAAAAGCAGTGACATAATTAAAGACAAAGTGCTTGGGCAGGATGGCACGGTACTCTTAGGTGAAGGCATTATGTCTGTTGGATTTATTTGATCTGTTTTCCAAGGAACTGTTTAGCAAATTCCCTGTGTCCTTCAACCCCTTTCCCTCCATAGCAGCAATCAGATGTATGAACTGTTACCAGCATTGTTGCACTCCATCTATTCCTGAAAACAGAGAATAAGTTGTGAGGCTACAAAAATCATCAGAAACCAAAAGCATTTTGTTTGGTTTCAAGGAAGAAATGGCTTGTCCCTTTATCTGTGTCACCATAATATCAGCTTTCAGCAATGGAAAAGCATCAGACTTTGCTATTCAGCTTGCCTAGATTAAATTATATTGTTCCTGCTCTCCTCACTCTTCCTCACTGTAACCCTGGTGCTGCTTTAGCCAAGGTACTTAGCTGGGTCCTCCCTTGCTGCAGTGAGGCTGCTAACTGCATTGTTCCACGTTTGTCTTTCTCGGGCTGCTTCCCCAAGGTGCTCCCAGAGATTAAGGGTGTCTCTTTCAGGGATTTGGAGAGACCTTTGCAAGAGTAGCATTCATTCTTTCTGAGCTGTGAGGAACTCATTCACTGATAGTACAAAACTAGAGTACCAATTTTCTCCAGCAGCACTGCTGGTTAAACAATGCCTGCCAGGAAAAAAGAAAGAAAGGGGAAAATAGATAAGGAAAATAATGAATAGGTGCCATCCTGAACCACATCAGTTCTGTTACACTGGTAAAGGAGAAGGGATGACTGAAAGACTGTGGTGGTAAGGATGTCCTAATAAGTAACTGGTAGGTTTTCTATCTGCTTTCCAGAGAATGTATCTTTCATTCTCAGGAATATAATAAACTCTCTTCTTGTGCACTGTCAGCTATGCCAATGTCAATCCAATGCCCTCGCTGAAGCTTTACTTTTTTTTTTATGGCAACTGAAGGTCTGTCTCCACCACATACTGACTCAACAGACAAATCCATACAAGGACTTGACATGGTTTGAGAGTTTGAGCCTCAAAACCAAACCAGATGTCCACAACAACTGCAAATGATTTTTCCCAAATAGCCTAAAGGAAAGTGTATTCCTGCATCTCATAGGCTCCCTGGGGGTCTGAAGTGTGTGCAGCACTGTGGGCCCTGAGACACAGAAGCACAGAGGTGTGACAAGCTGAGGGGACACAGGTGCACACAGCTTCAGATCTTGCAGCTGGGTTTAGCCTGAGGCTGAAACAACAGCGTTACTGATGCCAGCAGTTGTAAGCTTAGTCTTTCCCTTGACATCCCATCCCTGCATGAGGCCAGTGGCACGTACATCCCAGCAGTGGAATAGCTGAGCTCTCCCAAGTTACACAAACCAAACTTCCTTCCATGTGCTGAGCCTCACTCATAGCAGACCCTAATTTCCCTGTACTCAGTACCCAGCAGCATTACAGACCACACTGAGGCTTGTGGCAGGGAGCAAGTGATGTCTGGAAGGGCCACCAGGCCATCACTATGGCCAGCGCTCTATACAGGAGAGTATAAAAGAAGAAAATAGTAACAAAAATAGAACAGGAAAAATGAAGCCAAGATTGCACAGGAAATAGCAACAAAGTGTTGGGAATAGAGTTGCTGAAAATGTCATTGCAAAGGTCAGGGCAGGCTCAGGGAGACAGTGACGACAGGAATATGAAGCACATCAAGAAATGTAAATATGTTCTTTTTCCAGTGTTCACAGAGGGATAATGAGAGCAATGCTGGGGACAGCCGTACACTTTCAGAGGGAATAAAAGAAATAATGAAGGGACTCTGGGTAAAACCAGAGTGAGTGATGAAGGACTTGCTCTTGTTGCAGATTGTTAAAGTTTCAGGGCAAGGATTCAGCTCCTGGGGATCTCAGCAATGAGCTGTGAGTAGTGGGGGCTGTGCTAGATGGACGGCCCTTGTTATACTGCCACTGTGGTCTCGTAGCAAGGTCAGCAAATGATGCAGGTAGTAGTGAATCAGGGTCCTTGAACGCAGCAGCTAGTGGGCCCAGCTGGATGGAAAACACCTGGAGAAGTGTAATTTGATTAAAATAGTCTGCAAGGGCTAACAAAAGAGTATCGTGTTTAACAAATTCTATGGGAAGTTTTTGTTCCTAAAGTGGTTCACACTAAGAGCTGACTGGCAGATGCTGTGGGTGTAATCCACCTGGCCTTCAGTGCAACCTTCAGTATAGATAAATGAATACATTAAATTTGCATTTATATAGCTCTTTTTTGTCCACACAAAGCACATTGCAAACATCATGTGCGCCATACAAAAGATACATCCATGACAAGTGGGGACGAAGAGACTATTGGGAAAGCGGATCCTGGAGAGGCAGGCTGTGGGTGGGAGTCATGGATGTCTCCTGTTAGAGGAAAGGTGCATGATTCACACCTGGGTACCATCGTCTGTCCATAGAGAGTCACTTA
Organism: Corvus kubaryi; assembly: GCF_017639235.1. Classification (NCBI taxonomy): domain Eukaryota; kingdom Metazoa; phylum Chordata; class Aves; order Passeriformes; family Corvidae; genus Corvus; species Corvus kubaryi. The sequence goes on along the minus strand of NW_024581137.1, from coordinate 15,992,990 downwards.
ATAACTGGAATATAAGCTTGCAGACCAATTGGAAATTTATAGAAGTGAATTCCTGCTGGCCAACTCACACAGCCCCTCCCTCTCTCCAAGGGGAATCCCCAAGCAAAGGATGTCCAGGCTGTCCTTTACCTTCTTTTGGCTTTTAGGGTTTGCACTGGTCTGAAGTAAGCTCACACCTCCCACGTCCTGCAGCAGCAGCTAGAGCTGCATTAGCCAGGCCATCCTGCTGCTGCTGAGGATGGCCCATAATGAACAAGTCCCTTAGCAAAATGCACATAAAAGCTTCCTTAAGTGTCCTGTGCGACAGCAGCAAGGAAACCTACTGCACTTTGTGGAAGCACCTACAAGCCTCATTTAGAATTGACCATAATATTTTCACAGATGATGAGCATTTTTCTTTAGTGAAAAACAGCAGAATTTCTTCCAGATAGCTGAGTGAGGTTTATATCAACCTTATCAAAATATTAGTATTTCTTTTTATTTTTAATAGAGACTGTTGTTGCACAGTTCTACAGCAGAAAGTATTTCTGCAGAAAGTATTTCTGCAGTTGAACCCTGCTGGCAATCATTTGAAGGTTACGAAAGGCAGGAAGAGGGCTTAGAAGAAGTCAAAATCACGACTAATGTGGAAAAGTTAAAGATGACTCCTATGTCAGCCAGGCTGCTCATGGTCTCTGTCCTCTCCTGCTTGATGTAGCCTTCATTGCCCTAGGAAATAAACCTCACAGTGATTGTGTCAGTAAGGATTTCAGCAGCGTGTTGGCATCAGGGCTGCACAGTACTTTGCAGTTCCTGTTTGTTGGTTTATCCTGTGGGCTTATAACCATTTCATTGTCTCCAGGACTGATGTGATCCCATGCAAGCACAAGGCTGTGCCTCTCCGCGGCCATATTGTACTGCGCATATCTCTGCAGAAGGACTATCTATCAGCAACTTTAATGGCTCTAACTAGCTGGTTGCAATTTCCTTGTAGCCAGTTTTTTTTTCTGTTTTAAAGCACTATAAAGTGCTTTTCCAGTATAAATAACAGTAACTTAAAAATCTGCCTTAAAGCTGCCTCTTCTTCAAACAATCCCTGACTTATTCCAAAAGCATTTACTATGTGAAACAATTGTGAGAAATTACACCAGCAGCCAAAGACAAGCTGTCTCCAGAGTCTGATTTTAACAGATTATTTTTATTAGAAAACACTGGGAAGTGTCAGTGAGTGACAACTTGGAGAACTGGTCTACGGCAGTCCTTTCAACAGCTATCTCTCTGCACTTACTCCACATCAATCTTAAATGAGTGTCTCCTTCAAGGCTTATCTCATCTACTCCAATTTTAGAAACAACTTAATAAAGTGCATTTATCCCCTCTTCTCTACATGGAAGCTTGGCTAGTTCTGCATTTATGTAACTTTTATGTGCATCTCAACCTCGATCTCCTTTTCCTAAAAGTACGCATATCAGCCTTTTGATGAAGGGCACTTCCTCTTCCTTTTTCATTCCTCGATGCTAACATCTCTGAGCTGTACTCATGCTGCTGCACTAAACTGTTCATTTTTCATTGTTCAGCTTTTAATGAGGGTTGTTAATGGTTGTAGCAGGGTATTTGTGATCCCATTGCCTTCATGTTTCAGCACTGTAAGGCATGAGGCACAGTCCACAGCGCTGTTTTGCAGGAAGGCAATGTGTCTTTCTCCCAGGCTTCCACAACCAGTTGATGTATGTGCACAGTGAATTTAGGACAAGCTCCTGAGCTGGAGAGGGAGTCTGCCTAAAATCCCAGGTACCACATATATATTCATTAACATCATTGTTGTTTAATTGTACCCAGTGTGCATTTTAATGAGACGTGGCTCTTTACATGTGCCAGGCCTAGGCCAGGCTCTGCTTCCATCTGAAACTCCACTGAAAACACCCATACATTTATGATGGAAGAAAAATGTGTTTCAGCACATTGCAAAGATCTACTGGTTTTCCTTCTGCTTTGCATTCAGAAATTTGCATTTGCAGCACAAATATTGATATTCTTGGTTATGATGGGGAACAAGGATTTGTAATTTGGACTGACTCAGCTTTCAGGAGGTTTTTATACAGTCTCTGGGTATTTCTCAGTAATTTTTTGTTATAGACTGTCCCTGGGGCCTCTTCCCTCTAGCCCTGCTCTCAGGAAGACTGGTTGCAATTTTAACGTCTTTGCTCAGTCCCTGTCCTTCAGTCTGTCTCTTGAGGATGGAGAGAAGGGGGACCCACCTGCATGGGGGGAAAAAACCCAAAGGTATCTGCCACCCTGTGAGGAGCTAAGCTCCCCCTGTATCTATCTCACAGGGAAGACTGGACAATTCCCCAGCCCTCAGGGCACCCTGATTCTCACAGGGCTTCACAGAACTGTACCATGTGACTGTAGTGGCAGTGCTGTGGCTTTCCACATTAATTGGGCTGCTTTACTAAGTTAATTCTTTTGCTTCTTGATTTTGCCTCTCAGGTCACCATGGTGACCAGTTCTCTGCTCTCATATCCAATATCCCACCATCAGTATTTTATATAAAACAGGCACCCCCAGCAGAGCCATGCACCCCTCACTGCCACCCAAGCTGTGCACTGGAGGGTTCGTATGCTTACACTCCAAATCAGGCCTTACCTCTCCTCCATCTCACCACTGTCTCCACTGCTGCCAGTCTTTCTCTTCCCTGGGATCCTGGGTGCACACTTGCACATGTTTGTTGCTCTCCTTCTTTTTACTGATGTCAGCAACTGTTCCAGATGTCACAGATATGTATTGAGGAGCCCACTCAAGTCTAAGGCAGTTAAATGGTTTCAGGAATAAGCCACAACCGAGTTTCCAGGAGGTCAAAAATGGAGGCATTTCTCTCACGTATGGTCTTGCATGGTTTGTGTTCCGTTCACTGTCAAAAGCTACTGCTGCACAGTAGGTCTGTGTGGACTTGATGGTATCTCTAGCATTCATGTTTTTATGCATTAGAATAATGTCTGGAGTGACCTTCTGTTAGCCCATGTGTTGAGCAGTTTTGAAAGAGTAATAAATTTCTTTTGGCCCACCAAAACAGAGCAGAGCGTGGTCTGCCTGGTGGCATTAGCAAGATGATTGAACAACCAGCTGTCCTTTCACCACAGTGATGGGAATAGGGGATGAGCTGAGAGGTAAACCAGTTCTTTTCATGTTGGAATAGGGAGTAGGTAATGAAAAAGAAGACATTCAGAAATAAATAACTGAGATGGCACTTTAAACAAAGCAAAGATATATACGCTCGCCTATTCCCACGCAAAACCCTGTAAGACTTATTTGGCAGAGTGGGAGCTGATCTTTGCTTTGTTCTCACCACAAAGACACAAATGGGGTGAGAAATGGCAGGAATTTAATCTCATGACAAACACAAGAGGAATATTGAGCCGCTTTAAAGATGTAATCCAACTTTATCCGTTTTCCTGCATGACTGCGCTCAGTGCTACATGCTCAGGCTCTCCGTCATGGGCTGCCTGTTGGGATGACACTTTGGCTGGGAAGTGTTTTCAGAGGATAACCATGGCAATTTCCTGACTTCTCAAGAAAGATTTTGAGCCCCTATCCAGGCAAGTCAAGGCTCCTTGCAACATTAGTCTGTCTTTGGTCTTTCCAGGGAGTCAGTACTGTGTGTCCGTGGAAATTTGATCACACCTCAAAGAGCAGAAAAGTGCTTTATTAACTGATTAATTAGCAACGGTGAAGTGTTGGTTGGATTGGGCAGGTGGCTGGTTAACTTCTGCACCAGCAAAGCCTGGAGACAATTCCCTGCAGCACTTGCATGCCCATGGGACACTGGTTGATGGGGGCCATCACTCTCCACTGCAGGTACACAGAAATCTGCTGGACACCTGAGACCAGGCTGCAGCATGTAGCTGTGGGGCCACACTGTCCCAGGCAGGCTTGTCCAAGGTTTGGGAGTAAAATGTCCCTCAGCTTTCTTACTCACAATGGTAGAGCCCAGTCCCAGCCTTTACCTGCATTATTCTGTTTTGATGCTTTTCACACAGAGACCAAGGGAAGGCTACTAAGGGGGTGCTGACCAGTGTTTTTCCTCTTAGAAGTCTAAAACCAGACACCAAACCCCAAAGCCAGGTGTTTGGGGCAAAATGATTTTATTACTTTAGATATTCCAAATGGCTGAGTATTATAAATTCAGCATATGTCACTGGTAGTGCAAGTTCTCAGCAAACACGCTGCAACTCCCCACAGATAATGGATTGAAATAATACCATGTCAATTTGATCAGAGGTCTCAAAATGTACAAGAGCATAAATTGATGTCTGAAAATATCCTGGTCTTACCACCTAATTCCTTAAAAGTGCAGGACCTGAGTATCTTCATTCCATTTCTAATCCTACTGGTGTATTAGCATATTGTAGCAGGACTCCTGGATTGTGATTAAACAACTCAAACAAAGCCCTGTTTTGGAAACTACCAGTGGTTGGCTGAGAGGGGGCATCATGTGCTTGTTTTGGTGTTGAATTATGCTAAAATGAGTCTGGTTCACCAACCCCAAATCAATATTCTGATAGTGAGGCAACCAGAGATATGAGACTGGCAGTCAATCACTTTATTCTATAACAGTCCAGTCCACTCTCATACGGTTTGGTTCTTCTAACATATTCCTCCTTGGAGTGTGTGGAGATTCCTCCTTTGGGTAGGGGACACCCCCCAAGGATAACCCTCAAGGCTGGGTGAAAGAAATTAAGCCCATGGTCATTGGCATGGGTGAGTTACATCAACATCTATTTTAAAAATGGTTTCTTTTTGTCTGCTTTAATATAATGGCTTTTGTATAGTGCACTATCCTATACTATGCACTACTAGTAGTTTTAGCTTTTATGCTGTGCACTAATTAATTCTGATTAAGATCTTCTTATCTAATCATTAGTCACAATAAATAATTCACTTTTTATAAATATATCTCATTTGCCATCCTTAATTCTTCTGGATCAAGTAATTTAAACCACTGACAAAGTCTGGGGCTAAGATGGGATCCAGCTGCACCCAGATGCCTCTCTGAGAAGCTTAGAAAGCAAGGGGGGGATCCTTTCTGCGCCTCATAACTCAATGGCAGGGCTTCTCTAATAAACTCCATCTGCAGCTCCCACGCACAGCCGTGACATACACGTGTATCCTAAGAGTAGAGAGGTAAAAGATTATATAAAACCTTTCACCTTCACTATTTGAGTAAGCTGCTATCCAGCTTGTCATGACAACTCTGTTGTGCACAAGGAGCCAAAAGGAGAAATTCAGTGCACAAAGAGCTGTCTACATTAACGCATAATGCAGTGCAAGAGGAGTAGATCTGCAGAGTGATGGAACCGGTACCAAGGACCAAAGTTGGCACCATCCATCAGATTACTTTACCTTGGAAGAGTTCCTGTCTGGTCACATCAATGAAGGTTGGAACTCATTAGGGACATCCCCCATCTTCCAGTTTACTTTCATCTGAAAAAATTCCAGTTTGTGCGCTCTGTAATCATGCCATGATGCAAAGCAATGCATAGGAAGTGAAGAAGATCAGGATATTTTCTTTCAAATTTCACTGCTGATTTGAACTAGAATTTGAACCAAAGCAGGACAACTCCCACACTGATTAAAGAAGCACATCACATATTTTCAGTCTATACCTAGTTCTCATCCAGCAAAAAAAAAAAGTGACAAAAGAAAAAACTCACTGGTCTGTTCAGCACCTGTTGCAGCATCTACTGTGTTTTCTAAATGAAGTGGGAAGCCATTTCTTAAAAAGATCTTGGGGAGTTGTGCACATGTAAAATGGCATGCTGAAGCCCAGGAGCTTGTTGTGACATTGCACATTGGCTATTTAGTAAATGCTCAGGAAGTCTAACTGCATCATATGGAAAGGGGAAATTAAGTTCAGATTCAGCATTTGTATTACAGTTTTCTCCTTGCTTTAGGTACCCATTTCTGTTACTATTCATCTGATCTTCAAACTGAACAGAGGAAGCTGCATTCCTATTTCATGAGACTAAAGCAACATATATCTCATTGATGAGAAATCTTTATATGTCCTTGAAGAAATGCAGAAAACCTCTGCCTGTAAGGACATGGAAAACTTAAAACAGAGAAGATAAATTGTGGCTGACAAGCAGCTGTAGGATGAGGCCTCTTTTTGAGAAAAGACCTACTAAATTAAAGGTGACATATGAAGGTTTTCTTTTCAAAAGGAGACAAATTCGGAGGTGTATCTCACAAGAAGTGTGAGACAAAGAGCTTTCCTGCTTACCAGGGCAGAGGTGACCCACCTCCATCCTTCTCACATTGGAACTTCCTGAAAAAGATAAGGTAAAACTTCGTGGCCTCAGCCACTGGAGGTTAGGTGTATTTTTGGTCAAAACATAGCTGCAGAACTTAGAATAAAGCTTGACTCCCTGCACAGCATGGCAGAGAGAAGGGAGGGAGATCAAGAGCAGGGTTGAGCCTGGGTGTGGGCTGGCTGGGTGTCAGGGTCTGCACCAAGGTGTGTAAGTACTTTTGAAGCAATCCTGCAGTGAACAACAGAAAAATTCAGACCCTGCATGTGTTTCATCAATTATAGAATAACAGAGGCCAGAAAACTTGGAATCATCTGGTCCCACTTCAATCCATAGCAGGGATAACGAAAGTCAGTCAACGAGCTGATCACTCAGGGCCTTGTCCTGACAGTTAGTGAAAAATCTGTGCTCCAGCAATTGACCTCTCTCATGGTGAATTTTTTCCTTCCTCTGTCCAAACTCTGCCTTGCTGCAGTCTGTGCCTTAATTTTTCTTTTTTTTTGCAATGCCTCACATTCATCTGCTCCTCTACCACAGAGCTCCTCACAGTCAACCCCAGCTGCAGGACTGCCCCAAGGAGAGGATTCTGCATTTGTTTTTGCTGAACTTCAGGAGGTTGCAGTCAGGATGTGGTCTCATGGGTCCCCAGCCAGCCTTTTTTAGAGCAGACCTCATATAGTATAGCTAATGAAGGCTTACCACAATCAGCAGGAAAACCATTAGGATCTGTCTTTGGATTTAGAGAAAAGTACTTCTGCCAAGGCAGTCCTCTAGAGGATGTCAAGGAAAAGAAAAACGACATGAAAAAACATATAAACTGTCCTGCTCCCATCAGTCTTTTCTTGGATGATTAGACCAGAAAACTATGGTGAGCTGGATACCAATTTCTTACACACCATGGCTGCACACAAGCACATGCTACCCTTTAGCAGGGCCTGATGCCGTGGTCCCTGAAGCAGAGACCTCAAGCCCCTGTGCTGTGAGAAGCACGGTTGTGCTGTGGAACAGGAGGGAAGTGTCCACTCTCGGGGACCAGCCACTTGAGGGAGCCAAGATGACATGCACTAAGAGCTGGAAGATTATATAAGCATTTTTGGAGTGTTTCAGCTGGAATCACCTCTTCTTCTGTGATATTAAATCCGTTGGGTCAGAAAACTCTGAGAGCTTCTGTCCCAGATTTAAATGGTTTTTAATTTGGGTTCCAAATGAAGTCTTGCACAGCTGTGCTCAGTCTTCCCCCTTTGATAACTTTTGATGATGTGAGTGTGAGTCTCAGTTTCCAAAAGATTTGGTAGCTGTTCAGAAAGCTTAACATTAACTTTCTACAGGTTGCATGAAAACAGACAGAAAATAGTCGTGGAAATAGGTAAAGGTGAGCTCCTTTTATCAGTAAATCAGGTAATATAGTTTGAAAAAGCACACAACCACTTGGCCTGCAAAATTTCCTTCAGGTCCAAGCCTACTGTCTCTATTTTAAACATTAGATATCCTCAGAGGAGAAAGTTATGAGAGAGTTATAGGAAAGTGTTATATGCCATAGGAAATTAGAATGCAGTGGTCAAGGACATACTCATTTAGATATTATACAGTGACTTTTTCTGTACCTCTTCTACACAACTTCCTTTCCCCAGGACACAGGGACTATTTTCTCCCATCTCATGAACTCCAACTGCTATCTTAAACCAGCATTTTCAGGAACATTATGACTACAAGGAGAAAGCTCAAAGGCTTAACTTGTCCTAGATTTTTAGCCCATGGGATTTATCATACAGTGAAAATTTCTTCATGGAGCCAGGAAACTTCCCCATTTTTGGGTCCCACAAGAATTCTTGCCTTTCCTAATAGGACTTTGTACTATCCAATTCAACAGTTTCGGCCTGAGAGTGTCTGAATTCCACCTCAATGGCCTTGTGTGAGGGTGGTGGGATCTTGTATCCATGGCAAACTTGTTCCTGAAGGACTGTGTTGTCACCAAGTCATGACATGAGCAAGAAAGAGAGAAAATTAGGAGGCAAGGGGAGGCAGAGCATACTAAAAGAGAGGGTTACATGCAATGCTTACCTGGCACCTAAAAGGACCACCACACTTCTCCCTTCCTGATTTTACTGTGGCAGACTCCTGTGGGTGGGTTATGGACTAGACTGGTTCTTGCAGAGGCTCTTAAAGGAAAATGGTAAAACATTGTAAGACTTTTGTAAACCATTGTTCAAGTTGCTTTTAAAATGCTGTTCAAGTTTCAAAAATTATTGCTCAAAGTCTATGGAAGTGACAACACAGCCCTTTGCTTTTACCTGTAATTCATCTCCATGTGTACTGGGAAATAGCGTTAGAATTTTGGCAGTAGTGTTACATTATGGGCTCTCACTTGTGTTTCCTTTTCCCCCAGGCAGATTTATTTATTATCCACATCAAAATGCAGAGACTGTTCCGTCCATCAGGACCATGGCACAGAAAGGAGATCTTATCAAAATGCATCTTGCATCCTGGCATGGAAAACTTGGTGTCAGTAGAGACATTTAGCAAGTGGACAGAAACACAAAGTTTCCATATTAACAGACACTGTATCAAATAAATAAATAAAAAATAATAATGGATGACAGCAATGACATCGCTGCTATACACTGCAATACAGCAGCAGCAAGTCAATGCCACTTGGCTGTAAGGACAACCTCAGAAAAACCCCACCTGGGAATGGGAATAGGATTAGCACATGACAGAAGGATGATAATAAACATCATGCCTCTTGCCCAGAACAAGCCTTTCTTCTGAAAAGACAGAAGGTATCAATTCAAGGACACTAAAGCTATGTGCTTTTTAAAAAGACCTCATTTTGCAGTGCATGTATGCATGTCTCTCTCTCTCTCTCTTCATGTCCCTATATATGTAAACAGTCATTATTTCTTTCCTCACCATCTAGAAGGATGAAATGGCCTATAGGTAAAATGCCTATACATGAACCTTCTTGACATAAAAATGTCTCCTCACAGCAGTTCCAAGTATATACTGCAGAAGCTGATGCAAAAGAAGAAAAGCATCAGTACCTTTCAGCTTCTGCTGTCTTGTCCTTGTACTCTGGAAAAAACGTGCCTTTATTTAGAAAACAGAATTAACACTGAAGCAATTTTCACATCACTGGTCCTTCAGCCTCCTCAAATACTGTTTGTGGTATCTGCTTTCATGCAAGAGAATGTGGCTACATAAAAGCAATCACAAGGATGAAAATGTTCTCAGCAGGAGGAAATGGGATTATCAAAAAGCAGAGGAATAAGGCTTATGAATGTTTTGTACTCTTGGGCATCCATATACCATTTGAGCTATGTAGAGTGTTAATAGATAAATCTAAAAATAAAGAGTACATTATTTATTTACTTATTAAGCTTTCATAATCAGGAGCTGAATATGTTTGGCTAATAAAGACATCAGACCACATCCATAGGAAGACAGTGGACATAAATTGGCTGAAATGGATATCTGCGGGTCTTTGGGAGGCCATTCAGGAATGCAGACACTGAGTTACTTTTTTCTAGGGAAAATACATAGAATAAGTATGAATGCATCTCTATAACATCCTATATCCGTCCTTGCCCTGCTTCCCCCAGGTAGATATGAGTAATTCCAGATTTTTTTCAGAACAAAATATGCCCAAAGGAAAATATGATTCAAGGGAAATATGATACCAGAGAGCAAATTAAATGGAGAAAACAAACCACTGAAGGCTGTTTGTTGGGATCTCAGGACCTACCAGGCCTTTGGCTGAGCTAAACAAACTGCTGGATGCACCAGAACAGAGAGTTAATTTACAAGCGGAGAGCCTGGACCAGCTTTCTCAGGTCACCTTCTCATGAAGGCTGAATCTCTTTGCATTCTTGCCTGGCTATGCTGAAGGAGAGAGATTAGCAGGAGAGGCTGGAGTGACGGTTATTGAGTGTGTGATGTCTTCTTATGATCCAAGGATCCGTTTGAACTGGTTCCTGGAGAAGTCTGGTCTGTCTCCACACTGATCTGTGTGTCAGGCCTGATGCGGGGGCAAGGCAGGGGTCTTGAACACTGTAATGACATTTTTGGGAATCAGACTTCTGTGAAGACTGCTCACTGTGATCATTTAATCACCTCAATGATAGCTGCTCATAGCAACCATAGCACAAAGGTTTTATAAAAAGCATCAAAGTTGAGGACTTCAGAGCCTATGATGATTTTCATGGGGTGATGGGCTGTAAAAAGCACGGAAAGAGCCCTCCTGTTGTCCAGTTAAAAGTCATAGGAATCAGAGTAGTGTTACTGTCTTTTGTGTTTAGAAAGGCTTCATTCTCACTCTTCCAACATCCTCCAGCCAGGCATCTCCCTTTCCCCATGCTAATCATCCCTTTCTCTCATGATACGACCACCTCAGGACAGTCTGGCTGTACACCAACCTTGCCAGACATCAAGGGAATGAAGTCCAGAAAGAGAGAGAGCACAAAAACAGACATCAGAATCATGGAGAAATCTTTTTCAAGGGGAAAAGCCCTGATGAAGAAGGAAACCTCCAGACCATACAAAAGCTTGTTGGGTGATGAAATAGGAAAGGAAAAACTTTTCTTCTTTTCAGCCCTTGATTCCAAGACACGCATTATATACTGTTTATTTACACATTTACCCCCTGCCTTTTGCCACAGCCTTTCTTACAACCTTACCTTGAAAACTGTGCTGTGCATTAGCCTAAGGAACTAATCTGAACCCAACAGACCCATCTGAGTGCTCATCAGCAACTTTTGGAGCCACTGGTCAATGTTAATTGTACTTGGCAGGATGAAGTTTCAGAAAGGAAGTTTCCACTAGTTATATTTCTAAAAAAAAAGAGTGGAAAAAAGCAACAAAGAATGCTCCTGGATGTTCCAGGCTGCTATCTAAACTCTGCTCATCCTAGAGAAAAGAGGTCTTTACCTCAAGGCACAAGGTCTTTGTACAGGCTTCATACTTTTGCTCATGTGATTACTTATTAGTTTTATTTTTTTTTTAATACCATTGTCTCCAGATGGCCCAAAACTGGTGTGACTTGAATTGAAAGACCAAACATTGTCTGTGTTTTATAAGGAAATTCTACCTAAATAAAAAAATAAAAAAAGGAGGGTGGAAAGAGAGGTGTTTTAAACTCATGAGTTTAAATTTTGTATTTTAAGAGAAAAAGAATTTTGTTTTTCTGTTATACCTGTAAAATCATATTACTTCTTTGTTTTGAAATGTCACATCATCCGATGCAGTAACTGCATGCAGCTGTTAAGTAATTGTTCCACATAGCTCTATAAAAAAAATTTATTTCTGTATTTCAAATTTGCATTAAAAAAGCAGAAAGTGGAAGATTTTTTTGGATGTTATTATGTGGTAGGTACCTCCTGGGGAGAGTAACTATTCATCTGGTCTCAACAGGCCCCCAAAAGTCAGTTCAAAGCTGCCTGCAGGAGCTGGTGTGGACCTCGGGAAGTTACAACCTCCAGCTCTTTGCCTCCAGTTTTGTTTGTGGAAAACAACATGGAACACCTGTGTTGGGACTGTGACAATATCTTAAGGGTAAAACCCCCACCCTCCTCTGTGTTCCCTGTTGCTGTCTGCAAAGCCCGCCTTTGGCCTCAGCCTCCCCAGGCTCACAAAACTGTTCTTCAGTCTGCTCTCTCCAGCTTCACCTGGAAGGTCAGGCAGTAATACACAGGACTTACCTGTTGCATTTAGGTTAGAAAACTGACTTTAAATGGAGCCTCCTAATTTATAACTCAGTGTTTACAAGTGCCTGTTCTGAGAGGCTGAAGAGAAGCAACACGGTTTTTTTCCTCAGTTGACTGAATTGGGTGTCACTAATTTCCACCTCCTGAAGGCAGGCAAGAACAAAATGACTGATATATAAAGGAGCCCCCCCTCAAGTGCCAAAATAACTCATCTGAGGAGCTCCCCCTCACTGGAATGCCACCTAATGCTAACCATGATGCCCGAGTTAATTGCAGCAGTCAGCTGTTGCATTTCATCTACAAGTCCTGCTCAGTTTAATTAACCTTTGGGGAATTAGCATTTTGTTGACTTACAGCACCTGCTTTGCATTTCTGGCAGTGTTAGAGAAACACTGTGACTTGTTTCACTCAGAGACGAGTGATGCCCAAAGGCAATGCCTTTAAAGGCCTTTAAAGGATGGTCCCTGGGCAGCAGCAGGCTGATCCTGAGTCAGAAGAGCCTGGAAAGAAAGAGCCTCTCCTGCCACCAGACTCATGCCCCACTGTGCTGGAATTATTCATTCACCCCCACAATGGGGTCAGGTGTGAATTCCATACTCCTCCCAGAGTCTCCCGAGCATTTTTCATACTTGTTCATCACTTTGTGTTTACAGTAATTTCCAAGCGCCTCCTTCCACCTGCCAGTACCCTGCCTGCATTTATCAAATAACATCCATGTTCTGCCTCTGAAGAGTCAGCAGGTGACCACCTGCAAGTTTCAAGAAATTATGCCCATCCTAGGAGAGTGCAACCCACAGGACCCATCTGTCCAGGTGCAGTGAACAGTTACTAGCTCCAAGGAAGTGTTGTCTGGCCAGGAATGAGACTTGAGTCTGGCTAAGCAACGTGTGTCTTGGGGCTTGCAGCTATCTAAGAGCCAGCCTGGCCTTGGAATAGGTGTTCCTCAGGTTCCTTAAATCAGGCTTCCAGATTATGTCCTCCAAAGAAGGTGTTTCCAGCCTCTCTGAAGAGATCTGTACTGCCACCTCCTACCATGCCTCACCTTTCTGACCTAAACCTATTCCATGGCTTTTTCCCCCTTTGCTTATCTCTGGACAACATCTAAGGATCCACTGCAAGGAGCATGAGATGAGGTTATTGCAGGTGGCCAAAGGGAATGACAGCTGTGAGTCAAAAGAGAATGAGTGCTGTGACAAGTCAAGTCAGACTGGTGCTTGGGCTGGAAGGGAATGATGCAACACTGGGGTACAGGGAAGGGAGGCAATGTCGATGCTGAGTCACCAACCCTGGACTTAAGAGACAATGGTTTAACAGACCTGTGGATGTGGTGCTTAGGGACACAGTTTAGTGGTGGACTTGTCAGTGCTGGGTTAATGGTTGGACTTCATGATCCTAGAGGTCTTCTCCAAATTAAATGATTCTACTGATTTACCAAAATATGGGTAGGGATCTAATATCGATACCCAAATGAGACAGACAAAGACTCTCTAACAGTTTAGAGTTAGAAAGTGTATGTTTATTCCAGCGCCGGGCAGCTGCGCAGGTTAGCTCTCTAATACGCAGTGCAAAGGTACAAGCCAATAACAGAGTTTATTTGTCTACAAAAGCTATGAATAACCAAAATACAAGTGCATATTTATAACCTTAACACCTCCCATTCTCTGCTTCGTATGGAAATTAGCTTAAATGTCATCAAGCATGTGTAGTATGTTCTCTGAATTGAGTTGGTGGTCTTTTTATTAGGGGAGTGGTCTCATAAGACGAAGCATAAGTAGTCATCCTCAATTTGATCTTTCTGCCTTCCTGGGTTTTAACAATTCCAATTACTTTTGTTGATCTCCCAATTCCTCTTTGTGTGACCTTAAATAGGTTCTCAGATAGGGAGGAAATTCACAATTGTTTACGTTCCCTAAATCTATTTATCAATGTTTCTGTTTCTCCTTCTAAGCACAGCTAAACAAACATAAAAGTGACAGGTAATCAGTTATTTAGTAATCAGTTACTCACATCTTGAAAACTCATTTCAGGTCCAGGTCTTCTAACTATTAACCTTTAATTAATTCTAGCCAAACCTAAACTCACTTCTATTTTAATTAAATTCAGCTCAGCTAACCTTCTAACTAAAACTTTATGTTTCTTTTAAAATTCTCTGTTTCACTACAATTCAGTGATGCACTGGTTGGTTGAAGGCTGAGGATATGGGGCAGAAGAGGTCTCTGCATGCTGCAAAGCACTCCTGAGTAGTGTCCACACTGGCATGAATGACCTCTCCCATATCTTGCTGTCACCTGATTCGGCCACCACAACCATATCTGAGAAGAGACAGCAGCTGGCCAAGGCGTTTGTCCAGAAGATGGAGGAGCCCATCCCAGCCTTGCCAGCTTGTGCACGGTTCCAGGAAGGGCAGTAGGCCTGGCCTCGCCAGGAGACAACTGTTCCTCCCACAACTGACTTAAACAACCTCGTACCATGAACTGACCTTCCACCCCTCTCCATGCCAAATGGATCCCAAGCTTCTCACCTGGGGATTAAACACTGCCTGTCTGAAAGTCTCCTGCAAGGGAGGACATCTTTAGGGCGGCAGCGCGCAATGCACTCTCAGCAACTCTCTCTGCAGCAGGCTGACCCTGGCCTCCTACCATCCACACTATGCTTGGCTTTCTCCCCAGTCTTTGAAGAGTGCTGAGAACAGAGGAAAATCAATGAGGTTTTGTGAAATAATTGTGGATTATGCTCTGGGCAGAGAACTGAGAAAGCACATTATAGATATTCTGGATCGATAGGATTCATGGAGCATTTGAGCTTCTACTTTAGCTCTCAGACTAATGTACTTTACCTCTGATTTGGGGGACTTTAATGTGATCTACTGTAAAAAGAGTTTTCTGTGAAAAGGGCAAGAAGGGTATCATCTGTGAGAAATGGGAAGTACTGCTTTTCCCATAATCACTTTCCTTTCCTACCAGAGATCTATAAACTTCTTACTCAGAGGTCTCACCATAGTTTAAGGGAATAAATAAGAAACACAAAAGAAAAAATATAAAAAAGATGGATTTAGGTTATTTGGAAAGCTGATGCACAGGCAACCAGACATTTTCCTGTTAATTTAGCAGTCACTTCAGGAGACAACATAACATTTACATCCTTTACAGCAGAAAAAAGCAAAGCAGCCTGCTATCAAAGGAGTTGTCTCTGGCACATCTTTTGACTGAGGTTTGGTGGGGTGTTTTTATCCCCTCTACAGGTGTATCATCCTTGGTGTGAAACAGAATAATTACTGCTGGTTTGTGAGAAAAGGTGATAATTTGAAGCATATTTTGGGCTCTTTTTCCTGAGGAGATTCAGCCGAAAAAATGTTCTTTTCAACTGCAGTTTTCAACATTGCTAAACTAAGATACCATTCAATAGAGGATTTGCTGCCATGTTGTCTGAGACTACATTTACCTGACTGCCTGTCTATTTATACTTGGAAAATTCTTTGGCAGCAAAAGATACGATTAATTTCATACCAATTTGTTATTTTATGAGAAAGCAAATACAGGTTTTTTGACTGTTTCTGTTCTGCATTTACAGGGTGTGAGGGTTCAAAAGGGCCCTTGCTTCATCTCGCTGGTGTGTTTCCTATAAACAAAGATGGTCAAAGTTTCAGAGATTGAGTCTGTCATAGCTACTTTGCCAGAGAAAATATTTTATCATTTGTTTGTTTTTACAAATAAACACAAGATTTGATTCACCAGTCCACCTACACTCTGTTTTGTCAATGGAGCTGCAACAGAACAGCACTGGTTTTATAAAGGGAGAATCAGGCTTTTTATAGTCTAGTACTAACTAACATTTTTTTCCACTCACTCTAGCTAATAAAATTCTTTAGTTTAGGGTATTATTCATCCCTCCCTGCCCTCCTCCAGTCCAGGATATTCCCCATACTAGCCTGGGTAAGAGTAGAGGTTTGCATCTCAACAGAAACAATGGGTCACTTCTCTTCCAAAATCCAGCCGACACATCCCACCCCATCACATATTTCTTAGTAAGAAGCATTTGGCTGGGCTGTTCAGGCCTTAAAAATGCAAGGAAACTCCCAGCTGAGGTTATAGTGCCATCTCCATTAATTATGTACCTAATTCTCATTTCTCTGGAAGGAGAGACAACCCCCTGAGCTCCCTGGAGTTCAGTCCTGTTTGATGCTTGTCTGCACTGTCTCCTTCTGCTTGGCTGCCTGCAACTCCCACCCTGCCAAACCTCTCTAGCCCTGTAGCAGGGACCAGGCTCTCAGGAAATCCTTTCTGAACATCAGCCATAACAAAAATCCCTCAAACCATTAGCATCACACTTGGCTGCAACTGCTTGGGTTAAACCTCTACCTTCCTGAAACATTTTATTTATGACCTTTTGCATTTCACTTCACATGGTCCTTCAGTTAAACAACAGCAGAGAGTGTATGAAAGTGAAGGCTGCTCTGGAGATGATGGATGAGGCTCCCCCTGCTCCCCACTGCTTGCAGCCCGTGAGTCATTTGCTAATTTCCTCAGCTAAAACTGACAGACAATTGCCCGGCATTTCTTCACAGCCAAACAGATTTTTTTTCCCAGAGCTCACTGTCTATCTTTTGATAGCAATGACTACAAAACCTGCTGCCTACAACATTGTCTCTCAAATCTTTAATATTTTATTGCTCTGAGTTCTTGTTCTCTTTCCTCTCCCAGGGTTAAGATAATTTAAATGTAATACTGCACAATAAGATGCATCTTGTATCTTTGCTGCTCCAAATCTTTTTCTGTATCTGCTTCTTCACAGCACATTACTCAAGAACTATTCTGTTAACTGCTTTATATAAATATTGGAATAAATCACGTTATTAATGAGTCTTTTTAAAGGTCGGGTTTCTTTGTAAATGCAACTCAGTGACTCTCCCAATTGCTTCTTTATTGCAGTTGATGATGATGTTTAATTTAAGTGTAGTATTTATAGTTTTGTGCAATATCTAACAAAAATCCCAGAGGTTCCCCCTCCTCCAAACCCTTTGGCTGGACTCCCAGCTTCACTAGACGGAGTGTTCCACTGTTTGGAAGACAGCCCAAGTGCCAGAGGGTCTCTTTTCCCCACAGTGGGAAGGTCTCCCTCTTCAGATAGCCTGCCTGCAGTAAATCCCTCCTCAGCATGCCTGGTGCTCGGGGCAGCCCTGTGCTCTGTAGCTGCTGCCTGTGAAGGCACCACTAGCAGATCCTGCCTGCCTGAGCCACTGACTTTCCATGGCTCAGGGACTCCTTTGCTGACCATAAGTGGGACTGGGACCAGCTTCAGAGACTATATAAGAGGAGCCTATATAAGCAGGGCCATGGCCGTGAAGAAGGGACCCTGTGCTCTCCCAGTAGCTGATACAGGGGAAGATTTTTAGAGCCCCTCTAGTTCAAACTAATAGCAGGGGATAACTTGCCTGGGATCTGCTGTAACCAAGGCCATGGGATGTTTCATGCTTAATAAGAAAGCCTTCAGGCACCCCGCCCTTCTAAGGACTTTTAGGAGATTTTATAATGGTCATCTGATATTCAGTTTTGATTCTTTACAAATTGATCAAATGCCCTATTTTAAAACATAAGATCTTCCCTTGCAGAGATTCTCCAGCTTCAGAGGAATGATGTACCATACCATTTTAAAGGGCAATATCCTCTTTGGTAGGATAAGAAAGTACATTCTTCCCAGAGAAGCTGTGGATGCCCCACCCCTGAAAGTGTTCAGGACTAGGTTGGATGGGGCCCTGAGCAACCTGGTCTAGTGGAAGGTGTTCCTGTCCGTGACGGAGAGGTTGGAACTAGATGATCTTTAAGGTCCTTTCCAACTCAAGCCATTGTATGATTCTACACCTGGGCAGCCAGTCAAAGCTAAAATGGTCTCAGAAGCTGATGGCATTTTCTGCTCCTAGGAGAGCCCGAAGAGTCCCAAGCTCTGTGGTTCGATTTCATCAAGTTCTCTATATGAAGGCATCCCCCTCTCAGCTTTTTAACCTTTTGATATGCTAAATCCCTGTCATTTATACTGCATTGGGTAGCTGTGAATGCAGTTTGGGAAGAGTCTGCATAGCCCTGGTAGGTGTTGCACACGGCCAGGTGGGCTTCATAACCTAAAAAAGTTGTGTGTTAAAACAGTCTACTCCTTCATACTTTTTCAGGCTAAAATTTATCCCCGACCATCTTAAACCCATTTTTCTTTCCTGGTGATTATTTCCTCCCTTCTGGCATAAGTTCTAGAGAACAAGTATATCTCCTCTAAAAGGGCCCTTCTTCTCCTCGCCCATGATGTCTCCATCCCTCTGTCTGTCCTTGTGGCCCCATCTGCACCTGCATCCACTGAACTGCATCTTCAACATCTCAATCAGAGCTGCAGAAAACATGCCAGGTTTTGGAAGCAAATCTTACTGTAAGGCATAAAATGTAGAAGAGTGGAAAAATTAACCAAATCAGTCCTAATTTTGGAGTAAAAATATGACGTTAATTAATCTATTTTCGAAACTTACACACACCTCTTCCTCTTGGCTAAATCTTAACAGCTGGCAAGAACTCAGATGCTAGAAATGTTTCCTGCTCCTATTTACTCAACCAAAAATAGCTGTGAATGTTAAACCACCCTAGCACTTCAACCTAGCACTTCTGCATTCTGTACGTGTGCATATATAAATATATATATATAACGGGGGCATATTTTATATGTATTTATATATACATATGTAAAATACATATGAAACAAGCATATGACATACAGATGTGTAGATACACACATACACACACGTAAACACAAACACACACTCATAAGTGCTTTGTGGTGCTATTTTGCATGAAGCAGAACATGCAACCAAGAGCAGCCACATAAAAAAAATTCATGTATTATGTGAAACTTCCTCCAGAACTAATGGCTTATATGCATGGTGTTCACTCCAACTTCTGTAACTTTATAGAAGTTGAGTTGTCCTTTAAAGTATCTTAGACTAAGGTTATTAATTCCTCTCCCCCCACCTGCAGTTCCAAAGCAGCACTTGGTAAGAGCGCGGGTTCGTAATCATAAAGTATTGATGTCACAAGCATTTATTGCCAGGGTAATCAGAGGAGGAAAGGTTACTGTCTATGTATGTGCACATTCATATGTATGACTTCTGCCTATTCTTTGTGTCTCTCCCTTTGATTCCCCAACACATCAAAAGGCTTGTGGAGGACCCAGCTGAGCAGCCACCTGCGGCGGGGAGGCGCTTCAAGATAGTTTGCCATCTTTTGACAATGGCCCAGGGAAGGCAGGTGGTCTTCCCAGCTGGGCTCTCTGAAAAGGACTACCTAAAAGCAATTGTTTGAATTTCAGTGCTCCCCAGGAAAATGTTGAGCCCTTCCTCTAATGTGCCTGGGTTTGTTAACACACCATCCCAGGCTGCTGAGCAGTGCCAATCCTCTGTCATTTCATGCAGGCTCAGTGCTCATGTGTGCCTGCCAAGCACAAGGGTGGCCAAGGGCAGTGGAGAGGGAACTGGATTTGTCCCTCTGGTCCTGCGAGAGTCAAGCCTGGCTGTGGCTTAGAGCTGCCAAAGGAGCTGCTCTGGCCTACATCCCTGGCAGAGCATCTCAGCGGATTTCTGCCCCACCCTGCCTTCATTTGTCCCATGTTTCTGGTCTGTGAGACACACCACTGGGATCATCCTTGACCCTTCTGATTAAAGTCATGCCTCTTTATCAAGCCAGAGCATGACAGATCCTTGACCATAATGAATCTCAGACTCATCTCATTTTGCGGATATCCTAGGCCAAATGAAGGCACAAGATCTGGGGAGTGTGAGGGCGCCAGAGAGAACAAGGCAAACCAGGAGGGTTTTGTTTCACTGGAGTTAACATGGACTGGTGCAAATCATCCTTTGACATATTGTGGTCCAATGCAGTTGGTGACCCCAGTAAGATGATGAATACATCCTTCTCTGACTCGTCTTTATTCCTGAAGCCTCTTTTCCTCTAAACTGGTTTATGGGCTCTCTGTGCAGTTGGGTCACTTCTACAAGGATCACTGCTGATCCTGGCAGCCTTCAAGTGGGAGCGTTACTGTACTCCAGGGTGAAAACAAACCTTGCCTTGAAAAATACATCATCATGAAATAAAAAACCAAACCAAACCAAACACAATTATGTGAATCTCGGAACTGCTCTTCTTGGAACTGGCTTTAAAACAACTGATGATCACATCCAGAAAGTTTGTGACTGTAAATTATGAGAATGGAAAAATTTCTTCTGTTTCAAGAAGTCCCATTCTCTATAATGGCCTAATGCAAAGGCTCCAGGAATCAGAGAGAAGTATTTACTGACTCTAATGAGAGGAAGGCAGAGGCACTGAAGGCTGTAAGGTAATATTTTTTTAATTTGACTCAATGAACTTAGACAAACAAAAATATTTTTCTTTTAAGGAAGAAAATATGTGCATTATCTGACACAGCTGACTCTAAACACTGAGCCACTGTGCTCAGAACCCATGCCATTATTAGTGACATGAATGAAAAACAAGAGCATGAGGCAGACATAATTCTCAATGATTTTTGCATACAACCATAACAACGGATGCATGGAAGAAACCTAGCCAGACAGAATTCAGAAATACCAGAAATAAATAATTATTTCAAGTCTTGTAGAAAAAAAAGTTGTCACTCAATGAAAAATAGTAACATCTCTGTTTTTGAGGGGGATAGGGGGTGGATGGGGGGGGGGCGTGACACACAACAGCCTCCAAAACTTCATCCTCACTATAAAAAAAATCTCTGAAATGCATAAGAGCGGGATGGAAACACAAACCCTACTATCTTCAGAGACGTTATATGGATTAATATAGTCTTTGAACCACAGCCCTATACAACAGAACTCTCTTAAAGACAACCCTTCAGGCCAGTGGTCATCAGTCTGTCTTCATGCTCATCTAAATGAGCCTCTTCAGCAAAGTGAGTTTCTTTGACCTTCTGTCCTGAATGGGTGTGTTCCTACAACAGGGCTCTGGGAAAGATATCTTTATAGTCTCTTTCAGCTGTGTTTTCCCAGCTGTCTCCACATGAGTGGGATCAAATGCCATTTGCAAAAAAAAGAGGCAGAAGCCTATTTAAAAACACCCGAGCTCCTTAAAGGGCTGCATCTGCACCGACACAAACTCTGTCCTTTCTCAGTGACCCAATACCATTTAAAGAGTTTTCACTGCAGCCTTTTCGAATGTCACAACTGTCAATGGCTCTAACTTCAGCTCTGATCACAAGCCAGACTGAATTGCCACCAAAGGATGCAGTGAAATCAATCCCCACACGAAGCAGGTCCCAGTTAAATATGTGAAGGGAACATCATCCATCTCAGCAGACACCCCACAGCTGACTTCCCCAGGTACATCTGCATCCGGAGCCCTCCACTGACAATGGACAGTTTTTAGGCATTTGCAGTGCACAAGGGTGGCAGTTGCTTGTTCTGAGATAGATGGGTGAAACCCCACTCTCATCTAAAGGAGCCTGGCAAAAACCTTGCAACGATCCCACAGAGCATTTCTTCCTTTAAGGCATCACAGAAGAAGGTGGCTCCTGAAGGGAGAAGAGGAAAAGATGAAATCCTTGGGAGGACATGAAGCATTCATAATTAAGCAGGGCGTTTACTAGCAATGACTGAAGTAACAGAGACAATTAAAAACGTCTCTTCAGAAAATTCTTTACAGTGCAATTTCCGACTAATTCATGCAGCAAAAATGTTTTTAGGATCAAGCTTTGAATACAGCCATAGTTTACTACCAATTTATTACCTGTTCCAGTGTGTAAGGTTGCACAACACATAGAAGAAGTTACTGTTTTACCGCACCAGGTCAGTGAGGAGGCATAAATCATCTGTGTTTTAATTATGTGTTGATAAGCCTCTTGCTCATCAATATTTCTGTACTATGCAAAAATGAGACCATTTAGTCATATGCCCACCTCTCATCTAGTGCTAATAAAAGGCCTGGCAGCAGCACAAGACACAGCAAATCAAGGTTATATGTGTGGGGGTGGAGAGGAGCAGGGACCATCAGCTCCATGGTCCCACCCACTCAGTGTCTGGAGTAAAAAGGCACACCTGGCACACACCAGCCCTGACACAGGGACACATCATAGCACCAGTCCCAGGTGGCCTCACAGGATGTCTCCTTAGGCACAGCCAGACTTTCCTCTCTGCTCTGCCTTGATTCCAGCTGATACTTTTGCATGGCTGAGCATCACGAGCTTGTACTGCATGTTTGAGGTTCAGGTCCACGGGAGCAGAACATTCCCCAGGCTTTGGCCTCTCTTCCCTGGTGCAAACACAAGCACTAAGAAGAGCCAGGGAGAGGCTTCATTCCCCAGAGCCACACCAGGTGTCTTCCTGACACCTTCACCTGAGGTGTCCATCCCACTTGGCACAAATCCTTCGTGTTCCCTCAGAGCTTCGTTAGGGCCCCATGTAACACACTTCTGCAACCCCCTTCCAAACCCTCCATCTGGACTTGGCAGGAAGTGCATTTTCCTGTAGGACTTTGTACCATGTATATTTCTCATCAGGAACTAAAAGTAATTGCTATTTACAGAGCAGCCAAGCTGCAGACGGCTTTTACAAACAACCAAGGATGAAAACACACCCACTCAAAGTGTTTACGGCCTTAGTGGGAGTACACAAACTGTCTGCTGAGGTTGGCTGAGATTTTCTAAGGGGGAATCAGTGTCCACTCACCAGGGCATGACATTTTGCTGTGCTTCAGGGCAATGGGTGCACTGTGGCACTCAACCTGCAGGTCCCCACATCATCCTCCAGGGCTGCCTGAGTCCGCTCTGCAAGCCCAAAAACTGCCCCACACCTGAACTTTTCTTTGGACTCTGCAGACAAGCTGTGGGGACAGGCATCTCAGCGTCTCCAGGCCCACCTCCCCAGCCCCCCACCCTGGCAAGGCAGGTTTTTAAAGAGACTTTGAAAGTGGCTTTGGTAATAATATGCACAGCAATGACTGAGAATTCTCCCTCTGCACCTCTGGATTGTAAAGCCTAAATTGTACTGCATTCTCCCTCTTCTGCTCATCTAAGAAGAATCCCAGCAATCACCAGCACAATGGTGCTTTCTGTTTTCTGATCAGCCTGTGGAGGAAGCTAAACTGCAGAATGAATGGAAATTTAGCATCCAGGCAGAAGAGTTTCTCCACGTTTTTTAATATTAACTGTATTTTGATTAATGTGGCCAGATCCATCCCCCAACAGACAGGGGAGTGCTGAGCTGCACCAATGGAGCCAAGAAGCAGCAGCTGCCTTCCTGTTATTTTCATCTCTCTAAAGCCTCCCACACCTCTCATGCAGACATGCATTTGAACTCTGCTTAATTCACAAGTGTAAAAGGGGGGAAAATGGACTTTGACTGATGCTATAAATAGTTCACAGCCAGCTGTGGGTGAAAATCAGAGAGAACAAATCTCCAGCCTCTGTATGTTAAGCTGAAGTGGTTCATCAGGAGAGGAAGAAGTAAACATTTGGAGTGAGGGGGAGAAGTCAAGAAGATGGACCAGTGTGCTGACACTACACTGAAGACACTGAAGAGGTAAATGTCTGGGGATGGGAGCCCTCTCGCGGGACACTCACTTGGAGATGTTACCAGTGCTAACACAATACAGGGTGGCTAAGGGTGTATCCCAACAATTCACAGTGGCCCAGGCTTTGCCATCCAGCCTCACTCTGTGCAGTGCAGCAGGACTGTTCGTGAGGGCTGTCAGGCCCTACTCCCATGGAGAAAGAACAGCTCTCCCTGGGGGAAGAAGCTGGTGCAGTGTCTTGGAACAAAAACTTTGGAGTCTGAACACAACTCAGGACTTGACAACTCAGAGGTGACAGCTTATCTAAGGACTGTCACAGGAAATGATAAGTTATCAGTAACATTTTGAGGGACATATCTCATGGCATCTAGCAAAGAATTGTACACCTTGGGAATTCTACAGGTGTAAAACCCCTTAGGAGCTGCCCCAACCTGTACACACGTCCCTCCTGCTCAGAGCAGGAACTCACAGCAGCACCACTGCTCCCCTTCACTCACACATCCAATGAGCCTGGCTGGGGAAGGACCAATGAAAACCTGAAGACAGAACCCAGTGGAACAGGCAGATCCTTCGAGTGTTGCTGAACATTATTGGCAAAAACAAAGCTAACTTTCAGAATGTGTTTATGTTTGAAAACATGATTATACCACGTGGCTTGCTCCAGTAAGAAACATAGCAAGTGATTAAGCTGCAGCTATAGTCAGGAACAGCAAGATTGGCTTGTTGGGGATGGACAATGCACAGCAAGGATTTTGATAATGCATTTCCCTAAAAACCAAAATATTTCTTTTCTGAATACATAGTAGAACAAGTATTTGTGTTGTTTCTTTCATAGCCATGAAGATCAGCTTTCTGCCTGTATTTGAAATATAGCCAGTCTAGGGTAGTTTTCAGAGTCCCAGAAATGTTGGCTGAGCACCACCGGTGCTCAGAGCAGTTCCACCTCTCTGACTCTTCCTCAGACACTGGTCTAAACCAGACATTTAACTTACAGTTTCTCAGTAACCACTTCCAGTGTGGAGAAGTTTCTTCCTTAATGTCCATGCTGAACCTGTCATGCCACATTTTTTGGACATTATCCCAGCTCAGACAAGAGTTCTAGGAGCAGAATGCAAAGATCTAAGTCCAACAGAGCAGGCCAGACCATTTTTTCAAGACTGCCTTAAATTTCTTACATCTAAATTGTAGATATCTAAGTAAGTAGTCAAATCATTTAAATGCCTAGTGAGGTGTCCATAGTTGGAAAATAGCAAAACTGAATATAGGAGACTAAATTCAGGTGCTTACTGCAAATATATCAGTCACTACAAGCAGAATATGAAGTGTTTCACATTGTTCAGTATTTCCATTCTATTGGGTTGCTTCATCAAGCCCAAAACTCATATAGGTTTAACATCAGGACCTGGGGAATGCAGCTTTTCCATAGGAGCCACCAGCCTTTGGGATCCTTCTTCACTGACCAGTGGTTCAGCTCAGTTAGTTCCACAGAGAGGGGCTGACCAGCAAAGAGGCTCAGCTCCTGTGGCTCCTCTCTTACAGACTTCCATAGCATTTCCAGGCAAATATCAGCCCAGAAGTACAGCAATTCCAGGCAAAGGCCACCCCAGAAATACAGTGAAGAAGGTCAATTTTCACTCAGTATTGATGCTGCAGCTGTGATTACTGGTGAGACCAAATAGAAATATTAGGCTCAGAACAAGGATTTCCAGGGAAGACCCTCAACAAACAATGAGCCGATAGCTCAAATTAGCTTAAAAGCTCGAAAGGCAGAGGTATCCCTGGGTGAGGGAAGCCCATTCAACCTAAACAACAGATGATGTATGAAAAGTGAATACTTGTAAACAGAGGGCCACCCTCTCCACATTGTTTTGCACCTCAGTTATACAGACATGATAAGAAACACAAGTGTGGTCAAACTGCAATGAAAAGGAATGGATTGATTATTTAGATTTGTTGTGATAATGAAGCTTGCAAATAGGGCTTGCCTCCCACTCTCTCATTTTCTTCCCTGGGATGCTTATGGGACTCTGGGACTAGGATTGGACACCAGCTGCATTTAACAAGATACTTCATATGCTGTTTGGATTTCACAGTGTTTGTGCAAACATGAGATTAATTAAAAGGGAAAGATGGTGAGAAGGTGCTAACAGTTTACTTTTTTAAAAAAATAGTTTTGCATTCTGTTTCTTTCAAAGACTCAAGCAAATCTCCCCATCTAAGTCTATAATGGCTCCAGTGATGTGGTTCTGCTGTAGCATCAGCAAAAATCTGTCAGATTTTCCTTGTCCCAAAAGACTGCATCACTCCCTGCTCTGCTGAAGGAATTTGGATCCAGGGCATGAATACAGACAGTAGAACAAGCCTTCCTAAACACAGGCAGTGCAGGATGAGCTGCTCTATTCACAGGGAGCACCAGCCTCCAGACTGGCCTGGACCTGCAGCACAGAAACATCTTGGAAGAGCCTAAATGGTTTGGTTGCCACATACTTGTTTGTTTAATGAAGCTGGTGAATAGATAGCGCCAGCCAACCTTGAGACAGCTCACGGGGCAGTGGGGGCCATTTGTGGGCTGTGAGGAACAGGAAACAGTTCTGAGCTCAGGGA
Source organism: Corvus kubaryi (assembly GCF_017639235.1). NCBI lineage: Eukaryota > Metazoa > Chordata > Aves > Passeriformes > Corvidae > Corvus > Corvus kubaryi. The sequence continues at coordinate 15,966,836 of NW_024581137.1, read as the reverse complement.
AGGGCTGTCAGCACTCCCCATAAAGTCAGTAACTGGCAGCAGCTTCACTGCTGGGGCAGCAGAGCTGATACCAGCTCATGCACATCCCACCTGAATCATCACATGCTGAAACACTGGGTAAGATACAACTCATCTTGAAGGTTAAAACAGAGGCGAGGAAAATTTTCCAACAAGCACTTGTTTTCCTACTGTCACTGCCAGTGGTGCACACCTCATAATTAGATGACTTGAAATTTTTTGGCACTGAAAAATAGTTTGCTCTGACTTTCTGAATAGTAATTTTAAGTCCCTTAGGACTGGCTTGGCTTTGTTGCTTTGCAGTCTGTGCCACTGCAACTCGTTTAAAAACTACATTGCCTTAGCTCACACAGCAGAGCTGAACTGCATCTGTCCATGCGAAGTACATACATGGGTCTCATTCTTTTGTTAGCAATATATTATCAGCAAAACTCTTTCTTTCTTTTCTTTCTTTCTTTCATTCTATCTATCTATCTATCTATCTATCACAGAATATGCTGAGTTGGAAGAAAACCACAAAGATCATTGAGTCCATCTTCTGGTTCTGCACAGGATCATCCCCAGGAGTCACACCATGTGCCTGAGAGCATTGTCCAAATGCTTCTTGAACTCCGTCAGGCTTGGTGCTGCGACTGCTTCCCCAGAGAGCCTGTTCAGTGCCTGACCACCCTCTGGGTGAAGAACATCTTTTTAATATTCAACCTAAACCTCCCCTGACACAACTTCAGGCCATTCCCTCAGATCCTGTCACTGGTCAGCAGAGAGAAGAGATCAGTGCCTGCCCCTTCTCTTCCCCTCACAAGGAAGTTGTAACTGCAGTGAGATCTCCCCTAAGTCTTCTCCAGGCTGAACAGACCAAGTGACCCCAGCCACTCCTCATATGGTTTCCCCTCAAGGCCCTTAACCATTTTCGTTGCCCTCCTCTGGACACACTAACAGTTTAATAACTTTTTTACATTGTGTCACCCAAAATTGCCCCCAGCACTCGAGGTGAGGCCGCCCCAGTGCAGAGCAGAGTGGGACAATCCCCTCCCTTGCCTGGCTGGTGATGCTGTGCCTGATGCCCCCAGGACAGGGTTGGCCCTCCTGGCTGCCAGGGCACTGCTGGCTCATGTTCAACTTGTCAATGACCAGGACCCCCAGGCCCCTTTCTGCAGTGCTGCTCTCCAGCCTCTCATTCCCCAGTCTGTCCGTACACTCAGGGTTGCCCCAACCCAGGTGCAGAATCTGGTACTTTCCCTTGTTAAAATTCATACAGTTGGTGATTGCCCATCTCTAATTTGGTGAGGTCTCTCTGCAGGGCCTCAAGGCAGTTCACATATCCTCCCAATTTTGTATCACCTCCAAACTTAGTATCCCTTCCAGTTCTGCATCCAAGACATTTATGAAGATGTTGAAAAGCACAGGGCCTAAGATGGAGCCCTGTGGAACCCCACTAGTGACAGGTGCCAGTCTGATGTTATTTTGGTCCAAAGGCTTTCCTGTGCCACAGCAGGGCGGCCCTTCCAGGATGTGAGACATTTGTGTCTGGAGGGCTTACCCCAGGTTGCACTGGGATCTGTTTTGAGGTTGAAAGCATAACCCTGCTGTCACCTCCTGGTGACAGGAAAGTGTTTGGCTGGAGAGGAGCACACATTCTCTGGAGCTGGAAGTACATGTGCTCCTGCAGTCCTCCTGTATAAGCCATGTCTTACAGTCACTGATTTCCCAGTCACTGCCACTTATGCCAGTCCCTCAGGTGAAGAGCTGCCTTGGAAAAGCCTGCCCTCCACCTTCCTTTGCTTTACTCTTGCTGTGGAGATGGTACATCCACATTCAATCCTTTCATGCAGGCTCCCTTGGTCTGACTTTTCAGAAGAACACGCAAAAATGTATATTTCTACGTACAAGGATTTTTTTTAAAAGTGTGTCTTTGCACTGATACTATAAGAAATGAGAAATTATATGTACAAGGTAAATTTTAGTTAATTTTGAATATGGTTACTTAGTCAGTGAACCTGGAGCTAGATTTTACAAAATCCAATGTCTAGCCTGTAAAATCCTCCAAGGTTGATCAGTTTAAGCTTGGCTTTTGAATACTTGAACCCGCAAAGTCCAAAAATGGTCAGATCCTGCCCTGCTGTTTCCTATTTTAAACACAAAGTAAAACTGAATGAAGCAGAGTGGGAAAAAGGCAGCTGAGGACAAGCAGGTTGCATTAATGTGAAATAAAATCTATCTTCCAGCTCTGCAACGAAGTAGCCAAGCATCTTCTGCTTCTCACAGGAGAAAAAATGCTAGAATTCCATGTGCTGAACAGAACCCAAGCACTGTTGCTGTCACACCAAACCTGCAGTGCCTGACAACAGGGATCACTGACCTGGCTGGCAGTTAGAGTGAGGTACTGAAGGAAAAAAAAAGAAGGAAAGAAAAAAAAAGAAAAAAAAAAAACTGAAAAAAAGGAAAAATAATGGAAAAAAAGAAAAACCATTAAAACAAGGAAGAAAAAAAAAAGAAAAAAAAGAGAAGAAAGCTGAGCTGTTTTGAAGATATTATCACCTTTTAGAATTTTGTCTGTCAACAGCTTTCTGGAGATGTTAACACAACCTGTGCTGGATACGAACTGCCAGGAAGGCACAGATGTGATCAGTCACAGATCCTGTCAGGCACACGTTAAATTCCAAGTGAACCTCCAATATTTCACTGTAGCTACTTTTGGGTACATACCAGATGCAGGATGAAGTTTTTTCTCTGTGCAACTCCTTCCACAAAACTTTCTTTTCCTCCACCAATCTAATGTATTGCACCCTATTTCTCTGCTTCTTGCTGGCTGTTGCACCAAGTTCACCAGCCATGACACACCCAGCAAGTCACTGGCAGTAATAAAGTTTGTTATTAAATGACTGGCAGGCCACTGCCACAGGGAGATGAAAGGAGAACACAGAGGCAGAGGTTGATGGACTCCTCAGCATAGATCATCCTTGCATTTCAAAATGTGAGGTCTGTACATCCTGCTGGCCCCTTGCAAAATATTTTCAGTACCAAGAGTGCACAGCAGCAGGCACAGCAAGCAGGGGATTACTTAAGACAGCTAAGGATGGGGCTTAAATTTAAATTCTGCCCTTAATCAGGGAATGAAAGCCTAGCTGCAGGCAACCGGCAGGCACTTTCCTCAGGAAATAATTCAGTGCCTGGATTCCTCTTCTGAAGATTACGCGCCTGAATTTCTTATTTCAAGAGAGTTGCTTATCTTTTCAGCTGGGTTAAAGCAGAATCACCAAGTGTGCGGGGCATCTTTATCTCCCCCACCTCCCTCCAACCTTGCTCTCCTGAGAGTTCATCTATCTGATTTTGTCAGGTCACTCTCTCAGATGATGCCCAAGCTGGATCCTTTCAATGCAGTCCTCAGCTACAAACACTTCCTAGGTTTGCTACCCACATCCATCCTGGTTTTACAGCCTCTTCCCTTGTTCCCACCAACCTGCAGCATGAAGCCATGTCTCTCCTGTCAGAACTGTCAGAATTGCTTCTCTGCAAATTCCTCAGTGCCTCTTTCCTCAGTTGTACATCTCCACACCATGCCCTGTGCTGCTGGGCTGCTTGCACTCCTTACATACATCTTCCTCCTCACTCCCTCGTCGTTCCTCTCTCTCCATCAGTTTTTAGGTGTTGCCCTCGGTGCAGCACAGCTCTAACAATGTGCCCAGGCCTCAGCTGTCAGGCGTTTACTCTCTTCTCCTCCAAACCCCTTTCTGAACAGTGCCTTCTTCTCCAGGACCTCACACACTCTTGTCCTGTGTCAAGTTTCATCTAAAGTCCACAGTCTGTGGGATGAATCTTGCAGCCTACTGACATCTCAGACTTGTGCTCTCTTGAAGCAGCTACCTACTACTATAAATCTAAACACACATTAATAGCATTTGGAAAGGTAAGAGTCTGGTTTCAAAAACACTTTGTAAGTGAAGAACTGGGCAATAGTAATGCATTAGGTTTCTTACATGTGAATTAACAGATGAGATACTTTCATATTTATACAGCAATTATTTTAACCTGATGATTAATTACTATGAAATTGTTTGGTCAAAATCTCTCTGTGCTTGAAAACATGCAATTGCTTTTAAATAAAGCTCATTAAGTGATTCATAGAAGATGACCAGTTAAGCACTGGCTTCAATAAGAACAGATGACACCACCTGGTATTTCTGGTACAGTCTGCATTTCAGACAAGAGCAAGCTTTGTGTTCACATGAAAGCACATATTTTGGGCATCAGTAAACATGCTAAATCTGACTGGGGGGATGCATAATAGGGGAGAAGGCCAATGCTTTTGCTTATGTGACTACACTGAGGTTTCAGGACTCCATTTGATTCTTTTTCTTCCTTCAAGGAGTGCAGAGAACAGACTGTTTCACCAACTGGAGCAGTTGCACTGAACTGTAAACAGGTGATGCTTGAAAGCCTGTCACTGAGTCTCCTGATCAGAAGTAACAACCAGCAAGCACTGGAGGACAGGCACGTACACACGCAGTGTACACACTGCAGTGCTTGGGTTATTCAGCTGCTAACTCAGAGCTGGTAATAGTTCACAGCTCCAACAGCCACTGTGTAGGGCACTCAGCAAACTGTGCTTCCAAAAGAGCTCCTTGGCTTTTCAGTAGCATGAGGAGACAAATCCTCCCCCAAACTCTTTCCACAGTGTGTGTAAGGTGGGGGTGGGTGAGTGCCCTCAGCGCAGCTCCTAACAGGCAGGATTCAGCAGCCACACCATTAAAGGGTCCAATAGCTTCAAATAACAAGGCTTGAAACATTCTGCCTCTGGTGCTTGCTGTGCCTGCAGGATGATAACCTTTGGGCTCACAGCCACGGCTATATGGATCCAAGATTGTGTGACAAAGAGCCGAAGGACATTTCACGGCACCTTGCTCTGTAGCGGTGAAGTAGCAGGTTAGAAACCAACTGGCAATTTCACAGAAAACAATTGATTTTCCCTTTAAGTGCCATACAGGGAAACCATTTCTCTCTCAACTCGTGATCAAGGGAAATGAAAGATGAGGGAAGTGAAATAAAATGTTTCTTTCCTATCAAGTTATTTCTCATATGCAGCTCTAAAAGAAAGGAAATATTCCAACAAAGGAAAATTTCAGGCTAGCCTAAGGAAGAACATGGTAACTCCAGAGAAGTAGCTCCCTTTGGAAAGAGGTGGTGCAATTTTAGAACAAACCAGTAGACAAAAATGCCTTTCTTGCTTGCTGCAAATAAAGGCACCATGATTTTGAAATATGTACCATGTAGTAAAACTCTAATTGCCCACTGCCAAATTTTCATGCATATTTTGTGTGGTGCTGGGTAGATGTATATTAAGCAGGACTGAGGCACCAAAACTGTAATTTTTGCTCACTACCGCATGGAGCAACAAAAGATTTCAGGCAGGATATGGTGAGAATCTGTGGAACATCACTTCAAGAGAGGCCATGTGCAGAAAAGACTCTGATTCAGCAATTTTGATCTTTCCTCTTGATCTTTTAGAAATAAAAAAGGAACTTCTATAAAATGACTCTTGACTATGAATGATGAGTCATTCTGCTTTTCAATAGAGCAGCAAGTTGCCAAGGGACCCTCTTCAAGGTTTTGTTTTGAGTGCCTGAATAAAACCCACATTTTTAAAGGTTTTCTACTACTTAGAAAGGAAGTGAGGAAGGAGATGAAAACAGATGAAAACTTGACTTAGCTGACTGTATGACTGTGTCACCCAGGGAAATGTGACGCAAATTATACAGCACAACTTGGTTGATATGAAATTGGTTTAAGTCAATTTTTTGTTAACACCCCCCCTTGCAATCCTGCCTCTTCCAAAACCCCAAATCTGGATTTGTGCATAATTTGACTTCAATATGTACATCTTATGCCAGAAGATTTTACACACAGGAATTTGAGAAGCAGCAGGAAGTACCACAGCAGAGGGCCCAATCTCCAGCATTCACTCATTACATTACAGCAAATAATTCAAGCCATTTTCTGTGTTCACACTAAAAACTGCACTCATTTTCTCAGCTGACTTTCTCTTCTGGGTTCACTTGTAGTGCTCAAAGTTACTGCCATGAAAGTGATTACTAATTTAAGCCCCAAATGGAATTATTCCCAAGCAGTGATTTTCAATTCATGGGCAGTAGGTGCCACTTGGATCAAAAAGCAAGAACGCAGCTCAGGTCTTTGGTATTCCAACAGAAATGATTCTATGGCATATCAACAATGCATAAAGGTGGCACACCATATGTAATACCTTACTGGAATGAGGGAGAACTAGGATGTTATCACGGACATTGATGCTGCTGGAAATCTTTCTTGATGCCCACTCCAGTGCCACATTCCCACTTACCACACACACACTTCTGGGAAACAAGGGGAGAGATGCAAGGAAGATGCATGGACAGAAGGGCAGGGGACTGGACCAGCGTGCTGGTCTTCTCCAGTTCACACCCCACGTGTTTCTGGGGGTACTTCATGAGGTAAAAGTCAGCAGGCTGCATTAATTTGGAGGCTACCAGTCCTAAGGTACCCCTTTCCTACCTGACACCACAACTTGGCTGTGCACATTCCTCAGGAAAAACTGCCACCTGTTCTGCTGCCACACTTCAGACACAGCAGAGCTGCACCCATTGAAAGGAATTCTTTTTCTGGCGTGATAACATTAAGGTTACGTGTAATCAAATTCCTCCACCAGAAGCTGCATGCTGTCTCCAAAACCAGTAAACACCCAAGGCCAAGGTCAGCATTCCTGCATGTTCTTACAGCTGTTAAGTGCCATCAAGCTGTTACACAAATAAATCACACTAAGCTATGCTACATGCTAAGGTGTGCAACAGAGCAGGGCAATTTGCTGCAGGTGAGAGATGCTCATTAAATGCAATTAATAAACACTACCTGTGCACTGAAGGGCAGAGGAGCTAATTATTGGAAGACACTGTGTACAAATAATGTTTAGTTATGAAACCAAGACATTCTCACACGAAATCTCAAGGGGAGGGGGAAATGACATAAATCAGAAGAATGATCCAAGCCAAGCCATAGCTACAAGACACAGCAATCCTAAAATTAATGAACCCCACCACTGTCCTCACTGTGGTTATTAGGCCCCTCTGTTAGTCAGATTTTATGAAGCACCCTAGGATAGGGCCAGCAACTTCCTTTGTGTAGTACTCACTTGGGCATTCCAGGGAAGCCCATGCTGGAGCTCACAGGCATGGTGCTGGCACCAGGCTGCCAGTGGGAAGCCTCTGACAGGGGTTTGGGTTACATTCATCAGCCCCCTCACAGTTTACATCCTCATCAGTTTTCTTTCAATCACAGAGTCTTCAAGGCTGGCAAAGGCCTCTAGGATCATGGAAGTCCTCCAGAACTTCTAGAATTCAGCAAGGAAACAGTAAGGAAGGTGGAATTTTACACATAAGCTCTTGTCACTCCTTCGGTTTACTAGAATAATATTTCTTAAATGCTAACAGAGCAAACCACAATTTTCCACATGAAGTGAAAATAGCAAATGAAAATGTTTATCGGTCTCACATAATGACAGAGCAATGATTTGAAAGTATGGTATTTCAAGAGAAACAAACTCCTTGTTTATCACCAATGGCTGCAATTATGTTGTCAAGTGATACATGAGTGTTTTGATTTCCTCTTCCTGCTGTCTTTTTACCTTCAACTTATATTGTAAGCTTGACACTGTTTATTCATGTACTATTACAGAACCACTGAGAGGGGTTATTATTGAAGAGTATTTATTTTTCAAAGCAGTCACGCCATGAAGCCGCAGATACAGCTAAAGCTTAACCCTACATCCTCCTCCAAAGCAGCACGGCCGTGATGTTAAAAACACCCCACTAACCCAAACAAAACAGCATAAGGAGGGGGTTAATGACCACCTGCACATGCCAACTCCAGCTCAGTGCCTCACCCACAGCACAAGGGCATGGACTTAACCCCTAGAGTGAGTCCAGAAAAAGGCCACAAAGGTGATCAGATGCTGGAGCACATCTGCTATGAAGACAGGCTGAGAGAGCTGGGGTTGTCCAGCCTGGAGAGAATAAATCTCCAGGGAGACTTTGTAGCAGCATTCACAAGTTACGGCACTGGTGGCAGAGCTTGCCAGCAATTACTTCCTTGGGCAGCAGAACAGACCCCAACATTGGGTAGGATGTTGTCCTATAGGATTCAGACTCCAGGTAACATGTTCAGCTCCTTCTTATTTAATAATCTACAGGTAATATGGAATAAGAACTTATTTGTGTTGCTGTTGTTGCTTGCCTGAGCAAATGTTGCCTGATCGCTCTAAACTGTCATTACTCAGCCATAGCAACAAAACACACAGATACATCTACTTGCAACAGAGCCCCTGGTTTGCCTTTGGAAAAAAATTAACACATCCTTTTGCATGAGAAACTGTTGGCTCATCTGAGACACCAGGACTTGGTATTTGCCTAACTTTGTCTCTTACCTGAAGCTTAAAAGTATCTCCATTAGCCACAACCTTCAGCCACATTGAAGAATAAATACCCAGCACCAGGACCTTTGGTAATGTCTAAAAATAGTTCAATAAACACTCTTAGCCTTTTCTAAGAACAAACTTGTAGGTGGGCTTAAAGCATTTGGTGTCATTACACTTATGAACAATTTTGCTCCTTGAACTAAATTCAAGAAAGCCTGGCTTTCTTCTGCTCAAAGTCCCCTCCTAACTCAGAAGAGCAGAAAACAGAGATAGGGACCATAAGAAAACTTAAAACACCATAAGCCTTCTAATACCTGCTGGAAGAACAGGTGTAATGGATGTTTATGTTCCAACCTGTGTTGCACTACTCTGAGCTCACATCAGCAGGTATTGCCCATCTCATTCTGAATCTGCTCTGCAGAAAATACCTTGGGACATGAGTCTGCAGTTGAGCTATGAAAGCTCTTGTCTTTGGTGTTCAAGCACTCTTATAAACAAAGATGGAAAAGGTTTCCCCTGCATACCTCAACAAAAATGAGACCTGAATAAGCAGCACCTGGAAAAAAACATACAGCTCACACCCAGCATGCATTTCAAAAGCACAACTGCAGAGACTACTGTGACAGAATGTTGGCTTCAACAGAAACTTTAAAACTGAACAAATGGAAGACAACATTAACCACAGCATTCCCTGAATGACTGAAGTCATTCCCTGGAATAACATGATCAGATCATTGGAATTTCACTTTTTTATGCCAGAAAGGGAAAAGTTCTCTTACCAAAGAAACAGGAATTGAAGTACTTCATTGATATTCCCCCACTGGGATATTATCTGATACAGAATTCACCTTAATGTGCTTCCACAAACCTGTGGCTTCCTTTGAGCTCACATCTTGTGATGAAGCTGCAAAGATGAGTAGACAGCACTGCCAGGGTATTACTGGTAACAGTGTATGCAAATTCTTGAACTACTGCAGGGCTTGTGAATGTCCTGATGGCACTGACAGTTATGCAGGTACTTCTGTACGTGAGAGGATTTACAGAACACAAAAGATCAATCTTATAAATAGTTAATCACGCAAAATGAGAAGTAGAAGGGGCATAATGATCCCAGCTACTACTGAAAGGTGGGGTAGAAGAAAAAAGCAAACACTATCATAAAGACAAACTCCTAACATCTGGCCTCTTTTCTTTGAAATAGCTTTCCTGTAACACTGTAAGAATCCATTACAGAGACCATGGTAGATGCAGAGAGACTTCTCCAGAGAGCATTCAAGGGATCCTCTGTGAAGCTCAGAACAAGCTGTTAGCAAAGGCAACAAACAGGTGGCCCCTGCAGTCTTAGTGCTGCTTTGTTACCTGAATGTTTCCCACGTGACACCCCCTCACCCTACACATGGCCACCATCACCCTCCCTCTAGAAAATCTGGTATCTGCTACATTAAACTCAACACAACACAAAAGCAAAAGGAAGAAAAAAAGCTCTGGAGAAAAGAAGGAATCAAAACAAGCTCACTCTGCAAAACAATGCTCAAGCATTTTCTTGTTTTATTTTGGATTAAGTCTTCATGGATCCCCCCCCCCCACCTCAGATGCCAAGGCAGATTTGGAACCTTTTTCTGATTGATCACAGTTGCCCAGTATACTTCACATAAAAGAGAAACAGAATTTGTCACGTTCAGAAAATGAACTGGAACCATCTTCAAAACAACAGTTTTTCAGGATTGTGTAGGTTTTCACAGCCTGAGGCAGAGGACAAAAGGTCACTGAAGACACACAGTTTGGTGTGCTTTACAACCTGTCCCTCAGACTTACCTGTTGCTTTAAGTACAGGTTTGAGACTGACAGTGGGAAATCTGATTACTTGACCAAAATGGCAATACCTGAAGTGTTTAAGTCAGTCGGCCAGACTGCAATTCATAGGCTTACTTTTATACATCATCACAATGTTCATGAAAATAACGGAAGTGTTTTCAAAGATGCGAAGACCATTATGTGAGTGTGACAGATGGATCTTTGAACTGGAAAATCTCCTCATCAAAAAGGTCTTCTGGCAGTTCTTCATCTCCATCAGCAAAAAAGGTAGGGAATGGAGGGTTTTTATTGCAGTCCTTGTAAGTAGGCAACTTGCTATCTCTGACCTAAAAAGCAGGAAGGGAGAGAGTAGGGTTAATAAATCTTACAGGTTTTCAGACAGTGATACACTAGAATTTAAAGAACTCAGCTTGCATGCATAAGAAAAAATCCAACAGCATTCACACTGCATTTATTTAAAGAATTCCAGGTATAATATCAGTTACTTTAACATCAACCCTAGCTATTGAATTTAACCTTTTGTACTCATCATTAAAAAGATTTTCAATATCAGCAAAACTAAAAAAAAAAATCCAAAGAGAATTTGTCATTGCAGTGAATCAAAACCTACTCGTATGAATTCACTGCTCAATATTTTAAAACGTTATTAAAATAGAAGTACAGCTTGTTTAAGCAGTGCTTATTTCCCACAGTATGACATTCCAAGTTACATTATGCAGTGTAATCACCTCTTCAACAAACAAGACACGCATTTGTAGGTGTGATGCAAACTAATTACAGCAACTAATTTTGCAAAGATATGTGCATGTGCTGTATTCAATCCCTGTGGCTATTGCAGAGCTATTCAGTGACTGCAGAGTTAAACATCTGAAGTTCTTCACTCGGGAATCAGTACCTAAGTTTGTCGAACATGAGCCTTTAAGACAGTTCATTTGCAAGAACTGTGGAGCCACAGAGAAATTCCTTTAGTGACCTCTCTACATGTGGAAAGATTTAAAATCTAGCCCCTGAAACTCCAATCTCCGAAGCAAATTAGTAGCTAGAATTATCAGCAAAAAGCAGTTTGTCTGCGGTAGCAGATAGAAGGCTGGTATCTCTGAATAAAAAAAGAGCTACAAATTCTTCAGCAATGAAATTTGATTTAAAATTAAATTCTTCTTTTCTATATTGTTACATACGATCTTCCTCCTCCTGAGCTGTAATAATCCCTTTCAGGCACTATACTCAAGTGGATTAAAAAAAAAAAAAGTGCAAATAGATTAGACAAAATTTTAGCAGAGGGAAGATAAGCTCTTCCTCTTAGTTTTTGGTGGGCTTTTAAAGAACAGGACTCTTGTTCTTACTTAGCTGGACAAAGACCTCACATAGGACAATTGTGATTTATGCCAAAAATTAAATAAAACAATTTTATGCCCACGGAATGCTCTCTTCTGACAGCACTATATTTACCACATGCATATCTGTTATTACTTGAACCTTTCCCAAAGTCCATGAGGATTCCTGCAGATGGCATGAACAATAAATTTGACATTCCAATAGTTTTCTAAGGGCAGGCTTGATAAACAAAAGAAAACCTTTTGCTAAGAATGAGGGTATGAAGGGCTCAACATGTTGCACTGGTTAGGATGGCTAAGTAGCTTTCCAAGTAGATCACTTCCCTTCTACAGAGGTGTTCTCTACGGACTCGTGAACTGCCAGACCTGCAGTTCCCAATTTACACTGCGTATCTGGATGGAATGAACTAGGCTGACGTCCAAGTCCACAGACCTTTGCTGCAACAGTTCCAGCAGCAGTGAGTTCAGAAGAAACAGTCAGACAGCTTCAGCAATGCCACCTGAAGGATGGCATTTTCAGAGATGTTATCCTTCCCTTTCAACGTGCCGCGGCCGTTTCTTTTACCATATGAAAACACGTTTTAATTGCTTCACTGGTTATCTATTATTTCCCTTGCTAATTTCTCCTTTACTCTCTAATCCTATTATGCACCATAAACTTCTCTGTCAACAGCAGCAAAACCCCTCATGGTCCCTACATGAGTTAGTATTAGGAAGATTAAAATAAATTATTTTATTTATGACAACTTACTTATTTCATGTATATCTTATTTAAATGTTTTTCACGTCTAGTTTTTGTTATTTTTGATTATTTTCCTCATGAACTAGTATGTGCTGTTACATACAGGCTGTGTCATTGCAGGCAGTTCTGGATACCCGGAAAATGAAAGGAATTGACATGTTTGTTTTCCCCCTATTTTTTTTTCCATTTCTTCTTAAAACAATTTCTTATGACAGGATTTAGCAGTTAGAACATCTGCTCTTAAACTCAAGGCAAATCCAACAGTCTAATCTTAGTCCTGCATTAGTTTACCTAAACGAATTTCAGATTTCTGTCCAGACTTAACCTTGTATGAAATACGTATTAATGCTAAGGGGCATTTTGGAGATAGTATCTCAAGTGTGATATGGAGAATTCTTAAAATAGTTCTAAGATTCTCATGAAACATCTCCAACAGATCATTGTTGTTCTCAGAGGAGTACACTACTGTTTTCATTTTGCCCCTTCCAAACTCCTCAGAAGCTTGACAGATCCCAGAAGCACAGGCCACATCTGATATTAAAACAGTTTTCTTCTGATATGCTCTTTCTTTTCATTGGTATAATTGATGCAGTATTTCTTTTGACTGGTGAAACTACTGCTCTTTTTCCATCTTCTTCTACATTCATGGCTTTCAAATGCAATTTTAAGTCAAAAAGTGCTATCTTAGAGTATCACTATCACACTCAATGAACCCCTTTCTCCTTGAAATTTAGAAAAGTTAGATATTATTATTTTATTACCAGGTATTATCATTCCTATTTAAACAAAGAACTCAACTTCATTCTACACCTGAAAGTATTGATTAGCAACTAAAATATGGTATATCTGTCTTCTCAAAAGGATTATTTAATTACTCCCTTTACATTTATGAAAGGCCCAGCATACCAAAGGTTTCCTGTATCTATTACCTCAGATTCCTGAACCATCATTTCACGACAGTATAAAAGGATTCAATGGTGTGCAGCAGCAGCAGCTACACTTGTCTGTATAAGCATGTACACAGAAAAGAAGTGCAGGTGACCCAGCACATCTCTTCCTGTCCTCCTAGTAACCTTCTGAGAACATCCCTAATAAAGGAGTTAAATTTTCATGCTGTGTTATTAAAATACAGTGAATTTAGCTCTTACCCACAGCAGGAATCAAGCTCATAGTCCAAACTGTTACTGCAATCCATAAAAGCATTTGCAGTATAACTCATATAACAAATGCTTGGCTTACTCAACTGCTATATTAATAGCACTGTGTATTACAGTAGACTGTACTACAGATAGATGGTATGTACAGATGATGGCATATACACTACAGGATATTCTCTGACAGGTCATTTTATTACAAAAAATTCTAGAGAAAGCTGAAATTGGAGCTGGTCGGGATTTTGTCACTAAATCCTTGTAACAGTCATGAAGGGTTTTGCAGACAATTAATAAAACTGCACTTATGTATGTCCCCTATACTGACAGCATAATGGGTAGCATAAACAAATACAAACTCAGAAATCTATCACCACAAAAAGCTTAATGTGGTCTTAAACAAAAGTTAAAAACTGATGCTTAAGTCACAACTCATATCTGTAGTTTTACAGGGTTTCAGGCTGTGTTAACAGCCACAGCAAAGAATGCAAGCTATTTGCTAAACAGAAAAATGTGTTTAAATATAGAAAATGATTAGAAATAAGCTCCACAGGTGTCATACATCAGCTAACTCAGCTTCTCTGCTATTTTTGAAGCTAGACATGAAAATTGAACCCTAGAATTATATCCATTTCTGACCAGCCTTATTTTTTCTTAAAAAATAACCCAACCATACAAAAAATCCCCAAACCTCCACATAACTCTATCAATGAGGCCCAAGGCATAGGACATAGAATATGAAAGAACTGAAGGAATCACACTATTTCTGTGTGTCCTCAACTTTAGCAGAGTACACCCAAGCCAGGCATCAACAGCTAGAAACATAGTACAGTCATACTGGGAATTGTGAAATAAAATAAGAAGAATGCAAATCACTACAGACTTCTCTTAAAAAAAAAAAAAACACACCAAAAAAACCAAATAAAAAGGAGCCAAACAAAAATAAGCAATCTCAAGACCTAAGTTACTAGATCAAGTGGAACATCATACTAAAGCAACTTGTATACTTCAATTTAACTCAGGTCTAGCATACAAACAGGCCAGTTCAGTATCTGACTTGCAAAGCAACTCCTATGGGCTACAAGACTTGCCAGAATTTCTGTCTTCACTACAAATGATACACTCAAAGTGATCAATGCTCAATGTCCTAAAAAAATCAGGTGCCTTAAAATTAGGGCAGGTATAAAACACTATCAGAGATAAACTATAACATCCTGAATGATAATATAGCATATTACAGTACCCCCTCCACTAAAAGGCACCTACTTAAAAAGGGAGTTAAGTCCTGTGCATCTCTCTTGAATGACAGGAAAGAGAACTTTTTGGTAATATACTTGGGAGAGCAATCCAGAGCCACAACCTTTTGAAAGAGAAAACTATTACAGATGGTAACTATAGGCCCTGTGATCTAAGAAGATACCCCAGAAAGAAACAGGTGTTACCTGAGGTAGGCTATCTTGACAGGCCCAACACACAAACTTACAAATGCTTACTCTGCAATGTTACCCTTGTAACAGAAGAACTCTGTGCACTCCACCACACTGCTAAGGTTTCTTAATTTTATCAGACCTTGCAACTGAGAAAGACATCCATGCTAAAGTGAGCTTTTTTCATTAGTTTTCCAGTTAGCTAGAAACATTAAGTATGTCAGTTATTTACCTGCATACTTCAGTGTGCAATATCAAATGAAAGCTGATTCTAATGAAAACCACAAATCCATCAATCCTAGTATTCTGCAATTTTATTCTGCTGAAAAGAAAACTTGAAAAATTTAAGTCCTTCATCTCTGTCTGAATGCAGTGCTGATCACGAAGTTTCCAAAAATACAATATAAATAAATATATGCTTTAAAGGTGCACTGTGGTTTTAATGGTTACCAAGCAACACAGAGTGGGCACTGAACACAAATGCTTTCCTCTTGGAGACACACAAAGAGGAAAGTGTTATGCAATATTTCACTCTGGAGCTCAAAGACAGATGGATTCAAATTCCCTAGACATTAGTCCTACTTAATTACAGGCAGGTATTCAGTGGAATGAACAGTAAGTACGACTGTTAATATCCCATAATTCCTCTCCCCAACTACAGACCCAAACAAACATACAACAATATATTGAAAGTCGATGTCTATAAGCAAACAAGAAAACATCCTGGAAGAAAGGCACTAGGCAAGCTAAAAGCAACACAGATGATAGAGCAAGATTAAATGGAGAAAAAAGCCCCCAGAAATTAGAGAACCAAATAGTATAGCTTTGCCCGATTTTATAACTAAGTTTTTTCTACTCTTTGGAGATATATTTGTAAAAATAAGGGAAAAAAATGAATGTAATGTAATTCATATGGCTTAAAAGGAAAAAGCCACAGAATGGATCCACCAGCTCAAGGAACTGGAATGAACTGTTGCTTCCTACATACTGCCTCCAATCTCCAAATAAGAGTGGAAGCAATTTTTGGAAACCTATTTGTTAATAGCAATAATACCTACTGCTTAGTCTTTATCTCAAACAGTGCTATTTATTATTAAATGTCATGAAAATTTGAGTCTGGAGCACTTTGGTCAAGATTTTTCATATACTCTATTATCTTAAGAAAGGAGCTCTAAGAGAAGAAAAGCCTCATTCTTCCCATGTATGTTCTTCTCCAAGCACAGTGTGCAGTGTCTGATCAGCAAGTGAAGAACGATTTGTTTGAATGAGATCTTCATGGTATACATAAGAATGCGCATTATTAACACACAGAGCTTTGTTTTTAAAAACAATTTATATTACAGGCGTGTAATAAATGTTTGTTTTCTTAACTCACTTAAAATCAGAAATAAAAAAAATCAGTTTATTGAGTCTAGTTAGAATAAAAGTTATAATCTGGTAGAAACAGGTATGGTGTTCACAGGCTTCATAAGATGTTGTATCCTTACACATAAAACATGTGAGATGTACCAGCATTTGCCACCAAGTGTGGATTTTAACAGCATGACCAGGATAACTTGCTTAAAAAGAACTATTAAGATCAAAGAATTCAGTCTGGGCATCAAACATTTCTCATTTTTTCAGCTACATTATACTGCTTGTACACCTACATTATAATTTAAAACTAACATCCTAAAATAAATTCCCACTTAATTAAATTTCAGACTGACATAGAGCAATCAGGTTCATGCCTCAGGATTAGAAAAAATACTTTGAACACAGTTGAAGAAAAGGTCATTCAGTCCAATCTGTGGATGAAAAGCCAGCCAAACTACACTCTTAATTCTATGTAATTGATGTCAGGCCCAGTAATTTTGCAGAAGTTGTCCTGAAAATTACATCTCCCGGACATCTCTTAACCAATATTCACTACCTTGGAAGAGAAACACACAATGTACTCTCCAGGCTTGGGTGGGACATTACAATAAAAACAGTTTAGAGACACCTCGCTCAGGAAAAAAGGCCTTATTTGCAGTGACAGAAACAAATTAAACAATTCTTCTGTGGGTAGAACAGCTATTTGACAAGTAGGATTGCTGTATGTAAAGCTCAGTAGCTGTGAAGTTCTGCTCCACAGTTAAGAAACAGAAACTGGATGTCCATAATGAAATAGAAGACGACAAACTCTTTGGAAACATCTGAACTTGATGAACTCTAACTTTTCAAGTCCTGAATCATTTAAATCCCTACAATGCTTCCAAGGATTTAAAACTATCTATTAGATACACAGGTACATGTAAATTAAAATCTTTATAGTCCTTCATAGCAAAGACATTTGATACCCTGTACTCTGTTCAGTCAGAAAGGAAACAACTTCCTCCAAGTAAGTGGTGCTTGCACATGTGTAGAATATACCTAATTAGAAAGAAAAATCTTTTTGAAAATGACCCTTAAAAAGCACTTTCCTTGCTTTGATGCTAATTATTTACATTGTAAGAACTAGACTCTTCATTGTTTCAGGACTGTCTATGGAAAACTGAAACAATCTCCATAAAATTTGAAATTAATTCTGTAAACTGCCACAGAAAATAACAGTGACACATTTTTACTGATTTCAAAGGGAACTCAGACCTTTATTGTGAACTCCAGCTGTCTCTTCCTGTACCTCAACCGCTTCTTGGGAAGGTAACTGCTACTGGGTATGGGAATGCTTTAAATAACCTCTAAAGCATGACTTGCTGTGTATCTCTGCTCATGAATACAACCCTTAAATAATATTTTGGAAATCTCACCACTGTGCTACTGGCTCATGTTAGCATTCAAAGGGGATGGACATAGCCTGGAAACACTTACCACAGGGTTTCAGCAACTGTGCTGGTGTAAGATAAGGTACATGGATGCACAACCTCAGTGCACAGCTAAAAAGTGGTTTAGAGCGTGAGCCACTGCCCCTACTGATCACTCTCTTTCATGGAACTGATTCCACTCTCCTTTAATTTGACAGTACAAAATTCCTCAGAAGAAATGAAATTGCACCCTACCAGTGTTCTGCCATTTGTAAATTGAGTTGTAGAGAGCTTAAGAGTCACTAATCCCAGTATTAAAACTAGCAAACATACCTTCACCAGACAATTGGTGTGACCTGGAACAGATCCATTTACATAAATAATGTCATGTTTTGTATTGATCCTCCACACCTAGGAAACAGAAAAAAAAATCAGACATTGAGCCCTGTTTAGAGACTACTCCCAGTTTTATAAACAGTAGTACAACAAAGCCCAAACTAATTAATTAGCTGTGGTACTCTGGGGAAAGAAAATGTTCTGCAGACTAAACTTGCCACAAAATTCACTCACATGCCACTTGGAGTGCAGAACCTCCTAATGCAAGGGGCTGAAAACTTTCAAAGGGCTGGTGATCAGGCTGTATTTGGTAAAGCAGCTCTTTGTTCAGTGCAACACCAACCAAAGCTTCCATGTGTCTTTTCCCTCTAACAGCAACATGGTGAAAACCACGAAAAATTGAAAACCATCACAGGTGACAAAATAAAATACATGTCCTCATGAAAATGTTCCTGTGACTGTATGTTAATTTCTTAACTCAATCAGGTGCTCAACTGAACACACATATTTTCTGCTACAAAAAATTAGTTGTAGTAAACAGAGAACAGAAGCAGCACTTTTTTTGTAAATTAGAGGTCAACATGCTTTTTGGACAAACTGCCTTCAGAGACAGAGAAGAGTAGCTTTAATAGACCAGGAGCTGCAGCTCTGTACAAATTTGAATCTGGAGAGAAACTATAACCCCCTTTTTGCACATGAAAGACCATGATCAAGTTGGAGCTTCAAACAACCCAGATTTGGGTTGGGTATGAACAAGTGGAATAGGCATGAAAACATTAACTGAAGTCACCAAAAGCCTGATTGTTCTGCCTCTTCAAAGGCAGAAGTCAAGGGACATAATGAAACACACACTAGTTGCAGAAGCATCACCTGAAATCCCAGTTCTCAGGGTACCACAAATGCAAAGGATGTTCAGGTAAGTTATTTGTAACCCATGTGAAGACAGGAGAACACATTTTCTGCTCTGGTCTCTCCAGCTTGCTTATTTCAAGCAGCTGCTGTCATTATCCTGGCAGAGGTGACAGACAGGACACCACTGCTTGGCAATGCCACCACCTTATACACACACTGGTATACTCAGAACTCACCTTTAATCCAAAAGATGTCCTGTAGATGTTACCCATTTTACCAGGCATTTTCTTTCCACGATAAACTTTGGCAGCTTTCTAGACAAAAACAAGGCCAAAACCACCACGTTAACTGCAAGAGGTAGTACACTTACCAACTGAGGAGGAGCACCAGAGAAAATATGCTGATATTTCCAATGTTGAAAACATGTAATATCAAAAAAATCGAAACCTGAGAAGCATTTTAAATACCTCCTGCTGGAGGTTAGGTTTTACTCTACATGTGTTCTGAAATACTTGACCTCAATCACAAATTTTTTATATCTACAGATGCACACACACTGTAGCTTCCCTCCTCCCCTAATCCATGAGTTTTTACACTGATGTCAATCAGATCTTTTTTAACACATGTATTCTTGAGAATGGAAATTCTAATTCCTTTCTCTGCTATTCCTTAGTTTCTGAATCACATTTTTGACTGGCTGGGTATAAACTAGGCAACAAAGGGGAAAAAAGGTAGGAAAAGTGCAATAATTTTCAATTCTCCACTGCTAGCAAGGGATTTGTATCTTGCATCTCTCTGTTATTCATTAATGTTTTCGGATTTTTTTAATACTTGTGAAAAATCATGATTTTACGAAATCAGCTGCAATGCAGTTCTAGGGAGAGGATTCTGTACTCAACAGTCCTGGATTACAAAAATGTCTGAGATGGCCAACCATAGATGGGAAAGTACCATCAAGGCATTGTTTTTCCCCTATTGCATCATTTCACCTTGTTTCCTTCCCATCATACCTATTTCCAATACCATTTTTCATTCTATATACTTTGTGAAATTACATCCAGCATTATTGCTTAGGAAATTCTACTTTAAAGAAGAGTAAAGAGGGGTTATTTTGTAATGATTAATACCATCTGCTAAAATAGCATTTAGTGTTCAAATATTTACATTTTTCAGTCAAAACAAGTGCTAGGTGTAGAACTCTTTTACAGCTGAAACTGAGGACTATAAATGAGTAATGCATGCTTTTACATTCTCAATTACTTGAACTTCACTGACCATTGCCTTTTTGCTTTTACTATTCTCTTGAGCATTATTAATCTCTTTTTGTATTTTAATTTCTCTAAAAAATTTACAGACAGTTCAGTACTATGACTCAGTTGATCTTAATTAGCTCACAAAAAATTCCTCTTAGCTCCGTCTAAATATTGTACAGCCTTTATAAGACAAAGTCCGAAATTAGCCTGCTCAAAGAGCTTTTATACTAATATTATTTATAGTTTGAAATGTAAAAATGTGACTCTGTACTCTGCTTAGAAATGCATAGAAGCTTACACACTTCTGGGAATAATTCCCTACTAAATTATGGGGATCAGTTCATTAGGCAGCTACACATGCCAGGCAAGGTGATAAAAGGAACCAGGGTTCCAAAGAACAGTACAATAGTTGCAGTATAAAATAACGAGCAAATCCTTTCCAATCTATAAATGCTGTGATAAAAGCTTCTTAGAATTCTCTTTGAAGTATTAAGACTATTCCTCTCACTATATTACAAAATATGCCAATTTGCTCAGTTAAAATACGTGTACTCACCATCAATACAGAATATTCATAAATCGAGGCCTAAGAGAACAGCATTGTTCCTTATACAGGTTTCTGAACCTCCTTTGCTGCTGGGATTCCCTGCTAGCACAGAGTAAATGTAGCAGCTAGCTATTGTACATTTGTTCAGCTTTAGTAAGCTGTTCTAAAAACACTGAAGAATGTTTTAATGGGAAATGAGAATCCTCACATTGGTAGATATTGCTCCAGGTCGTCTGTGAGTTTTTGTCTGGCCATGGCTTGCAGGCTGACCTTTAAATCCCCACCTTTTCATGACACCTTGAAATCCTTTACCAATTCTGAAAATGAAAATAATTAAGAAATAAACCTGGGTTAGTCAGACATAAAGTTTCTAGCAATAACCAATAATTTCTGTCAGGCTCATGATTTTTTACCTTTAACAATGCTTAGCTTAGGGAATAATATACTTAAATAAAATCTGTATTTTCTACCATAAACATATTTTAGCACAATGCTTGAAGATTGCTTTACAGAATATGAAGCACTAGAAGAGAGTCAAATAGGCAAGAAGACTAACATAAAATGCTCCTTGCAGTGACTGTCCTCAATAAAAGTTACTGTAACAAACCTTTCACCGGGTGAGCAGCAGAACAAACAACCAACCCAATCAAAAACCCAAATAATACCATATACCACAACTTAATGTCAGGCCTAAGCATTGAGACAGGAAAGAGACAGCTAGAAGGAACATTTCTTTTCCATATTACAACAAACTCATCTCTTGAGAACAGCTTTGTGTATAGTGACAACATGTAATTCCTGTGATCCGTACTCATCTAACAAATAATGTCTAAAACACATTAACAAATCAAATATATTTTCAGAGTCCACGACCTTCATCTTTGAGCCACATGACAACATTACTGGCTTTGGAATTCTCTTTTTTACTGCAGGAACAGACTCAATAGTAAAAATCACCTTATCACTGCACAAAGGAAAAGCCAAATAAAGTGTGTGTTAAACTGGCATTGTCTGTGTCCAAAAGGAGAAGTCTGACCACACTGTTTATGGCTGCACTGATTATTTAATTTAACCTGAAATTAGCTCAGTTGGTTAGAGCGAGTGCTACTAACACCAAGGTTGTGAGTTCCATCCCTGTAAGGACATTTCACTTAAAGAGTTGGACCTTATGATCCTTGTGGGTCCCTTCCAACTCAGAATATCCTGTGATTGATTTAGCAAGAGGATCCTTTTCCTCTGATTTACAGAAATCCTTTCTCTGCTAATGCACTTTACATTAAAAATAAAAATATATAGGCACTTTGCATCTAAGATAAAGCTGGGTATGAGCATGCACAGAGCACGCTCTACGCAGGAACTGCACTTGGCCGACTCCCTGCTCCCTGCCATGAAAAACTAGAGAACATACAAACACAGACAACACCAACATTCATGAAAACTTTTGTCTTCCCACTTGAATAACTCTCCTCTAACTCCTGTCCTGGTTGCCTTGAACACATCAAACCACAGTCAAAAACAGCCTTAAAGACTCTCTAAAGCTACAGAACTGCAACAGAACAAGAGCTGTGCAACCACGGTGTCTGTCTCCTGGTCTTCCCTTCCCTGCTCAGAACCCAGGGGTCAATCCCAGTTAAATTTGGCAAAGAAACATGTGTAATTGTTTGAATAAAGAAGTTACTGGTTAGAAGCCCCTGACTACTTTTTGCTCCTTACCTACGGCTAAGGAAAAGCTAAAACTTAATTAAAGTAGTGGTATCTTCCTTTGACCTGACAGCTGGCCAGGGATGCAAGTGGTTGTCACCAGCAAGACAAGCCCTTCCAGGCCAGGAGACAGTGGTGGGACATGAGGATATGAAGGGGGTCGGGGCCATGGGAGGAAGCTGAATGAAGGCACCTGCAGGAGGGAGGACCTGGGTTACCTGGGATCAGGAAAACAAGACAGGAATCCAAAGGATGCAAGGCTTTGTAGCACCAGTTTCTGAGAGAATCAGCTTATTTTAAAACCTTGCAGTAGTAAACAGCAATAGTTGTAAAAAATGGTTTGAAAAATACACTTTTAAGAGAGGCTCAAAACTTGTGTTTTCATATTGCTAGGGATCAGTAACTACGGAATACATGCAGAAACTAAGCTATAGGAAAACTCCTATCTGTTCTGCCAAAATGCTATTTTTCTCTATAAAACTACCTATTAGTGGCCATGTTTTCCAAGTAGACTACTTCTGCCATCTCTAGCTAGAAGATGGACTTAGCAAAGTCTCCAAAACCAGCTGCAAGCAGGTTGCATAACAGCAGCTGTGCAGTCACCAGAGTGAGCAGGTAAATGATGGAGCATGAAAAATTCTTTACCTGCAGAAATGTCCTTGCAATTCAGAGAAAACCACACAACCACAGAAAGCTACCATTTCAAAAGTAAACACTACTGTCAACCTTAGTCACAAAGAATATATCTCTGATGTCGTGAAACCAACATTTCACTCAGATTGCTCATTTTTTATCATGAACAATTTATAATACTGTAAATTTGGCTTTTAAAAATTTAAAACACAAATACTTTATACATGCAAGAGATGTATTTTGAAAAAAAGAGTTTAATACATCAAATATTATAAGATATTTTCAAAAAGAAGTGATTATATCACAAGATAAAGAGTTGCTAGTGTTAAATGATTCATGCAATAGAGAATGCTCAGTTGCTTCTTGGTCTTTCCAATTACATACATATTTTCTGTGAACAAAGAATCAGATTTTACAATATCAAAGCCTTAGCAAATTTATAGAACGTGTGACCAGACTAAAAAAAGAGCACTCTGGTAAACCTGAAAGTCCTCTTGCATCTGTTAATCTGGAATATGAAAACGAATCTTCAGCCTCTGAAATATTCTGCCTAAAGTCAAGGAAAGATATTGCAATGCTGAAATTTAGAGTATTTTATAATGTGCAATTCTTTACTACCTATCAAGGCTTTTTCCCTGTATTAGTTCAATAATGTTTCAGATTAGTTTAACTTTTTGCTTGTAAAAAGCACTCAATTACCTACAAGGGCGTTTTACCTTATGACTTTCTGACATTAATTTTCTACTCAATATGACACAGCCATCATGACTGAAATAACTAAATAAGAAGCAGCTACAGGTTTATTTCATTTTGGCGCTTTTGATTAAAAAAAAGGAAAAAAAGTGTAATGTTCTTTAAATATATGCCAAGAAGAAAAACAATTGCACAGTGTATATTTCTTACTCGACTCATGCTCTATCTGGAATAAAGCTGGAATCAGAATAAGAACTACACCATTATCCAGATCGAATGTAAAGTTTCAAATAAAGTAAGGAACTACTAATATCTGGTTTATAATAAAATTTAGAACTGGCCAACTACGCAGTTGATCCAATATACCTCAACTATTCTAAAGAACAGTGTTTCAGTGTTTTTACAGCCTAAGTTGATGTGAATAAGATCTGTTTTCAGACAAGTGGTGGATTTCTCCACTATATGCAAAAAAATTTGAGTAAATTTTCCATGATTCAAAATTTATCTGTAGTTCTAATGCAAAGATTTTACATTCTTCCCGTTGAATGAAATGCAAAGTGCTTTTGAAGCTAGTATGTATCTTATTTAAACTAGGAAGAGAACTTAAGATGCATGCTGTTCAAGACATATTATGGAAAATCAGAGAAGGGTTTATACAGTTTACAGTTTTCTTAAACTTTTTTTATTCTGACAAAAATAATGAATATTATGTAAGATTATATTCCTGTTGATTTCTGAACAGACACCAGGTGTCAGCTATTAATATCACTCATTTAATTTCAGGTTGTTTAATTGCCCCCTTTGCCCTTTTAAAAAATTACTAGGTGTAATACATTCAGTGAGTGCCACCAATAAAAGAAAAATAATTATTGAAACTCAACATCAGCCAGTTGAACTTTTCAAAAAACATTAAGATCTGTCAAAGTGGAATGTTAATCCAGTACTATATATTAACTTCACAGAATAAGTAACTAAAATCCACTCAGAGAAAATCAAGTTATCTACAGTATCTGAAATATGATAACCAAGAACCTACACAGAAGTAGAATGTTTGACACCCAACTTATCCTGTTGTGATACCATGCTAAGAAATCTTCTACTTGTTGTCTTGGTTTGAATCAAGGGCTGTGTGCTTTTGTTCTAACAGTACCATGAGACACCATATCTGAACACAAAACGCCACATGCACAAGACTTATAAAGCTAGATTTGAAACGCGTAATGCCCCTGCTCTTCAACAGATGCCATTTAGTGACTTAGCTTACTTGGGTTCACTGAGTGAAGCATTACCTGATTCCCAGAAAGGAATCACAGGCAGCAATGATGATATGAAAAACTAAGACACACAAGAGTTAAATGAAAGGAAAACAATCTTTCTGTAGAGTTAAAAATAGAGTTTAATTACAGTTGTTCTGGTCTCACCAGCAGGAAAGCAGATGTTCAGGTCAATCACCCAATTCTGTAAAAACCCTCATTTTCCAGGTTTGATACAAGTAAAATGCCAGTACCTAATGAGACAACTTTCATTTGGAAAGCTGCTCAAATAAAGCACTCTAATTAAGCAACGATTTATTTTGCAAGTAACTCTTCAAATGCAGTTAATTTAAAAGACCATTATTTAGATGCTACAAGGGAAAAGTATTCCAACTACTTAGTCAAATCATTTCAGGCAAATGGAGTGCTCAGATTCAGCCTCAGATTACCCTGTCAACTGAGCAAAACTTAAATAAGCCATGAACACTCCAGAATCACCACTCAATTCTAGCCCGTTTCCAACAAAACTACTGTTGGCGTTTTTCTTGGCAGTGACAAAATTTCTGATGTTCCTCACCACCCTCACAGTAAAGAATTTCTTCCTAATACCTAACCTAAAGCTACTTTCAGTTTGAAGCCACTTATCCTGTCACTACATGCTTTTGTAAATAGTCTTTCTCCATCTTTCTTACAGGCTCCCTTCAGGTACTGGAAGGCTGCAATTCACTCTGTATTCCTAATGATCATGGGCTTTGTTTTGCAAACAAGCTATGGTCTCTTACAGGATGCTCACTGAATGCAACTTAGAAGCAGAATGAATAATTGCCAGATTTAAGTATTGCATAAGAAAGTCTGACATGGAAAAAATACTAATTCCAGTCAATTCCTTGAACTGCTTTTCTCAATAGGGTGCCCTCATAAAAGTAGTAAGGAGTATTAGAATTGCATACTCAGCTCTATTGATATGGCTGTTTTCCCCTTATATACAAAACCCTGTGAGTAGTACTGGACATGAGTCTCACACATATGTGAGATGATTGCAGTACTATCTCCATTGCAGAGAAAATAAAGCATGTAATGGAAAATATTATCTTTGTATCACGACACTGGAATATGCAGACAGGAGTTCCCTTGGTCAAGGGAAATCACAGATGTACTTCAAGAGCCATGACCATATCTTTGCCACAAGATGCCAGTTTTTCTTTTGATACCCTCTACTGCTTGAGCTCTAATTTGGCATTTGCAGTGGTTTGAGAGGAAATCATTCCTCCCACATTAAAGATCATTAGCCACTGCTGGCAAGGACATGAGCTGGAATATGACAGAAAAGGAGAAAAAAGAATGTGACAGCTCTGTTACACTGCTAAATGTATTGACTATCTTTTTGCTTTCCTTTCAGTCCACATCTCTCTTCACATCTCTTCACCAAATTAAAATCAAGCAGTCTTTTTGGGAACTGATGCCTTTCAGCATTTATTCTCCATTTTCACATACCAGAGATACTGCATTATAGATCTCTGCCTGTGCTAATCAAGTGGATGTGAGAGACAACACATGTGGCAGAACCTGACCCTTAATAGTATTAGTTGTCTACCTGCCTTGTTCAAAATCAAGAGTAAGCCTCATCAAGAAAGATACTTTCATATTTTTGACCCAATGAGTGAATGGGTGTCAATTTCCTGTCACCACTCTTGTAATTGTACTTCAGCTTTTGTGAGCCATGGGTTCAAACCAAAGTAGATTTAACACACATTAAATCCCCAGGAACCTACGTTTTTGCAGTAACATCCACAAACTGCCCGGGGCGGAAGTGAGCCGCATACAAAGGAGTACCTGCAAAAGAAGAGCAGAGATCATGTTCAACTAAGTGCTGAAATCCTCAAACCACTAGCCAGTCATTATCCTCCAGGGTACATTACAGTCACAGGAAAGGAAACAAAACTTGTTATTTACATCTTATTTGTTCTTCTTTATGAACCTCACTGACTGAAATAGATGCTTTGTATTTACTATTTAAGCACACTTCTCAGGTCCTAATCCAATTTCAGATAAGTAGGAAGGAAGGGTCAAGGCTTTAGTCAGATACACTGCCCTTCATACACCACCAAAACCCAGTGTCTAATTAGTTAAGACTCATAATACACATGCTTAGCAAGAAAACAGATTATGCTGCACTTAGAACTACTAGCACTTCACAAGGTTTTTTAAAAAATAAATCAAACCAAAAAAACCACAACCCCCCCCACTTACTTTAAAAAATGGGGTTAAGAATAAAAGAATAAATAAAATTTTGCAATGCTTCTATTAAGATGAAGTGTTTCCAAACTAAAGACTGTGGCAAAAGTACAGCTTCATCCACTGGGAAATTGTCTGCACACTAACCTTTAGCAGAAACAGTGCTACTGTAGGTCAGTGACATCACTCACCTCACTATAATTACACTAATTCCTTAAGTACTTGCAGTATCAAAATATTAATTTTAGATTTGTTTTGTCTTCAGTGGTTTTTTTTTCATCCAAGTGTAATATTCTTTCATTTACCACCTTAAAAAAACCCAACAAAGCAAATCTGGCGACTTAGTTCATTATAAATGAACTTTAATCTGAAGATCCATGTGGCTGCATATTTCAGTTTCTATTTTAGTCTGTTATACATCCATTTAAAAAAAAAGAAATTCTAATTGCTTCATGTTTTTTCAATTGCTCTCATGTTTTCTCAGATCTGTATGAATGCAAACTGAAATGATGTAAACCTCTCGAAAGTCTCAAGCATAAAAACCCCCACATTATTTCATATTATATTTACACAATCCACACATTGGGATAACTGTCAACTGACACAAACCCATGCACATAAAGGATGTTATGTACAAAATACACACCCTGCAAAACCAGTTTATCAAAAACTTGCAATTCTGCTTTATCTCAAGCTATTGCTTCCATTTATCAGTCCAGACTACCTCTTTATGTCAGATTTGATTTTTATCTGCACTGTCTTAAAAAGGTCTTGCAAAAAGCTCCACTAATGGCACTACATTAGAATTTCCTACTCTATATAAGTCTTCAGAAAATACCTGCAACTACCAAAAACCACAAAATAAAAGCAACATAATACACTACCTAATAAAACCTCAGAAACTTAAAGCTTTTCATTTGATCTCCAGACTTCCAATACTGCTCTTTAGTGAGAATGTTTGTTATAAAACATGTTTCAGTATGTTTTATTTTGCAACCTGTCAGAAAAAGCAGCCATCGTCCTAGTTTTGAATGCAGCAAGAAGAAAAAAAAAACCTGCTATTTCAGGGTCCTGAGAAACACTACCACAAAATTTTGTGTCTCTCTCATTAGGATAAACACAGAACTTCCTGTAACTGTATCCATATTTATGCCCAACAAGTCAGTCAAGGTTACATACATTTACTTCTTAACTCAATGTTCAGATCAGTAAATTTGGATTGGACTAATTTACTAATCAATGGAAACACAGTATCCAGGAAAAAGCCTACATCTCATCAACTAAAAAGTAAAACCCATTTTCTAATTTTCCCTATGAAAAAAGTTTGCTTGTGCTTAATGACAAAGAATTCAGCAACTTCTATAAAAAACAAAACTGAAATACACATCGTAACTTCCTTTAGGTCTACAAGTGGCAGATGTTAAAGGATTGTGCACATAATACCTGGTAACTCAAAAAGATTACCTGGCTTAATTATGGCATCATCTGTTACATTAAATGTTGTAACTTTCTGCTTCCGTGGCACTCCAGCTTCTTTAAAAATTTCATGTGCAGACTCTGGTTTCTGTAACAAAAAGCAGCCATAAAAAAGAAGGCATCTTAAAATACCCAAGGATCAACCTAGCACAGAAAATGATTACAGACCGTCAACATCATTCAGAGAAACAGATATATCATACCAGAATTTCATCTTGAGGCTTGCGTTTTATCTCTCCATAAAATTTATTTTAAAACTCCTGTGTCTGTCTTTTATTTTCTCTCAAGTAGTTACCCTACATATACCTAATATAAACAAGAAATATGTGAAGATATCAAAGATCAGGAAAGGGAAACCAGTCATTTAGAATGTAGATAAAAGATACTACTTTCTTTTCATGGCTTACAAGGAGTTTTGTAGTAATTTAAAAGTTTGTTCTCTTTTTCAAAGCTTCTGATGACTTAGTTCCACACCACAACAAATAGAATTTATTTAACTAAGAAAACCATAGAAACAAATTCTCTTCTTGCAGAAACTTCTAGAAATGCTTAAATTTCCACAGAAGAAAATTTTCAGTCTCTGGGCAAAAAAAGAAAAATTAATGACAACAAGTTTATGATCCAAGTATTTTTAAGATATAGCAAGTACACTCAGTGTCAAACCACTGCTGACTTACTAAAGCAGGGATCTTCTTTTCAGATGAGTCTGACAAATTTAAAAGTACTTAAAACTATTCTCAGCAGTTTTAAACAAGACGTCTCACAGAACATCAGACCACTGAGATGAAACCAAGCAACAGAAACAGTGATGCAGGAAAATTGTGGCCACAGGAAAAAGAGTGATGCAGCTGATTTTCCTTCAAATGAATTCCGGTAGAAAGCAATTTAAGCATCTAACAATTCTGTCACACTTGGATAATCTCATCTCTGAGGTTTGCTTCTCTCCAAACTTCTGTGCAGTTCCCTCTCTCTCAAAAATTATTTTGTGTATTTTAAGACCAAATAGTGTGAACAACTTAAAAATGTTACTTAGTTACTTATTTGAAAACACAGTTTTGAAAATCTGCATGCAGTCCTTTCTTTAGTTTTCAAACATTTGTTGAAAAGTATTAAAAGAACAGAGGAAGTTTTATGAAGAATGAGGAAGCAAGATGATGAGGGGATCCCTGATTAGAAAACCCAGAAAATTTAAGTTTATGAATCTGTCTTTGAGAGTGAAGTGTTTTTCAAGACGTTTGTTAACTTGAGGTCACAGTACAAAATACATCAAATACCTTTAAAAAACCAAAATCGACTACATAAAAAAATCTTTCCTAAGACCACAAATATTTGAGGGATCAGTGGAGCAACTGTATTAATCTGCAGAACCATATGTGAGAATGAAAAATAAAGAGATGGCCTTTCTAGTAAGTGCCTGTATATCAGTCCTTTATTTCCAGTTATGTAAAACTGCTGCCTTTAGCTACACCAAGGGGAGCCCTGTGCTCAGCATGGGTGGCTGGAAACAGCTACCACAGCTGAAGAAAAGCTGTGAAGTCAAAGGGTAAAATTCACTTACATCTCAAGAGTCCTACTCTAGGCTGTAGCCTTGCACTTTTCTACTGTAACAGCACCTCCTCTTCAAACAGTCAAGTCAGAGAGGTGTATTTTTACAAACAAAACACTGCAGTCTTTACAAACCCTTCCTAAAAAGCAATACTGAAGAGGAGAACACTGAGTGAATTCTCAGATGCTCTTAATTTTTAAAAACACCAACAATATCTTCCAGTATTATAGGAAGTCTATAAAATATTTTTGGAAAAAAAAAAAGTTTATGTACTGACAGAACCGTACTTTTGAGCATAATTTTGAATTAAAAAGTCATGAAAAATCTGTTCACCTATAACAGAGTGACATACATCAAGAAAGAAAGGAAAAATAAAGCTGTTAAAAATGCAATACTCCTTATCGGTTTTTAAAGCAATTTGACACTCCAAAGAAATACAGGAAATTCTTTGTTAGCAAAATTACTGAAGGAATCTTTTGATTGACTTAATTAAAAATCACTAGCTGTGAGGAATCTGAGGAAGACAGATGTTCCTAGGAGGAATTAACAAAAGAGAAATTGCTTATGCTAATACAAGACAATATCATTCACCTTTCTTTTAATTCTCACTTCTGACAATTCAGAGAGAAAAGAAACACATAAAAAGGCTGATAAACATAGGAAAACAATGATCCAATCTTGCAGCTGAACCACAGAAATACATCACTTGTTAGCACCTTAACAAGTAAAACTGCTTAGAATCAGCATGCCAAATTCTTCCTTAGGAATTATCTAGTTTATACAATGATGGTATCAAAAATAATAATACAGAACTCAGTATAATAATAATAATACACAGTTCAGTCTCACGCCAGGACCTCACCAAAGATTACTCAAAGGATATTTAATTAATTCCTTTACTAAAATGAGTCTAAGCTCAACCAAATTAATAGGAGCTAATGTGGGAAAAGTTATGCCCAAAGAAAGTCTTTAACATAACTCACACTACTAAAACACTCTTGAGTTGACTTTTCAGGTAGTTCTGTTTTGAAGAAGTTTTCTTAGTTCATAGTGGCTGTTTAAAAAGAAGTTTTCTTTATGCCTCTTTACTTCTGGCATGTTTCTACTCTGACAACATACTGGAGTACTGGTAACATCATCTTCATGAACAGATCAACTCTAAGGAGTCTAATGGGCAAAATACAACTTGAAAATTATTATTCCCATGACTCTTGTATGTCTTAGACCAAAGTAACAGGAAAGAAAAAACACAGCTGTCATTTTTCCAGGAAGAATGTCATACCTGGAAAGTGGAAATGGACTGAAGTGACAGGATAGACACCTGAAAAGTACAAGCTGTAATAGCGAAATGTGGCATAAACCCACCGAAAAAAGAATGGTACCTTGAAGTATAAGCCTGTTCAAAATCAGTAGAATATATTAAAAAAGCCAACACATCCATCAAATGAAAAAACGTCCTTCTTCTCTCACCTCTACTAAAGCAGAAACAAGTACACAGATTAATTTTGAGGCCCTGGACAACCATCTGTTTGAAAAAGGGAAATCTATGTCCTCAAAAAGCCACAATCACGAACTGAGATGATCTGCTTAGCAGTCACAAGCCCTGGGATTTTTTTACTGGCCTAAATCAGACAAATGAATGTCAGGACACTGCAAGAAGTGAAAAATTGTATTTTACAAAAAGAATGCATCACAGAAACTGCAATCCTTTGGGGGAATGCTTTGTTCCTGCTTGATCTATAACTCATCCTGAGGAATGACAGCTCTGCTAGACAATCTCAGCTACTGAAGGTATCTGGGAATTCCACATCAAGCAACTGGGATGTCTAAACAAGTGGGTGGTTTTGATATGGCTGGTGATGAGCTACAATCATGAAGCTATCTAAGTCTTAAACTTACTTATTAGCAGAACTATGGGCAAATTCAACAATGTCAACAGACCTGGGGAAAAAATAGCACTACAGCTAAAAAGACAGTACAGAAGAGTAAGCTAGAGTACATAGTCTTGTAAACAACTGATGATGCTGGGTAAGTTTACAACAGGCCCTTAAAGTGTGCATCTTGCAGTCCTCATCTCAACTGCATCTTCACAGACACGGTGAACACGCATTTCTACACTGCTAATGGTCCTTCAAACCCTTTCACCAGCATGGGACACTGCACATCAAAGCAAATTCCTAAACCCACAGCTTTCCTGGAGAATTAAGAGGCAAAACTTTCAAAAAGTTCTTCTTGCTATTCTCTTAACCAAGACTTTACACTAGCATTAGGAAAAGGCAAAGGTGAACATGACAAAAGATCAGTTCCAAAGCACGCTTGTCTGCCAATTCATCTTTCAGAGAAGTCTACTTATGCTACTTTTGTATTGTAATCACAACAGAAACAACAAGCACAATACCCAAAGTGGTTCACTTACAGAAAAAGGAGATGCATTTTTGCCTCCAACAAGCAGCTTAGCTGTTTTTCCACCTGACTCTTCCTTTGAAACATATCTTAAAACATGGCAATCTTGAACCTAAAGAAAAGAAAAAGTGTTTGCTTGAGTATAAGCAGATGTGTACACTTAAAGGCAACAGTAATAAAGGAAGTCAGTCTCTGTTTTCATAACAGAAGATACAGCCTATAAGTAGGAGAGTGTTACGTTTTTACCATTGACATTGCTTTTCCAATGAACTGAAGGCTTATTTTAGAAAAAAACCCAGTAGAATGCAAACTAATTTCTCTAGAAGTGCTCTAGAAATTGAATAAACTTTTATAATCACCTTTTGCATGCAAGATCTGCAAAATCCCTATTGTAAGCATGCAAAGCATACAGTAAGAGCCCACATTTTAGACTCCTGCTCCTTTGCCCTGTAAACCTGATGGCCTTCACAGCAGTGGCTCCTCATATGGCAGCAACCAGTCAGCAAAAGGCTTCATCACAACAGCAGCTGCCAAAGAATATGAAGAAGCAGCTTCAGAGCTACAAAGGCTCAGAAACCAAGGTGAAACTAATCCCAACATGCCTGCAGGTAGAAAAATAAAAGAACTGAAGTGGGATAGTTAACCCCAGATTTGTTGCATCACCTAGGTAACACCACTCACAGCTCTGCAGCCTTCGAATAGCTGAGGCAGCAGGCAGACCACTCCTAGAAAGTTCATATATAAACAGAATGGGCATGGGGTACTAAACAGGAGTGAAAGAAATCTTTACTTTCTTTCAGGACTTCCTACTCTGTACAAGTACTAAGTTTCACTTTTGCTTGAAACACCTGGTTTACAATCTGAATACAGTATAGGAGATGAAATTCATGATGATTTATTTCACCTTAAGTAGTGTGACAGCACGTTTTTCTCCTGATTTGGTCCATATTGGCATCATTCCCAGTTTTACTGCAACAACACCAACTCTGATGGAATCTGTAAATCAAAACAACATGGATGCAAATTCACACTTAATAATTGAAAGAGTTCATCTAATAATCTGCAAAGTCCCATTACCTCTGATCTTTCCTAAGGAGGTGAAGGAGAGAAAACACCAATAAGTCCCTGCGGGTAGGTGGGGGGTTTTTAATCCCACCAGCAGTAAAGTTCCATCTGTTTCAGCTGTGTTTGATAGAAAATGCAACTACTTTTGGCTTGGTTTTTTTTCAGAAATACAATGTCCATGTATTAGAGCCAACTAATTGGCTCTAATATTGAAATACTTGGCTCTAATATTGGCTCTAACTATTGAAAAGTTAACTGTAGGAGGTTCCTCCCACCCCAGTCTTTGCAAAGGCAACCCGTCAAGTCTGCCACACAAATGATGTGACCCTTTTGAAAGCTCAAAAACTAAATACTGTGCTCTAGCCCATAAGAACTTATAATCACAGACCAGAAGTGGGATGTATTATATACAACACTTTTTCTTTAGAGTCCAGCAATATTAACAAGAACATTTTCAAGTTCATATACTTTATATTCCAAGGAGACTTTTTTGACGAGTTCTTAATCTATTAACTTGTTGTTGTACAGCAGTGGGACAGGCCAAATGCTGGACTAAAAGACCAAACTTAAGAACTAAAAGCTCTTAAAAGGTTCTTAACACCTTGTAGTATTTTAAATGCTTTTTAGAGAACTGACATATTACATTTACTTATTTACTAGGAGATGTATTGAATGATTGATGTGAAAGCCAAAAGGAGAATACTTCACAAGACACAATCCTGGTGTTACTGAATGCAACAACAATAATAATTTCAGCATGAATCTGGTATTTCAGAAGAGATACTTTCTCACCTGGTGTCCACTCATTCAGTGGCCATGCCTCATCCTTCAGAGGGCACAGCTTGCTGGCTGTCTGAGCTTTGTACTCCTCTGCAGTTGCCTTCTTGAGGAACTCCACATTCTCTTCAGAAAGATGCTCATGCCACCATGTAGAGCTGTTGATGTGTCTGACCACAAAGCCCAGCTGCCCCCTTTCCAGTGGTGGGAAAAGGTTTTAAGCATCTTATCAGTACAAAAAATGTCTCATAACATGTACGTTACATCTAATTTATAAAGCACCTAATTATTTGTCATTTGACTAAGTATTCTGAATTATACAGAAGGGGAGAAAGCAACAACAAAGCAACCAACCACTCATTTTAAGATAAAAAAACCCCCCAGCTAGATCCATGAATAAAGAGATAACAGTAGGTACTGTTTATCTTAACTCTAGCAAGACCTTTTAAAACAATCTCTTGTGGCATCCTTCTATCCAAGATGGGATGTTATGGCATGGATAGGTAGGCTATCAGGTGAGCAAAAACCTGGCTGGATCACTGGGCTGAAGGAGTCACAGCTGATGGTTTGGACTCTACTAGAAGACCAGTTACAAGCAGATTTCTTCAAGAGTCTATTCAAGGACTTGTCCTGTTTAATATGTTTATCAGTGGCCTCTAAGAGAGGATGAGTGCTCCCTTCATAAGTTTGAAGGGAGCAGTGGATGATGCTCAAGGGTGTCCCTCTGGCCAACACGGAACCCAATGAAATTCAAAAGCAGAAATGCACAGTCCCATTCAGAAGTGGCATGGAATAATTTGTGAGAAAGCTACTGACAAGATCAAGGCAGGCCATGCTCACTGAGGTGCATGCCAGGAGAATGAGAAGTGGTATAAAACCGAAAAGGGGAATTCAGATTTCACATAAGGAAACAATGTTCAGCCTGAAGACAATCAAACAGTGGCACTGAGGTCTAGAGGGACTGTGCTGATTCAGTCCTTGGAGGCTTTCAAGTCCCAAAACCACAATGCCCTGACCAACCTCAGGGCTGGCCACATTGTGAGAAAGAACTCAGCTTGGAACTTGGCTCCGCAGCTCCCTTCCAGCCCCAACAACACTGCTAAACAGCTCAGTGTCCTGCCATAAATTTTACGAGGGCTAAAAAAGGCTTGAATGCTCTCCAGTCCTCTGCAAGGCCAACAAAAGGGTATTTAATAATACAGGTAGTGAATGCACGTGGCCAGCAGGCCAAGATGACCCAAAGCACGGCAGGTCAAGTCGATCACAATGCTGCGAAGATGCTTTGGAGGCGAACACTCCTGTCCTGCCATAACTCCCACGCAGGCTGGGGCTATTTCTAAGGCTGGGGCTACTTTCTACGGCTGGAGTGGCCCAGCATTACCCATGGCACCACCACCTCTGCACGAGCAAAGCTTCCAGGCCGCACACAGAGGCCACTCCAAGGGCGACCAGAGACGGCGCCCAGGGGCAGGGAGAGGCCGCCGAGGGACAAGGGCCGCTGAGGTGCCCCTCACCTTCCAGTACCTGAAGGGAATTTACGAGAAAGACGAGGCTAAACTACTTACAAGAGCATGTAGTGACAGGACAAGGGGGAATGGGTTCAAACCGAAAGGCAGTAGGCTTAGATTAGATATTAGGAAGAAATTCTTTACCGTGAGGGTGGTGAGGCACAGGAACAGGTTGCCCAGAGAAGCTGCGGATGCCCCATCCCTGGCAGCGTTCAAGGCCACGATGGATGCAGCTCTGAGCAACCTGGTCTAGCTGAAGGCGTCCCTTCCCCCAGCAGGGGGGTTGGAACTAGATTCTCTTCAAAGTCCCCTTCCAACCCAGGCCATTCCACGATTCTATTTGCTCGGGGCTGCAACACGGGCCAAGCCACACTCTGCTCCCCGCTCTTCCTGCCTCCTCTTCTTCCCCCCCCTTTCCCCCGCAGCAGCCCCTTCCCCTCCCAGCCGTGTCGCTACCTGTGTCCGGGAGCCGGCGCCGCTGCCGCCGCCCAGAGGCGCCCGCCGAGCCGGGCCAGCCGCCCCCAGCCCGCCATGCCGCCACCCCGGCGGAGCCGCCGCCGCCTTCCGGCCCTGCCGCGTCCGCCGCTGGAAACCTTCCGTGCTGCCCCGCACAGACAGTTCCGGCCCCGCGGGCGCCAAGCTCAAGAGTCGACATAAAAACTCCCGAATCACCCCAAAGGCTGGGGCTGCAGCACCCGTGACCGATTGAGCTACTCTGACTCGGGGGGAATAGCTCACCCAAGGGCGAGGACATGCACAAATAGCCATGGACAGCCTTTCCCCCCCCGCAGCCTTTCCATCCCTCCTCTGCCTGTGTTCCAGCCGCCAGCCAGTAAAATCCAACGCACACGTGTCTAAAACGGGAAAATGCCAGCGGCTGGTGGGGTTTATCGCTGGCAAACACTACTTAGGCACACAGGGTTGCGGGACGATGGACTCAAAACCTTCCTGCGGGTGTTGAACAGATGCCTTCGGGGATGTGGTGGTGTCTGGGAAGAAGCGACTCTGCTGTGTCAAACCTGTGCGGGGCGCAGGGTTTAACCACGTCAGGTCTTTTCTCCCAGGAAAATGAGCGACAGGACGAGAGGAAACGGCCTCAAGTTGTGGCAGAGGAAGATTAGATCGGGTATTGGGGAAAATTTAGTCACGGAAAGGGTGGTTAAGCATTGGAACAGGCTGCCCAGAGAACGTGGTGGGATCACTGTCCCTGTGAGTGTTCAAAAAACGTGTAGATGGGGCATTTAAGGACGGGGTTTCGTGATGGCCCTGGCAATGCTGGGATAATGGGTGGACTCGATGATCTTAGAGGCCTTTCCCAACCTGGATGATCCCATGGCTCTATGATTAGGGGCTGTGAGCGAGTGGCTGGGCGGGAGGACAGCGTTTATGGGAATTGTATTTAATAGTGTAGCCAGGGAAGGTTACGGTAAAGTAGGTGGGTCAGGCAGAGGGTTCTGGGCAGCCTGGCACAGGGATGGTACCTATGACATTCTGGCTTTAGGGAGGTCTGGCTTTCATCAGTATTCAGAATTGATTCACCCTTTTTTTCCTTTTCTGAGCAGGCAACCAGCACAGCCGAGAGTGCAGTAGATAGGATAGCAAAGATTCCCTTTTGGTGTTGGCGGAAATCTCTTTTTATAAAGACACATGAGCTTTCAGCATGGTCAGCTGGAATCTGTCCTTGCTTCTCTTTACCCCACTACTCCATCTTCTCCACCACTGAGGTACATATGTGTGGGTGTTGCCCTTGAGGCTTATAACTGGGTGGTTTTGGTGTTCACACCCAAAACTGTGATCCAGAAAATTACCAGTAGCTTTCACACACACTCCTTGTCCTGTGTTTACTTCTTGCCCTTTTAGGAACGAGCCACACTGTGTTCAGAAATGCATCTCCCAAGTTTACAGTCCAACTGACATTGCCTCTCTGAAGCGGGTTAATCTCCGCTATCACAGACATCACTGCATCTTTTTGCTCTCTCCCTGGCATCAAGAACAGCAACAGGGATGTTGCTAAATTTCATGCAGATGTGTTTTCTAATGGGGTCCATTGGTAGCTTATGCTGCTGTTCTGACAGAGACCGCTATACCAGGAGGAAGAAAGGGTCTAAAAATGATAAAGGTGTTATGTCCCAATTTCTGAATACTGTGGCAACCCTACAGTGGTGCTAACCCTACCACAGTCCCCAGGAAGTAGCAAAATTCTGTTTGTCCCCATTTCAGAGATGTGGAACCAAGGCACATAGGAAGATCATGCTCCCAATCAGACAAGAGGGCTCCCTTGATCCTAGTGAGCCTTGTTGCTACAGAATGATGCTTTTCTCATGTAGCATCCTGCACAGCTGAGGTGACACAGGATTTCATGCACCAGTAACTTGGAAGTAATAAACGGGGGCACACATTTTTGAGAGAAAAGTTTCAGTGCTGTACTTTTTCCCTTTTTATCATGATGCAAAATCAACCTTTTTGGTTGGTTGGTTGGTTGGTTTTTTTTGTTTTTTTAGGTGCATGCAGCTTGTCATGGTGCTAAAGAGGCATGAACTCATCAGGTGTGTGTGTGTAAGGGGGAGTGGGTGTAGCAAGATGGCTGCAACTGGATGCAGTCAGATGGCAAACTGCCTGCTCTAATCAGTGCGACAAGAATTCAAGTGCCTCCTGAACACAGCAGTAAAAGGCTTTCTGCACAGCAGTGGAAATGACTACCACTTCTTTTGGAGGAAAGGAACAGAAAGGTAGAGCACCTATTACAAAATAACCTTTCCCACCAGTCTGCTGCCTTGGGTAGTACTCAGAACTGCAATAAGTGGAAACACCACTTTTGAACTGGCAGCCTTCACAGGAAAGGTCACCTGAGTTTCACCTGATCTGTTTGGAGGGTCTCCCCAACTTTGCAGTGAAAATGGAAAAAACAAAAACGAGGGGGTGGGAGTGCAGCCAGCTGATGATTTGCAGTGAATGCTGCAAGCAAACATGCAGCTGGGGTGACTGTTATCACTCATATAGCTCTCTAATTGCTGAAATTGTCTGTGGCATAGTGCAGCTCCTCAGCTCAGGACTGCAGGTACAAATAAGACCTCTGTGTGAAGGAGAACAGGTGGTGCTATAAACTCTATTTTTCTTGTGGCAAAATGGCACTTCTGCAAATAAAAGGGAAAAAAATAACCTGAGAAGTGTAAACTTACCCCAGGAATCTTCCAGCTCATCCTTCCCATTAACAAGAAAAAAAAACCCCAGTGAATATAAATGTAGCAATACTTTGTGACTGAAATGTCCATGCTACTCAGGGGTAGGGGGAGTTTGTCTAGTAACTCCTTCATGCTGGAAAGACTGCACATAGGGTAAGATTTACATAGCAGGTGTGACTGCAAGACCCATAATCCCAGGTGAGGAATGTCAATCTGAATAATGAGTTGAGTTCTTTCTGGGAGTTAGCCATGACCTGTGTTAGCAGCCAAGAACCAGACTGAAGGAGGGAGCTCTCTTTAGCTCACCAGCAAAGACCCTAGGGCAATACAATAATGAGGCTCACTTTAGCCACGTGCTGTTCTATCACAGTATTTGGTGTGTGGGTAAACCCAAGGGATGCAGTTGAATATTGCAGAGCTGCAGGGCTTCTGTCAAGCAGATCTGCACAGAACTGGGGCCTTCCCTGTGTATTTGTTGGAATATCACCTTGGCAACCTGCAGCAAGCCTTGGCTTAGACCACTGCTCCCCACGACCCACAGCAGGTCTCTAAGATACCAAACTGTAAACCCTTTAGCTGTCTTAAGTTATGTGCCTTTGATATCTGGAGACTAAGAGAAAAGATATTTTAAAGTAATACTATTATTATAATTTCCCTTTCATACCTGTAGACCCTTCCATCAAAAAAAGAGAAAAAAAGTAGAACACTACATTGTTCACCATGGTTTTACCTTAGGGTAATAAACACTTAGCAGTGTATTAGTCCTTTTTAAAACCTCTAGAGACTTAGTTTCCCTTACAAACTAAAAATACAACTCATCCCAGTATCTGGCTCAAGAATTATAGATGTTAATGTGTTTTGGGCTAATAGGGATTATGAATCTCTTTGAGTTTTCTGTGATTTTTTTGGGTTTTGAATTGGATTTGAGATAAAAAGGAAGGCAGGGTTGTAGTTGGCAGAGAATATATTTTAGATCATTGGTTATCTCAAAAAGACAAGATGTAATTTATTTTAAAGGAGTTTTCAGAATTTAAAATGATCCATTGAAAGGCACTAGAAATTTAAATTTGCATTAAAAAATCTGCAGGAGAAATTGATGGCAGTTCAGCCTAAAGGCAGAATGGCCTAGCTAAAACCTTAAGTAGATAAAATAGGAGAAAAATACCCCATTTCAGAGATATATTCATATACTTAATGATGTTACCCTGCACAAAGTCCCTAGTATTTTATTGCAGAGAGTGGCTTGGAGCAATGAAAGTAACATCCAAAGCCTCATTAGAAAGCTTTTACCATATGGCCAGTTTTGTCTTCTGTGCATCCTACACCAACTCACCACACTATTATGTGTTTGTTTTACATGCTGAGATCTGTACATACTGAAGATCTCCAATTGATTTTTCAATACCATGAAGGTATCTTTCCAAATACTTGAGGGCTGCTACAGAATTGCTGACTTATATCAACCACTGATAATGATTTGTTTTTAAGTAGACAGCATTTATAATCAGGCTTGTGTAAAGTAAACAGAAAGATCTGCAGCAGCTGGGGTTCTAGAGACACTTATATAGGCCACCTACACACATGAAAATGACTGATGGTTCTTATAGCTCAGCATACAATAACCTGTTGCTTTCTGCATTTTCCATGATGCTACATTACAGAAGCACCTTGTAACACCTCTGGTAATGAAGAGCTGTAACTGCCCCATTCTGTGTAACCATAAACACTTCAAAAATCAGTTTAGTCAAAGATCACATGTACCAGAAGAACGATTTATGTGATTCCTAATTTTTCTTGCTGAAAGCTTTCTTTTCTTCTTTTATTTTTTTTATTCAGTCTGGCAAATGATAAAGAAAAGGCTGAACTTCTCAACTGCACATTACATCCCTAAATGCTGGTCCCAGGGTAATGTAATACTCTTTAGATGGCGAGAGCACCATCATGCCTCTGAGGAAGGATCTCAAATCACTTCTCAAGTATTAAAGCCCCCAGTACTATTGTGAGATATGTATGATACATGACAGTGACCTTCATTTTACAGATGAAAAATCTGAGGTGCAGAAAATTTAAAAAACTTGGCCAAGAAAACAAAATGAGATACTGGAGGAGAAAAGAACAAGGAGCCATTGGTTTTTCAGTCCTGTGTTTTAACAGCTAGAAAACACTCCTTCTGAGAATAGGGAAGGAAAGAAAATAGGGGGGGAAGTGGGAATAAGAAACTAGAGGTGTGGTATGTAAGAATTAAGATTCATTGGCAGAGTGGTGTATGACATGTAAGGGGAGATCACAGTAGCTTCTGGATGAAATACACCCACACAGGGAGAGATGTGCAGCCTGACAGAGTAAGCTCTCAAATGAAGAGTCAGCCATTTCATGGAAATGTGGATTTGAGATCTATCAATTTGGACATCTCCAGACAATTTATACCCATGACCAAGTAATAGTGGCTGCTGCTCAGTGTCTGATTCGCTGAAGAAATCTTTACAAGCAAGTGTGAATGATGGCAGTGCAGGATAGAGATGGGGCAGAACTGAATGTGCTGGGGAGACAGCCCCATGCATCTTGGCTATCCCACTGCCTTCCTTTAAGAGTACAAAATCATCAATCAAAGCTGATCCTATGGAAGTTACTTCTAAAGAAGAATCAGGGAGCTAGACTACTACATTAGCAGCAAACTCATTTAAAAATATGTATTTCTAAACCAAAACCCCTTGCTCACAGGGGAGGGTTTCCGAAATATTCAGCACTGGCCCCAAACAGCTTCTTCAGGAACTAGCAACAAGAATGCTTTCAAGTCAGTGGGAGCACAACTCATCCAAAGCTGTGCCTTTTGGACAATCACACACAGATTACTTTTTGTCAAATTTTCTCCTTAGTTTCTAACAAGTCTCCATTCTTCACAATTGTTTTTTAGCAAAAGAAGCAGCCAAAATTCGAACACAAAAAGTAACATCGATCTAATTTCTTCATTTATATACATAAATATTTCAATGCAAAGTGCAATACACCACCATTCCATTCTTGTGTGTCTTCTTCTTTTTCTTTTTTTTTTTTAGAAAGGTGGCTTCAATATTCTTTTGGTAAAAAAAACCAGTTCTTCAATCACACACAGGTGATCTGTGTGAGGATGAAGTTACAAATGACTGCTTGTCACAAAATCAGGCAGTGCAAAATTTCTTTTGGAAAATGTGCCACACACATACTGCATGTGAGATTAAAAAACACAAATGAAACAAAGTAAGAATTCCCAAACAGAAGAAATTATAAATTTGGATAGCCAAAATACATCCTGTTTGAAAGCCAGCCAGACTGTTGGGATTAAGTAGGCATGTTTTAAGACATGCAATCCTGATGGATCATGCTCTCCAAGCCAGATCTGTTTACAGCTATGGTCGGAACACTTTGTGACAGCTGGGTTTGTCAGGCTTTGGAAAAGTTACTACTCAGGCCACAGACTGAGTGGGCTTGTTTGGTGCCCATGCTATAATGTGCTAACATTAGAAATGCCCATGCTTCAGGTCAGGTATCTCTTGAAACACTTCATTACCCTTTCCTTGGAATATGGAAGTTGAAAGCAGGCAGCCTTTTGGCAGAGAGAGAAATAAAGACAACTGCAAAACTGTGTTGTTTTTATTTTAAACATGCAAAATACAGTTCATGCATCTGCCATTTTGAAAAATCTCTCAGTTCATAGCAGATTAAACCAAAGACATTTTGGCTATCGACTCTCAATAAATATTTCAAAATGCTTTACAGTGTAAATATAAGAAATTTAGCAAAATTTCAACAAACCTGTATAAAAACCAGATACAGATAACTTTTTATTTCAAGGCAACATGCTGTAATGTAAAGAGTTCACTTTTTTTTTTCTGGATTTTTTTTCTCATAAAAAGTTTTCAACAATACGACCGCTTAACAGATTTAAGCCCTTAGGCTACACATGCAAAAAAAAAAAAAAGGTTATTTTAGTTAAAAATCACCAAAACGTGCTATTTTTTTGTTTCATTTTTTTTTTAAATACAGTAGTTGTAGACAGTAGCATTTTTCTTTTTTAATTTTGTAAAAGAGTGCAGGCAGGTTCATGGAGCTAGTGTCCTGGAAGACTCGTACTCTGACACACATTTTGGTTTTATCCCTTTGCCATTGTAATAGTCCACGACTTGGTTTGGAACTTCAGCCAAAACGCTTTTTGCTAGAGCAGCTGGGGATGCCTGCAGGAAATGGTAGAAAACACAAGCGTTAACCTGGCTCTCTCCTACAAGTGCCATGGGTTTTAGAGGCATTGGTGCCATGAGATCAAGGGAGGAAGTATGGTACAGAAATGGAAGGCAAAAAAGACTCAAAGTGAATCATACTATTGCTGGAAACTCACTTTATGAGTCAGTTTAGGTATGAAGCTGTAGCTGCCTAAAAGTACACTAAAGCCAGAAGTGCTCTGTGTGACTTCAGGTCCATTTGGACTGTTTTAAGTTCAGGGTAACTAAACTTCCCTGCACTCTGGGAGAGCACCATATCACAATAAAAGGCTGCAAAGACTTCATTCATCAGTGTTCAGCAAGGAATCCTGCAGAGCTTCTAGCTGAACATGAAAGGACAACACTATAAAAGGGAGGCCTTCATCACCATTCTGCTCTTCAGAATCTGGCATGGTGTTTTAATGGCTGGGAAAGTTTTTAATTCAATAAAAAATACTTTGTTGTTATTGGAATTAAACCATAGTTACAAGAAAGCTTCAATCCTAGGCTTGGTGGAGGCTTTAAAGCTCTTCCTGCAATGTAAAAATGGCAGGTGT
This sequence comes from Corvus kubaryi, assembly GCF_017639235.1. Classification (NCBI taxonomy): domain Eukaryota; kingdom Metazoa; phylum Chordata; class Aves; order Passeriformes; family Corvidae; genus Corvus; species Corvus kubaryi. The sequence goes on along the minus strand of NW_024581137.1, from coordinate 15,922,871 downwards.
CAATCAGACTTAAGAACTGATGACCCTGAAAGGTAGAGATGGATATAGAGATGGATATAGAGATGGCCAGTGGCTTTCACCCCAGGCAGGGAGGTGCAGTGAGAAACCCTGCCCTCCATCAACCACACAGAGTTACTGCCTCACACCCTGACATTGCTTCATTTTAAGCAGAGGGGCCTGTGGACATTTTGTGGGCAACCAGTACCTGTGTGTGCTGCATGGATATTCCTCAGCCCCTGAATTCAGCAGTGACAAAACTGGACTCCTGTTCTCCCATGCACACTCTTGCCCCATGTTTTAGATTAGATTGTTTCGAATGTTTGGGGAGAGCTGGTTCCAAGTCCTCCGGAGCCAGCCTGCTTGGCCATGTTCCCTTTGAGCCCAAAATGCAGTAAAAATGCAAATACTTAAATGTCATTTTGAGAGGTTTAAACTGATGTGTTTATCTCCAGAGAACGCAGACTGCAGATGAGATGATGCATGGGAACTCAACTGGTGGCTGGATCACATTTCTTCTGCACACCAAGTACTTTTTCCCAAATTAATGAACACTTTCCTCCTTACTGTCTGTTGTGTTATCAGCCAGGTTTCAAAACTACCATGTCACAAAGCAGTTGTATTGACTGTTTTTTGACCTCTTCTGTTTCATGGGGTGGCATCCTTATCCTTACAGAGTTTAAAGATTTGGTTTAGATAGAATGTAAATGGTAAACTATTTGTAGGCACGCTAATCCAAGGGTGACGAAAACACCAGGCTATTAGAAATTCCAGTATCAAATGTTATAATACTGCAAATACAAAGATAATGCTAGCAAAATCAGACACAGAATTTTTTTTTCTTTTTCTTTTTTTTTTTTTTTTTTTTTTTGGTATTTCTGTATTTTGACTCACGTATGGGATTAGCAACAAATAAAATGAACTGCTGTTTCCCTACTGTGACATTTATACCAAACTACTTGTGCAGGCAAAAAAGCCTGGAACATTTCTGCGTGAACAAACTGGCAAAGCATAGAGCATACTTTGTGTGACAGTGCAGCAACTGTTCTAAGGTGTTACACAGTAACAGAACCCATTTATTTTAATCCTGAAAAGTGAAATGCATGGTTTTACAGAGTTGCCCTGTTCTTGCCTAAACTTGTTTTATAGAACCATGGAATGATTTGGGTTGGAAGGGACCTTAAAGTTCATCTAGTTCCAGCTAAAACAATCAGAAAATACCCCTTGGAATCATACAAATGGCTTATTTCTACAATGTTATTGAAAATTACTGTTTTTTAAATCTCCTTCCCAGTCTATCAAAGCTGTACATACCTTAGCCTGCCTCTGTGCTATCTTACCAAAAATACAACCCTACACAGAGGTAAAAACAGGAAGTGGGGGAAGAACCTTGGGCCAGCACTGCACACACGAGCCGTAGCAATCAGGAAACTTCACTCTGCTCTGTCTTTAAAAATGCTGGGCAGGAGCACTGGCCATCAGCTTCTCTGGATCCGTGTGATTGACATGTCAGAACACTGGGCCAACAGCACCCACTGCTGTGCATCATCCTCCCTCTGCCACTTCCCTCTTCTGACACCACATCCATTCCTCCTGAACGAAGGGTCAGCCTTTCAGAACAGGCTCTGTCAGGGCTCAGATGCACAGCTAAATCACTGCCACTTGAGGAGTCCTCAACTGAAAAGCCTTTCATTGAGGTTTAAGCTAAAATATTTACTGTGCCCACAGGCTCACAGACAATATGTGGCTCCACACAGGGTTGTCCTGGGGTAGCTGGCTTGACTCTGTGCATGGGCATGGGCAACTGTTGCTTTACTGAGTTTCATCATGCCAGTGATGTCTCTTGGTCCTGGGGCTCTTTCCAGCAGGGAACATCCCAAAACCAGGGTTGGGGTGGGTTTCCTCTCTGATGATTTGGACCACCTGTAACTTACATACTTTTTGTGGTGGTGAAGCACTCTCATTTCAGATGGTGCAAAGCAGCATTTGTTTAAGTGAGAATTACAGTCAGTAACTTTTAAGCTGAAACACAGACCCAGTTCATCAGTGTTGTGTAAGGATTACCTTTGCTGGGTCTTTACCACAGATGGGACATCAAATTAATGATTTACTGTATTATCTGTATTTACTGTATTATCATAATTAATGATTTTCTCCACTATTTAACTGCTTGAAGAGCATCCTAGCAATAAGCACCTCAAGATGAATAGTTCTCAATTAATAGCTAAAACACAACAATTAGATCACTCAGCAGCAGGAAAATGATCCCCTATGATTCCATAATTGGTGTGTACTACAAAAGACAGTACTACAAAAGCCATAGGGCTTCTCAGTGCTTAACCTTTAACTACAATGCACAGTGCAAAACATTGCTCCTTGCAGTGGTTATGAGCTGTGCTTTCCACACTCCTTTGTGATGTATGTGTTACTAAGTCAGAGCTGTTAACCTTTATGATTAAATACAATGCAGAATGGAATACAATCTATCCGTGGCATCAGATTTGTGCCCAGTAAATACATCATACATCCCCAAGGCAGAGAATTTAATCTCTTACAATATGACTGTGAATGGATTGAGGCAGGTGATTTTCTTCAACTACATTTCAGTGACAGAACATCACTGTTCTACAGTTCCAGGTGAAGGACACTCACATTACTGGGGTGGTGATGATTACAGAGAGAAAAAAAATCACTTAGGTTCAGGGAAAGTATGTTTCCTTTGTTTTCACCTTTAGTGAATGGCATATGTCACCCACTATACAATGGGAAATTTTTTTTAAGCACTAATGGTTACCTTGATTTTATCAAACCTCTACAACTACAGGATTTGCCAAGAGTCACTACAGTTGCTATTATTATTTTGATGGCTTCAAAGATATTCCTTAAAGAGAGAGAAAGAGCTTAGATGTTTTACTGAAGTACTTCTGATGCACTACATTGCGTAGGAGATTAAACCCCTATAACAGAGCCTGCTGTCTACACTGAGTCTTAAGCCAGTAAAATATTGAAGTGAGTATAAGATTTTAGGTATGTGAGTAACTAATTGAAATGTGTTGAATGCCTGCATGAGTGCTGTGCAGGCTCAAAACCTTCTCTGAAGTCAAACTTACAAAATAAAAGGGATTTGTTCTATAGATTATTTTTACAACTTCTTTCTCCCCGCCTTCCATTTTCTCAAAGCGGAGGGTTTTGCACAGATTATTTTTGATCTCTTTGTATAGATACGAGATTTTGAGTTCCAAGCTGACCTGAGCATAGAGGTAATGAAAAAAAAATATTGCTTGGGTTGACTACAAGGGAATTTTGGTTTACTCTTCCAGCAAAACGAAAAATAAATGCTCACACAACATTTTCACCTCTCCTGTCATTAATTGATATAATATGGATTTAGGAACAAACAAATACTGGATTTATCAGAAAAACCTATAAACCTTACACAATTTGATTTTTAATCTTTCTAAAAAGATCCTTCAACTTCTTTTTCTACTTAATAAATTAACACAAGGTACATTGACAAAAGGAATGGGATTTTTGCCTAAATATATATTTTGCTTAAAGCTGTCAAAAGTTATATGCTGATGTATGTAAATTCTTATGCTTGGTCAGAACTGATCTGACAAAAATCTCCCAAATGTGTAAAATCTGCATTTCCTCTGTGGGGAAAAATAAGTTTGAATCAAAACATCACACTCACTTCTCCCATGAAAAATTATTTCACTAGTTGATGTATGGTCTTTTGTTTGTGCTAAGTAAGCAAGGAAGATGTGAATGTCACTTTGTTGATAGAGAGAGATTATTTAGGATATGACAATAAAGAAATTAAACCAGAAGTGGCTATTTTTATGAGCACTCATCTGTTACACTGACATTTGTTGAAAAGCTGAAAGATCACAATAAACAGACTAAATATCAGGTTGCATAAGATATTTTGACTTTTCTGATAGAGCAAATACAAATCTATCTCTGTACCTATATTATCTTTGCTACTGAAAGAGGGAAAAAAATATCACTGTTTAACAAGAAATATACATTAAGATTGCTTTCCTCTCCCAGTACTGGGGAAGTTAATCTAAATCAGCTAAAAAGATATATGCTTGTCATTTGACCAATGCTGGCAATAACAATGCTACAGATACAGTCACAAGTTAACACCAGGGGCACAATATATTTAGAGCCCAGAACTGCAACTGTCAGCGTTAATCTATTAAATCCAGGATGATTTTAGCTTTATTATAAAATACAAAGTGAAACTAAAAATAACAAATGTAGCTGGCTCTGCCAGTTCCTTTGCAGAAACATGTTTTCACCTAGTTAAAAGTAGCTCTCCCACTAACCCATAAATAACTCAGCTCTGGACACTTTTCCAGTGACTACGGTGCAGGACTATGCACTTGTGATTATCTGCTGAAGGAACCACAAGTTATGAGGTGGTCGTGCTCATACTTTGTTTCAGCAGGTAGGTGGCTGTGTGCCACTGTCAGCACAGAAATGTGTGTATCTACAACTCTGTAGTCAATCTGCAGCTATTTGGCATGGTCTCACCAAACTAATAGCGTAAGGTGAGTTTTCCCTCCTGTCTGCATCCATTGTTTACATAAAGCTAGAAGAAAAAGAGGAACAAGTTTGTTTCTCTTGCTCCTCAGTAGAGTTTTTGAAAGTAAGAAGTGCGTCTAGATCTAAGACAAATATTGCAAAATTGGATTTTGAAATGAGAAAAAAGAACTACTCTTGCAAAGAGGAAAATGAAGGTATTTTGGAAGTAACGAACAGGAAAAAAAAGCTCTTGTGGTGACAAAAAGCCCAGAAAAACTAAAAGAGAAGCTAAACTAAAAAAGAAATGTAAGCGGTGTGAACCCATATGCAGATCAAAACTAGCCCAGAGCTGAGATTTTGGCTGTGACATATCCAAATCTAAGGATCTCTAGTGTATGGGAGCAGACTGAAAAGAGCAATCTCATGAGGAGAATGAGTCAGTTGCACTCTGAGGTAAAGAAATTTTAAAATCAAATACTGAGGATATCCTTCCTAGACAGAACAAAAAACCAGCCTGGAGAACCATGTAAATGTAACAGAAGTGAGAGGAAAGAAGGGAGAGAAAGATGTAAAAATGGAAGGAAAGGAATGTGATCAGCATTGCAGACGAACATAATGAATGCCTCCATATGGAGGAAAAGGGCTCCGAAAAACCCCTCTGTGTGTGGGAAAGCCCCTTCTGCTGGTGAACACTGTCCCTACCCTGCTGCTGAAAAGTCCCTGGAACAGATGATGCAATGTAAGGCAGGTGACTGAGAAAGTGCATGACCAAAGCTTTACTTTAGATTTGTCAATTTAATGCTGGTTCTGTTCCCTCCTTTACTACAAAGTGTCTTCTACATCACACTGGCTTCAGTCAGGAACAGCTGGCTGAGGGCAGAGGGAAGCTTTCAGTAATGCCACTTTCTTGGCTTTGTTCTTGTACAGAATTTGGGAAAGGGTTTGGAGGCAACCAGGATGCTGTGGGTGGATAACCTTGCATTTGAGAACTCAGGGAGCTAACTTCAATAAGGAAACAGCCTCCTAGGGAACACTGTGAGGACAAATTCACAGCCATTCATCTGCCTGTGGAAATGAAGGAAGGGAAAGCAGAGCACAGTAGTCCTAATAGAACAGATGCAAAAGAGAATGAAGAAGAGACACCATGAAAAATTTGACAGGGAGGGTAACCAAATTAAAGCAGGGAGAAAGTGGAAGCAAGGACTGGCACCACAAAAAGCACATGTATTCTGCCTCATCTCTTCCTTCCCCACCCTCACCAACTCACTAATGGAGCACATTGCATTCTGATTCCTTTTTTTCACTATTTCTGACACAATAATGCCATAGACTTACTCAACACCTCATGCATATGTAAAGTTAAGCCCAGCCCTGTGAATCATTCACTATACACATCCACACTTCTGTAGCAAGGATGGAAAAATCAGCTTACATGTTTGAAGTTCCTAAATGGCACAAACTGGACAATGTCTCGAAGCACAGGCTCGCCCTTGGGAGACCTCAGGATGCCATCGTCACCATCCAGCATCTGCATGTCACTAAAATCAGCGTTGCCCACCCCGACGATGATGACTGACATGGGGAGGTGAGAGGCGTGGACAATGGCCTCTCTGGTGTCAGCCATGTCTGTGATGACACCATCCGTCAGGATCAGCAAGATGAAATATTGCTGAAGTTGTTGGACAAGAAATGAAAAATTATGTCATTAGTTAATAGTCCAAAGCTGCTTAAACTTTTGCAGTATAAAAATGTTTCTGGTAACTCACTCATGGACCTTTTTAAAGAGAAAAGAGCCTTTATATTGACTATATAGAATTTTTCATCCCAAACTCCTCAGCAACTAATTTCTCCTCTTCTGGAATTTAGCTCTGGTTCAGGTAATTTCCAGGAGCTGGAGAGAGCCAAAGATCCCAGTGTAGAAAAGGGGGTGTCTAGCTGCTAGGGCTGGGAGAGTCAGATCTTGGGCTGGGAAGTCTGGAATAGTCCTGAGATCTTCACTAGCTCTATCTTCCATCTGCTGCGCAATCAGACAGTTTCCATTTACCTTTTTTCCCTTTGGGAACCAGTGGGAGGCAGGGAGGAATGGGCCACTGGAGCGTTACAGGCCTGTAGCAGATCTGTCAGGGGGTTATGACAGCTCTCCGCAGAGGAGCTTTGCTAACAGGCAAGAGGGGTGGGTGCAGGTGTCTGCAAACTGGGGGCTGACCCACTGCTGCCTGTGGGGGAAGCACCACACCATGGCAGGTCTGCTGCGCTCTGCAGAGTAATGGGGTTCCTGAGGAGAGCAAGGCAGGAATGTATCCATCTTCATGCTCTTCATACAGAGCCCCAAAGAGAGGTTTTCTCATTCTCCAGAGGACAGCAAGCAATTTGGTGAGCTTGTCATTTCTCTCCCAAGTCTCCAAAACCCACTGAACTGGGATCATCAGCTGTGACATATTTTCACTCGGTAAAGGTGAAGAGTGGCCCTTACTTGGATCCTTTATGAATTGTTAGGCAGCTGGAGTTGTTTAACACATGTGCATTAATAGGAAAAATGAACAAATCATAGAATTTGGTCACTCTGCATGAGCAATACCAACACATTAAATATCAATAATGTTTATGTATATACAGCTGTATAAACTCAAAGTGATCTGATCACACTGTCCTACTATGACTAAAACAAAACATGCAGGGAGAAAACTTCATCTTGAAGATTCATGCTATAAATTGTTTTTCAGACAGAAAGGGGGAAGCTTAGGTATAGAAGAATGAAGGAACTTATTCAGTATGGCATATTAGATCAGAAGCAGCACTGGGAACAGAGTGAGCCACCTCAGGATTAGGTGGGTATGGAAATTCAAACATAGCAATTCCGCATTTTAGGACTGAGACCCTAAATACTATCAAGGTTCTGGAAACAACAGTGGAATAACAATCATACAATCATAGAGTGGTTTGGATTGGAAGGGAGCTTAAAGATCATCTAGGCCCAACAGATGATGAGGCAGGGACACCTTCCACTAGACCAGGTTGCTCAGAGCTCCATCCAATCTGTCCTTGAACTTCCAGGGATGGGGTATCCTTAGCTTCTCCAGTCAACCTGTTTCAGTGCCTCACCACTCTCACAGTGAAGAATTTTTTTTTCTAATATCTAATCTAAAGTTGCCCTCTTTCAGTTTGAAGCCATTACCCTTTGTTCTGTCACTACATGCTCTTGTAAATATCAGTCAGAAGCCCAGACTCATGAACAGAAATATTTGGGAACTGTTGCCCTAATAGGACTTTAAAAAGGCCCAACACATGAAGAAAACTTAGAGAAAGCTCCAGGCCTGGTGATGAGACACATAGCAATGCACAGTTCTATTCTGTTCTATACATAGGCACTTTTCTTGCTGCAGTACACAATGTCTCTCTTACATCCTTCACTCCCACAGCACTTCTCTTGCAAAGGGTTCAGACCTACTCGCTCACATATTCCCTCCAATTCTCTTGTCCTCCCTTTCTCCCATTCTGTCTTCAAGGCAGGATCAAAATAAACCTAATGCATCTCAAAGATGTACATTTGAAATGTGATCTATGTGTAAGTCTTTTAGCCCAAGAAACCTGTCCTGGGATTTTTATCAGGTGCAGGCTAACAGACTTGTCTTCTGGTTTCTAAAAGGCACAGATTACTTCATCAGTAATAACAAGCTGAAAACTGTATCCTTACCGTTTTCAAATGAATGGTTGGAAAAAATCCCCTAGGTGAACAGAAAAATTTTAGTGCAACCTCTGCAGGAGACATGAAATTGGGTAGTCTGAGTAGGGAATCATTTGAACTCATCTCTTGGTACAGCCAAGACTTTTAGGGCTTTGATGCTCAATTTTTTAACCTTAGTAGTGCCATTTCTATCTCCACAGTGAAGAACTGGGTGTGCTACAGTAAAACAGCCCTAAAAGCAGGAAATAGGTCAGTGGGGGAAGAGTTTAAAGTTGTGGCAATAGAAGCTATAAAGCTTGGATACACTGTTCCAGCTGACACAGGTTTAACCTGCCTACTGTGAAGGCAGTTAATAAAAACTGTGAAGGCACAATCTGCATTAAAAGGTCTTGTTTTGATGGCCTATGAGAGATCCATCGTAAGACAAGAAAAAAAGGCAAACACAGCTTTTTTTCCCTTACCGAGGCCTCCTTGGTGTTGGTCTCCTCTGATGCAGATTTTGCCACTTTCTGGATGATGGGAGCAATGTTTGTCGGTCCGTACAGCTGCAGCTTGGGAAGGCAGCTCTGATAAGCTTCCACAACACCTTGTATTCCTGGCATGAAAAACCACACAAAAGACAAAAGTGGAGCATATTGCCAATATCAAGTTTGTTTTAAATGTAAATGAAAGGTGGCTTCTTAAAGAACAAAAAAAAAAAATTACATGATTAGCAAGGACTAGAAAATTCAGATAATTTCCAGGAAGCTGTCTGTAGGTGCCTTGAATCTAGTTTGTAATATGTAATTCATTACACCATGCTTCTCCTTCCCAGCAGCTTTTAATGTCTATTTTTCATGTATGAGCTTGCAATGCGATAGCTTCCATCTTCTTGGTTTAATATGTGATGACTTCCTGATCACCAGCTAAGATTCATGCTGAAAGGCTAGACACACATTAAGAAACACTTCAACACTTCTTTCCCCTCTTCAGAGAAATATTTTTGTTTATCATGGCAGTTGCCAACAAATTTGTCCTTTGTACTTATGTGCTAAAGCTGTTAAGGAATCCAAACATCTTTTCAAATACCTGACTCCCCTGTGCTAAGAAAATAATTTTTCAGGGTTAATTTGCATACTCGCTCACAGGTTGAATTTGACTATGACCAAAAGCTGTGAAATCTTGGAAGAAACAGCAGGATGCTTTGCAGCCTACAGAAAAATGAGCTTTAGCTGAGAAATTTTGATGGAGAGCTATTTTTGGCTTTTTCATTTCAAGATATATAGTCAGACCAGGGAGCAAAGACTTCTGCTGACACACTTGACAGATCACAGAATGGAAATAGGTATTTTCAGTCATTGAGAAGAAGGATTTCTTGAAGTGATGCACATTAGCCTCCCCATTCAGAAGTCCCAGTTTACCAGACCTAAAGGATTAGAGGTCTAATGTTGGAAAGAAAGCGATAGACTGAAAGCTTTACAAAGGATGCTGAAGAATGAAATTACTTCGGTAAGATCCTAAGCCAGTTTCAGTTTGCACTGAAGCTCGCTCACTCATGAGATTTTTTACTCAACCAAATTTACAGGATAGATAGGTGCAGAGTGGTTACTAACAAATTACAGGGAGTTGTAATTGTTTTACAATGACACATATATATTCCTATTAAAAAGTGGTGGAGAACAGTCTTCTCTCTTTAGAGACAGATACATATATATTTTCCCATTGCAGTGCCAACAGACAAAAGAACTTGCTCCAATTATAGCTGTGATTGGCTGAAATGTAAAGTAGTGTTACAAAATTTCCCTTGGTAATTCCAGTGACTAAATTGCATGTTGCAAAACTGACCTTTTGTTAGCTCCCAATTTTAAACTTGCTAAGGATTTCATTACATATACTTAATGATCTTGCAAGAAATTCTCATAAATCTTCCCTAAGATGATGACAAGATACACTGTACTTCTATTCTTACGCAGTAAAATTGTGTAAGATAAACCTTACTCCCTGCATTCCACAGAGATTTAGTGTTGTTAATGTCAAAAAGTTGCCCTCACCTTAGAAAGAGACATGTTCTATAGACACAATTTTTAAATTTGCTTTCCCAGATTAATACATTTTAGAAATATCTACTGTCCATCCAATCCCAACTGAACAGGGTATGTGAGTGGATTACTTTGTAGCTTGCTGTTCTTGTACTCCTGTCTTTTAAACAGAGTCAATGTGCATTTTTTTTCCCAATTCAACCTTTCCACTTTTATTTGGAATCCACTTTCAGCATCTCCAATGAAATACAGTGTATGGATAGATATATGGGTTTAAAACAGATGTGTAGAAACATTCATTCAGACTAGAGGTTGTTGCCTACTTTCTTCCTCAGATAATAAACTAAGTATTAATTATAAGACTATAAAAGTAATCTACTATAAATATACTAAATATAAGACTATAAAGACCAAAATTTTCAAGAATGGAAATGATAACAGGTGAAGATATCCATATTTTATCAATTCCAGTGCTCTTCATCTTAATATACAGTCCCTGTATGTAGAGTGATGCTTCACACTACTTTGTGCCAACAAAAGCTCTACTTCCACAGAGAAAAGGATTTCATTCTTCAAAGGCAAAATAGACACATGCTTTTTATATTGCATCCAGCTGCTGTTTCTTTGTTTAAAACAAGATACTCTTAAGCAATTTAACTTTATTTTCTGGCAAGTATGCTAGATAGTACAAGGTAAAAAAGTGTAATCACTAAGCACTTTATCTCCTTGTCACTCTTGCATCTTTTCTCCATGTGACGTGCTGGTGTTAGTGCTCCCTGTGCCACCTAATCCAGTGAGAGCATCTAGAGAACATCACAGAACAACTGAACAACTGGTGGTAGGAACTAATCAAACACCCATGACAGGCAGATGAGCAAGCTGCAGCAAATGACTAAGCAACGTATTTTCTGGTTTGTCTCTTTTTCTTGCTTTCACCTAGATGGATATTATTTAAAAAGGTATCATTTAAGACAAACAAGTGCTTTTTATATCTTGCAGATACAGGTGCAAATGCTGCAAAATGTCTTCTCTGGCATTCTTTCATGCTGCAACCATTTTTTTATGTTTTCCGAGGCCTAGAACTCCTTTCAGGTGAGGGGCTAACTTATCAGATAACTGAGTTTTAAGCAAAGATACGAATAAAGTTTAAATTATTAAGTGACACAAGCCAAGTCTCATAAAACAGCTCCTTCCTTTCTTTTTTTACCCTCTTTCATTTCCATTGTTACATTTAATTTTGCATACATAGTGTGGTTTGGATAGTAAATCTCTTGCTTGCAGAGGGTTTGTCTGTCTGAACGTTGCTGCTGGCATCACCTAGATGTGGCAGCCTTTTCCATCAATAAAAAACATTATATAAGAATGCCAGTGTGGTAAAAGAATTAGCCTTGAACTCAAAAGAAGCAGCAAAAGGGGTGGGGGGGGAAATAAAAATAAGTATTCTTTGCATGGACTGCTACAGCTTTTCTCTAGTTTGCAGAGGGTCACAAATATTCCGCATTTAGACTGAGAAACAAAGCTCTATTTGAACACCACATGCATAAATATGTTATCACCTAATGCTGACCACTGTTAACTGTCTAAATAACATATTATAAAATATGATGGTCCAGACAGAATTCTGAGGTCTCTTTTGCTTCCCCACCCCATCCCCACACCAACAGTGTGACTGAAGTATCAACATCAAGCTGGTTTACAAGCTTACAGGCACTTCTAGATGCATACATGTAACTTCTGCTTCTTTGGACTCCTTAAAAGCAATGTAAAAAGCTGTGTGAGCATATCAAGCAGCTGTAGGACTTATGCCCAATTGCATTTCAAGCATGTGACCTGCAAAGGCTGGGGCAGTCCAACAATTCAAGTGCAACAACAAAGCAGGAATGCCCACTGAACCAAAAACAGGTCTTGCATTTAAGATGCGTGAACTCTGAATTCTTTTAATGTCTCTTTCCCTTGGATTGCTTGTCCTCTCTTTTCCTCACTTCATTTCTTTGCATCTTAGTTCTCATCTTGAACTTATTTGCTGCCCATGCCTGAAAGAAAGCCACTAATAAGCCTGAGAAGGGCTGAAAGGAGAAGCTAGAAAATTTGAACAGGAAGAGCATTTTGAAATACCCAGTTCAGTACTTGGATGGAAGCAGAAGGATAAGGGAGAATAACAATCTGTGAATTGTAGACAGCAACGATCGCCCGAGCAAAACTCTCAACTGCTTCTCTGTTTAGAGGTTATTCTCCTGTTCTTGTCTTTTAAAAAATGTGTGAATTGTGGCAGGAGACTTTAGAAAGACAGCACCAATCACTGCAGACCTCACTTACAAATACAAGACATACAGCAGCATCTGCAACATGAATCTGGCCTCTGATTACCAAGGATTAATGACTGTTGGTAGAACACACCAGTATCTTACTCTGTGTTAAAACAGCCTCCTGCTCTCAGGAAAGTAGGTTTCTTTCCACCACAGTAGTCCTCAGCTGCTTCCCTGCCCTTGACTTGCAGCAGGCTACTATTGCTATAGGTCTGGTCAAAGAACTGTCTCTAAACCGAGGGAATTTTTGATCAAAGAGTTTCACAGCCTGGTTTTTCATATCCTGCCCTTCTTAGCTGCACAACCTATGATGTTGAGGTAGCTGAAGATTTTGAATTAGTCTAGGAGACACAGCTTTGGTTCTCAGAAATGCCAGTGATTTCAGGAAGTCCGAGTGCTCAATGTCCACCAAGGGACCTACTTTTCAGGAAATTAATGTATGGCACTTTCCAAGATTTCTAAAGCTAAGCTCGATGGTTTGGAGCCTGTCAGGTCCCAAAATCCTAGCTGCCTTCTTTAAAAAAAACAACTTTGAATAATACTCAGGTGATACAATAAAAAATGCAATCACATTTTGCACACAGAAAAACTATGGCAGTCTGTCCTAATGTCTTACCTGCACATTCTGGGTTGTCTTCATTGAAATTGATTGCAAAGTCATGAGAGACCTGCAGATACATGGAAAGAAAAGAAGAAGACTGTTGTCAGAAAAATTATTCCAAGAAGACTTGTGGTTAAACACTCTTGATATTTTTCCTATGGTAAACCTGAGACCTTTCAAGCTTTCAGCCATTAAGTGTGAAATACAGTCCTAGCTGGAGCTCCCCACAGAACCAAAGTAGCAAAACTGGAATCAAACTTGTCAATAACAACAAAATAACAACAAGATGGCACAAAGAAAACCCACCCAAATACATAAAAAATCATATAAATATGGTGACAGAATTGGGCTATCAGTGCTGGGCATAGAAGAGGAATCTATTCCAGAGGTGATTTCAATGCCACCTCTCCCTAGCTCAGCATCTCAGACTGCAGGAGAGAGAAAGCAGGTTATAATACAGCACTGAGAGCAGAAACTCAGGTCTCTTCTGCATCCTGACCTCACTGTGTGAACAGTTCCTCATCTAAGGCCAAGGAGTACTGGGAAAGTAATTCTCCAGAGAAATCAAGGATCCACTGTGGAATAGTAGTGTAAGAAGTGTAAGGAGCCTAAGTTGGTTAAAAAGTTAGATTAGTCTGGGGGGTAATAAATAAAAAAACCCCCTGAAGACTCTTGGTTTTCCTTGCATGTAGTGAATATTCCAATCTCTATCTCTCTCTCTCAATCTATCATTAAATCCTACAGAGCAGTTTTCTAAAAGAAATCACTGTGAATACAACAAAGTTGTTGATTTTCTAACAAAACAAAGTATTTTGTCTTTGGTGCTCTGGGAAAACAATACAAGACTTTTGTATGCCTAAATAATGCTAGGCACTGTAAGTCTCCAGTTCCAGAATTCCTCTTTAATGTTTATTCTTTCCTGCAGTTTTTTTTTTTCAGATTCCTTTTTATTTCTTTTTTTGATCACTGAAAAGTCTTGAATCCTTTTAATTTCTTTGGTTCTGAAGCCCAGTCTCTTAATTTTGTCTTAAATTTTCTTGAATGAAAAATCCCAGATTTTGTCTGGCAATGCATAATGTGTGAAAAAAAAAAAAAAAAATATATATATACATATATATATATATTTGACTTGCAAAAAGTGGATATGACTGAGAGCTTAGCAGGTAACTTGCATAATTTAAAGTTGTATTTTGGTATATCATCCCAGATTTAAGAAGGCATTTATACATTTATACATATATATATATAGCTAGCTGCAATTACACACATTTAAAGCTTTATAGATCTCTGTAGGATCTTCACAGTGATACGGAAAGCAACCTCCTGTACAATGGAACCAGGATTATTTGCAGGAAGAGATTTATTTGTTGGATGTTGCCGTTTCATTTGCTAGTTTAGACTTGACAACACAGTATGGAAATTGGTCTATGGCTAAGGGACCCGTAGATAAAATATGTGACTACAGAGAAGCTTCTGTGAAAGTGAAGTGGTGTAAGTTAAGTTGGCTAATTACTGCCAAAGAGAGATTTTTGTAGAGAAATTGAATTTCCCCATCATATGGTAGCCTTGCTTACCACAGTGATGCCTACCATTATTAAGAGGTTAAATAAAGCAGTATTTCTACCATGATGGGAAAGGAATGAAGCAAAACCTCACTGAGAAGTCTGCAGTTACTTCAGCCCAGCCAGGAATTCAGTATGCCTACACCAAGCATCAGTCTTAGAGAGGGTTTTATGCGGGCCATTCAATCTACCCTACTTGGCCATGGAAGATAATGCAGAAAGTCCCTATCTATGTTCCTCATTGAGCAGCACAGAAGATCAGGGCTGCCAAATACACATCAGAGGTGCTCCAGAGCTCTTCTGCCTGGCTGCTCTGGATGTCTCTCAGTGCACTTTGCCCAGCTGGTATCTGCCAGTCTCATGATCAGCTGCAGGCCAAAGGTAATTGCATCTGTCAAGAACTGTTATGGGAGTTTTCAGTCATTGATATTTTTTGTTGTTGTTCAGTAGCCTTTCTTCTTCCTTTAGAGTTTCTGTATTTTGCCTTAACTGTGTTATAAAAGCAAGGATGGCAATGCATGTTTATGTATTGCAGACTGATTCTTCCAACACTGTGCCTCTTGAGTGATTTTATTTCTTTATTCCAAATGCATTTGAAATTATACCTAAAGGAAAATACTAATCTTTTCAAAAGCTATGAATACAGTGTTTTAATCTCACATGCAAGCATGGTTTGGGTGCTTTTGTTGCCATACCTCTTTCAGAATCACATAATGCAAACAATTTATCTGGTTCAGGGCTACGGCACCCAGGTTATTACTTAAGAAAAATGCAGACAACAGTTCAGGCCAATAAGGAAAGCCCAAGTCTAGTCAATGTGCACATTGATCCAAAAAAATAATACTATCTGAGCATTGGCTGCTATCCTCCTAAAGCAAATGGCCCTCATACATTGTGAGGGCTATTTGCTTTAGGAGCAAGTGTTAAAATGCACCCTGAAGGCAGCACAGGAAACACAATGAATGTGCAGAAGCATTGGCTTGTTTCCTATGCTCTCTGAGCAATATATCACAATTTAAACAAGACTTAAGTATAATGTGAAGGAGAGAAGTTCTTTGAGCAGCTCAATGATGGCTCACAAACAGGAAATCATGATCCAAGGTAGGTAAACAGCAGTTATTTTTAAAGAAGAGCTTCTCCAAATGCTCAGAACTCATCCCCTACTCTCTTAAGTAAAGCCAACTGTGCTTTAACCTGCCCCTTTTCTGTCTTCCCTGTGGTGGCCAGAACGGAAGTGTCCAAACCAGCAGAGACTTGAGACTCACGGCACATACTGAAGGTCTTACTGTACTTGGGCTACTAGCTGATAGGACTCCATGTAAAGCTCATCCATATCAAAAGGTGGTTTGGATCAAACATTTAATGTTTTTGCTTTCTAAACAGTGCAAGGTGATGAGTTTCCCTCCTTCTTTTTGTTTTTTCCCCCTCGTTTCTAATTAAACATGCAAGGGCTTTGTGGCCAAAGGGCAAACCATGCAGATGACAGAAAACCAAAAGCTGGTAAGTGGCATCTTTCTGATACTGAGTGACACAGCCCTTGAATGACACTCCCAGAACTTATAAACTAATGGCAAAAAGGAGGCAGAAGTGTGAACACCTAAGATACTGAAGCCTGAGAAAACCTTGGGGGAACAACAAGACACTTGGCTGTTCAGAGACAGGCATGTTTATATAATTTACGAGGGTGGTTTGTATTGTGGATCAATCTAACAATCAGGAAATCCTGGAATATGTCAGGTCACACAAATACAGAATGACTGCTTTACATCAGTACCTGGCATAGAGAACTTTGCCAAGAACTGCAGACCATGGTCTGTGGTGGAAGTCAGCCTCACACTAAGGAATGTCCTCACAAAACCCTGAGTGTGTCATGGACCCTGGACTAAGTTTCAAATATGAAGCTGACGCTCTGCTCAGCCCTCCTCTCTTACCATCAATCCATAAAATCAATCCATAAAAGAGAAGGAGAGAGAAAGGCTGGCATGCTGAGGTGATTACATGGGATCAGCCTGGCGTGACTTGGGCTGCTGCACAGAACTGCACTCAAAGCCTGTAGCTCAAGACATTCACATGCATTTGGCTCTGTATTTGTCTTTTCCCTCTGCAGGGCTCCAGATACATTCTCTAGCAGATACCATCATGGATGCAGGATTATTAAACCACAGCTGTCCAGGAACTTCCTACACCAGGAACATACTATTTCTCAGGTAACTCCTGAAAGGTTTTTAACAAGTAAAATAAGTAGCTCTTACATACATTATGATACCGATTACAGTGACAGCATTTCTGAGGATATGACAATTAAATAAACAGTACAGAATATTTTTGCTAAGAGAGGCTATAGAAATGTTGTTTCTTACCACCATACAATGCCTCCATTGTCTGTACATACACAGTGACAAACACCTGCAGTTTTCCATCAATGTGATGGCACCCATGAGTCTCTTGGAAGAATCATAACCATACTTCCACATGCTTATGACCACTTCAGTAGAAAAATCACACTGATTTAACATGGAAGGTAACTTATTTCCCCTATATTGGGATGCAGTGAAATTCATCCTCATAGCATGGCCCTTGCTAGAAAGGTTTTTCTAATTTAGGCTGAAAGGAAAGGAGAATTTCCTAGTTGATGAGAATTTTTGAGATTTCTCAAAAAATTATTTCATGAACTCAGAAAGTTCAAGTCACAAACAAAAACCCTACCTTGGAATCTGAAAAATAATAAATCCCCCAACATTGATAAAGCAACTTGCTGGAAAGCTTTTGAACTGTGCAAAGTCGTTCTATTTAAGTTTCATTGAAACTTGTTATTCTATTTTGGCCAACACATTTTTTAAACCCCTTTAACTGAATTTCCATTTTTAAAATAAGAAGCTATGGTTTTTATTTATTTTCAAATGCTGAATATGGATGCATGAATTCTGAAAATTAGTAATCCTTTTTCCCCCTCTCTAGAATGTTGAATTCATTTAAATTAACCTCCATGTCCCAGATAGCTCCAGCCTTCCTCTATGGTGATGGTACTAGGACTACTTGGCAAACAATCTGACAAATTCAGACATCTAGGAATGCTTTCTTAATAATTTAAATAGAGATTGTCAAAAATCCGTGAACAATAGATGCATACAAGTGTAAATGCCAAAATTCACTATGTTGGACACTTATCTGTGAATAAACTGAATGCTATTAAGCCACTGCCAGTCAGAAAACTAAATATGAAATGCCTGCATATTTTGCAAAAGCTTAAGACACTAATGAATTTCAAGTACTCTTGCTCAAAAGCTATTATTTTCAGAATGCTCATTAATCAAATAGTTTGGGAGCTGGACAGCTTGTGTTTCTCGCTAAGATACATTGTACACATTTCTGCTTGGCAAAGCTGGGCCATTTATTTTCCTCTATACTTCATTTTTGTGCATGCTGTCCAGTTTCCTTGTCTAAATCCGAGTTGCATGGTTAAGGAGACAAATTCTGCTTTGTCCCTTGGTCTGTTACACATCCTTCTACTGGTTCTTTTTTTTGTCAGGTTTGCATTTATTTTGGCCTTCAGTCTCCTGAAAAGTGCAGGAATCGTAAAGACCACAGCACTTTTCAAGTCTCTTACCTGTCCAACAAATCAGTGCAGGTCAGGGTTGTAAAGATGCTGCACTGTGTCTATAACTGCAGTGAGTTTGTCTCCAGCACACATTCATGGCAAAATCAGGGAATGAAGCTTTCACTAAAAATACAGAAATAACCAGGGCTGTCTTAAAACAAACTGTAAATTGCTTAATATCTATTCATGTGTCAGCTTGCAATTCTTCTTTAGGAAAGAGGCCTTCACTAATGGCAATACACCTGTCATAGGGTTAACCCAATTTGAACTTGCTTTTAATTTTAACAGTAAGTCTTGTGCTCCTGTGTGGTTTTTCAGCTCCTTTGAGTCCTGCCTGCTAAGAAGTCAGTGTGTGTGGTTTGCTTTCTTTCTTCCTCTTCACTGTGACCTTTCACAGCTGTGTCTAAGCCCATATTATCTGCCACCTCTTCACTTTACATCAGACTTCTCAGATGCTTCCTCTAATTGAAAAAAAAATAAATAAAGGCATGGGTTGTAGACACTGCTGTGGAATAACTGGCACATTCTGCAAGTTTTGTATGATAGAAACTCACAAAGGGAATATTTCTCTCAGAGGTTTTCTGAGAACAAGGAGCAGGGTGACGTGTTTGTCAGGTCTTGGTGGAAGAAGATCATATTGTCAAATATTAGATGAAAGATCTCTAGACTGATGAGGAATGATATATATGGCAAGTCTTGCTTCCTTCACTCCCACAGATTCCTTATGCCACTAAGAAACTGCTGGTTTTCTGCTAACAGTTGAAGTGTGTCATTTGGAGTGGAAATGAGGGAAAATAAAGTCAACACAACATAGCAGTGTGCTCTTGAAATGGAAATTCTGTAGAAAGCATAAATAAAAACAAGATTTAAAGGGGTACAACATCAAGAGATTTATGAAGAGCCTGCAGAGATGGATACTGACATAGTTCAGGAAAGAAGCTATGTTGTTTACGTTGTATGGAGGCTCCATGGTTACTCAGGAAGCCTTGGCAGTGGGAATAATTTCTTCCATAGCCCTAGCAATTTGCTGTCTACTGAAACAAATAGAAGACCAGATGCTGGAGTGCGGAGACCAACATGCTATGAGCAGGTTAGATCCCTTCATTAGGACTGGAAGCTTGAAAACAGACACTCTAAATTAACGAGAAGCTGATTTATCCACATGATGGGGTCAGAGCTTAGATGTTCTCATAATGATTCAACCTAAATTTGAAGATGTAAATTATTACAGTGGCACTGCTCTCCTTTAGTAAAACAAATATATGGTATGTATGACTTGTAATACCTGTGACTGAAAACATGAAAAGATCATTTGAATAGCACAAGATCTGCACCACTGCTGCAGTGTCTATAGTGTTACCATATTTTTGCAGCAGGAAATAAGAAGTTAAGGAAGAAACTTGGGAGTGCTTTTTTCCTACAGTCTCTGTTACTTCTAATTTTATCAGTTTCTTCTCTGTTTCCTATGCATCTTTGCTATGTTCCATATCAAACACCATTGCTGGCTTTGAATTAACTTTATAGCAGTGTAGACTAAATTATTGAAGGATTTTCAGGTTTATTGGTCTTGACTTAATAATGCACCATGATGAGGCTGACTCCTCACTCTTGAAGGATGTATCTTTCAATTCCGAAGTGCGTTCAAAGCCAAGCAGGGACTCAAAAGTGTTGATATTTTAAGAAGACAGATACTTTTTTGGACAGTGTAGGGTATCACAGGGCGGGACTGAACAGTAGCACAAATGACTGTTAACTCCTCATGCGGTTCCAGCTGGATGTGCCCATGACAGACACCGAGCTGATTATTTGTCCCCATCTGTTGCCCAGAAGAGTTAGTCCCCTGCAACATGGTTCTTGTCTTCTTCAAGGTTTTATTATGTTTGTAAGCTGAAGTCATGTCATTTTGTCTTTGTCACTTTCTGTCAGAAGTTTCCATAGCAGAGATTAAAGATGTTGTTCTGGTCTTCACCTGCATCTCCATTTACTTTGGGACTTTTTTATTTAGTCACATATATGTAATCCACAAGCAAGCAGCCCCATCTTCTAAGTTTACCCTTACTTTTCAAAATCTGAAGGCCCTCAATCATCCTTTTCTTGCTTTGAGAAGTTAGCAACAGGCAGACTGTTCAGGAGAGCTCATGCTATGGGATAAGACTCTTCATTCATGCGTGCACTACTAAGTTCATTGCAAGTCTCTGAGTTTCTTAAGGGTATTTGTCAGGAAATTATCCAAACACTAATTCAGCCAAAGCAGAAAATCAATTGGTGTTGGTGATTTTAGGAATGAATATCTGATTACACAGACCACCAAAGTTAATTTCTGGCAAGACATCTGTTTTCCAGCTAACACCTGAAATGTGCTCTCACAATCAGTTGAGAAGGATGATACTGGGGTCTAACAAAACTGGTATGTTGCCAAAAGGCTCATGTGATCTGAAGCATCAGTGCCACCAGCTGATTATTCTGGCTGGGAAGAGCAGTTTTATGCTGTGAACTTTATTATACTTCTGTCACCTGGAAACCACTGAAAAGACTTCAGCTGGCACAGTAACACCTTCCTTCAAGAAGTCCTTAGATAAGGATGGCTCTCTACAACTGAAAAAGTTGCAAGTTTTCCCCCATGCACTGACGGTCACCTCACAGATGATGGAACAACCAGGCCCTGGTACACCACCTTAAATAGCAGTGATGGTTGTCAGCTGCTGCAGTTGGATCAAACATACAACAGACACATATGTTCTGAGCTCATAATACCACATTAAAATGTATATCAGAGTTCTGGAAGCTGTCTCTGACTTTAGAAAGCATTAACGCTAGTGTTACACTTCAGAAACAAAGCAAGACAAAACACCTTGTCAGGCACAGACAAGCTTAGAAAGCAATGTTGTTAAAATATATGTTAACTTACCTTAGACATCTGTTTGCAAGACACATATCAAATTTGCTGTACATCACTACTGTTGTTCTTCTGCAGGTACCAAACCTACAAGCTCTGAGGAACACACTGGTGCATTTTTTTCATGTGCTGATTCATGCATTACAATGCTGAATGCACACAATCCCTCTCAGAAATTCCCACTTGGCCAGTGTTCACCTCCCTGCCCCAGCCACAGCCCAGAGACACAGCCCAGAGCAGGGCATACGGGGATACTGGATGAAATCTGCATGATCAGATGGCTAATACTTCTCTTTTCCAGACAGTATCTGAGTTGCAGAGTGCCCACCTAGATTTTGATTACTTATCTGTGCAGAACTACCTCTGTGCAACAAAGCATTTGAATTTCTACTTATTTCTTCTTAGGCCTTTCTCTGTTGGATACTCCTTCTTTCTCATCACTGTCTACACTCCAACCCTACCAGATGGCATATTTATGCTCACAATTGCAGCATCACTGCAGAGCACTCTTTTTTTTTGTTTATAGGTACCACTTCTCTCCAGCATGGCTACATGCTCTTGCATTTCTCTTCCTGGTATTGACCATGTCCACCATGACACTGAGATTTGCCACAGAGCAAAATTCTTCTCAAGTATTTATTTTCAGGAAGATGTTTGACAAGGGATGATCAAAACATCATTTCTCCTCTTAGCATCCACTAACAAAGCTTTGCCAATACCACAAAATATTTTGGGTCTCAAACAATTATTTTAAGTCTAGCCCTGCCTGATTTCTGTTTTCAGTGAGGTATCACTGGGTGAGAAAGCCAGATGGAAGAAAACAAGCAGAGGAGCTATTCCCATTTGCCCCTGCCCTGCCCTGCACCATTTCTCCCTCATTTTGTGCCTCATAACTCAAGGAAATTAGAAAATTACACTTAGGCACCTACTTTGTATTCTGGGGGTATTCTTGCTCCAAATCCAAAGGCTGGGAACATTTTGTCACTGGAAAAGAATGAAAAAAATATAAGAGTACCCACAGAGAAATGCAAATTGTTACAATAAACATTTAGTCCTCTGTATGCATTCGTGAGAAATACAAAGCGGCACAGAAATGGCTTTTAAGTCAAGTGAGGGCAGACTGGAAGGGTACTGGATTGGAGCAGTGGGGTTGTGTGCTGAACAGAAGGGGGGGAGTGGAAGATTTTTCAGGTGAGCTCCTAGTATTTTTGGGAAATTAAAATCACTTGGAGAATACTGAGGGATCAGTATTGTATGTCTTGTGCTTCTCCCACAAATGCAATAACAAGTCTGTATTACCCACTCTTTTGTGTTACCTGGCTGAAGCAAGAGAGTTTGTTGACTGAACAGCCTGTAACAACATTTATTTCATATAAGTAGGGATGTGCTCCCCCAGCTCAGAAAATCGGTCTAGCAAAGATGACTCAGATTAAAAGTGTTTGCAAATTTGGGTTCTTACAGTTGTCCAGTTGCTCAAAAGGGACTTCCTAAAATATCTGGAAGGGGCACTTTCATGCTCCCAAAACTGCAGGTTCTGTAAAGCTTTCCACCTGCGTCTTTAGTAGTTCCACTAAAACATGAGATTAATTTACTTAGACATAGATTGACTGATAACCCGCCAAAATGCCTTGAAAGTTTGCTTTCAGACACTACAGTGAGGTTATTCTACCCAAGTAAAATCTGCAAGAGAAAAAATACCTGATTCAGAGAACCTGGAAACTTCAAAGCTGTTAATACCCTTTCAGAAATGCAATGTCTCACACAGCCCACATGCTGTCAAGCTGCCTCTTCCCAGATGGCAAAGTGGAAAACAACAAGCTGCAAGGAATGTCTTGTCCCTGAGTCAGCAAAGCACTTGATCACACACACTTGAGGTTAACAATTCACTCAAACATATGCTTAATTCTAGACACATCCTGAAGTCTCACTGATGTCACTGAACTGTACTCCAGTCCTCTGATGAATCAGACTTGTTTTATCCTAGTCTACTTACAGGGTTTCACGGCCCTTGGAAAAGTTGAGTTCCAACTACCATGATTGGAACTTTTAAAAATTCCCAGGAGAGGCCAGCAGCTTCAATTTTTTTGGTGTAGTTCAAGAGATGGCCACTCTATGTATCAACTGAGTAATTCAGATCTCAGACATACTCCAAAAAGATAATAGCACCCATTAAAGCTGCTTGGTTCTTTTGTCTGGCATAGGCTGTTAAAGGCCTCATGGTATTTCTGATACAACCTAAAGAAAAACTGAAGGCCTTAAAAGAAAGCAGAACTGTGTTCCCTCTGCTGCATAGATCTTGTGAGCACAGTTCTGTGTACCATATGTTACACCATGTGACAATGGATCTTGGAAAGGAAGGCTAACATCATTTGCATGGTAATGAAACAATTTTTTTCCCAAGAGATGTCAGAAATGAAGTAGCTGCTGACATTCAATGCTAACCACCTGCTGATAGCATTCTCTTTGATTAAACACTTCTGTAAGCGGGAAAGCCCTTACAAATGCATGCAGAGAATTCAGGCACACACTTTGAGGGCAAGAAATAAGAAACCATTAGAAAAGAATCCGGGGGGGGGGAGAAATCTTGTTTTACATCAATGATTAAGCATAGCTGGATTAGAAAATCAAACTCTGCTGAGCTGCAGCTAATTGATTTGGGGCAAGAACAAACAAAGGCTAAAAAAGAATTTTACTTAGAATTTTACTGAGGTAGAACATAAGGGTCTAAGTTCAATGTTGGCAGCAGTTATATAACTGGGAGATGCCTAAACCCATCCAGTGCCTGCATTTCTACTGCAATGTTTCTGGAGTGTAAACAAGCGTAGGCACTCTTATATCTACAGCTCCATCTTCTGCTCTGCAGCAATTCAGAGACAGCAATAAGTCATACCTCCAGCAGCCTGGATTCTCCTTCTGGTGGCGAGACTCCCACATTCCCAGTCACACAGTGGCACAGCCCCCACTGTTATTCTACACCCAGAATACCTTACCTCCACAGTCAGGACACTTGCCTTTATATTTGAACCTCCCACATCTCATTTTTGAGTAAGTGCAACCATTACACTGTGAAAGAGTAAAGCATGATCATGTACACCCTCAGAATGGGGCTCCACATGGCTGCTTTTTAGAGGGAAGGACATGAATTCTAGAGAGCAGGGATATCCTGGGGTCTTCTCCTGTGCTTAGTACTTTCTGTTGCCTCACCTAGAATAGCTCCACACTCTCATTAGGTAGCTCACCAGAATTTAGGTCCATATCTCTGGTAATCTGATTCAAGCTGCTGGGACCAAGAAATTAACTCTCATGTGCTACTGGAGCTTGATTTTTAAGGTAAGAAGGGAACCTTTTGACACTCATGACATCTCTTGCATTAAAAAACATCATCATGTTATCCCCTGACCACACCTCAAAAATTGCAGCGGACAGCTTTCAGAATAAAAATAAAATTTAAATTTATGGAACACTTTTCCTGCTATCACACAAAACAAAGTGTTTAGCTAATATAAAGGTCTCACTATTTAGTACGTGAGCAGTTTAATGGCTTAGTGGTATTTTACAATATAACCCCCTCTAGTCTTCCCATCCACTTCTCACTTCATTACATGAGAAACAAATCCAACAGCTGAGCCTGCAGCCCTCATTCTGCTTGTCCTGCACTCTGAGACACAGCAGGGAAAAAGTGACCCAGAAGGGCAGAAAAGAACTCTCTCTTCCAGGATAATCCCTTATGGTATAGGGGTGTGTGTGAGCTGATCTAAAAGACCCAGGGCTATCATGGCAGCATGCAGAAGAAAGCAGAGCAGCTTCCTGGCTTCTGGAAGATATGTCAAGGTCTAGGCCATCCAGGAACTTAAACTGGAGTCAGAAAATGAAAAGAAGGTTTGCTCCTGCCTCAGGGATGAATTGCATGCATCAGGGACTCCAGCCCTGTTTCCTAGCCTGGCGTTTCAGTAGGAAAGGGATCTGCTCTAATGACTTTTCTTCCTTTGTAATTTAAACTCACTCAAAAGAAGAAAAGTGAGAACCAGTTTTCTTTTCCTTTGTATTGCTTGCTCAGACATTTGGGTGTCATTTATAGCAGGAAAAGGCCTTTGACCCTGGCTGAAGCAATGGGACACGGCCATAGGCATGATCAGTGAGCACCCTCCCTGGTGCAGTGCTAGTTCCTGCCAACCAGCACCCCCAGAGACTTCCCAGGGACAGTGCTGGGTCCAGCTGTGCCTGACGCTGCTCCCAAATGCAGTCTGGGCATCACCAGTTTGTGCTGGGAGGAAGAAAGCTGAGACACAAGGACACGGGCAGTGTCATGTCCTCGTCCTCAGGCAACCTCAGGATCTGTGACTTGTTTTGTTTAAAGCTAGCCAGAGTCCTTGGTACATGCAGGGAAACTGCCTGCACTGTCCTGCTGGAGGCAGACTGCTAAAGAGAAAGGACAGGAGAGAAACATGGAACTGGAAAAACAAGCTGCTTCTATAGAACCTGAAACTTACAGTATCAAGAAAGACATGGCAGAATCTTTACAAAATTACTCTGTCATGTCTACTTCACCTTTTATATTTTCTTTGTTTTACATAGTTCTTTGAAAATTTAAACACAGTGTAACTTTCAAAAAGCTGAAGTACTTGACATGAAGATCAAAAAAGCAGAAGCATCAGACTCTGGTTTTTATACCTGGTTATTTAAGGACATGAGTAGTCATGCAAGCATAGATGTATATGGCTTCTGGTAGTTTTTCAGTCAAATAGGCATATACTGAAAGATACCCAAGACTGAGCAGATCTATGTTATACCCTAAAAAAAAATCAGGGAGAGTGTTCAGGTTCAGTGTTCATATTGATAAATGTAAATTAATGCGCACAGAAATTAATTGTCAGGGCTCCAAGACTGCAGTCTTCTGACCAGAAATACAACCAGTTAAAAAAAAGTCCCTCAGTAACCTCAACTATAACATACCACATAGCAGAAAATAATATCTGAAAATAACCCATATTGTCCTTTTGGGACACTGCTCAGTTTTAGACACTCATCCTTCAAGCTATCTAGTTGGAACAGCGCAAGAGCAATGATAAATCAAAACACTAACGGGGAGAGAGAAGAAAGATTTCAGTGAGCTGTACTGCACATACAGAAAAAGAGATGAATAGAGGTAATAACTAAGATTTTGTAAATTGGTAAAAGTGATACAGATAATGATCCTGTTTTCTATTTCACTAGGAAGCCTAGTGCTACTGGAAGGAAAGAAATATGCTTATAATAAAGAGACAAAATTAAGAACATTTCAAAATCTTGTCTCATTAACCACTGGTGCCCTCTGACATGTAGTATCATTGAAACCAGGATATTACATTTATTCTGAAAAGGATTTGCTATTCCTAGTAATGAGAAGGAGAAAACTCTTCCACTAGGTAAAATTAATTAGTCAGACATTAGAGACATTTTGCAACCTCCTCAGAAGCCTCAGGGACAGACAATGCTTGAGACATTCACCAGTGCAGCAACACCTGTATTCAAAAAGGTTGCCAGGATTATGCTCTCTGAAAATCACTTCCTTTAAAAATCAAAATTTGGAATCTGAGTTCTTAATTGTATGGAGAAAAAAGGCCTAAGCCATTCTATATTAATTCTGAATTAATTAATTCTGAAAGATTAATTCCTAGCTAGCCACACTTACACAGCTTCTTTGGGACTAATTTTACTGGTTCCCATGAAAGCCTTTTGGTATGTAGCTATAGTTGTGCTAAAGTTTATCCTCCTGAAGTCAATACAGCATTTGCATGGATGCTACTTAACTGACCTTTCATACTCTCATCAGCATGAAAACCTGCTCACTTTATGCTAGAACAACACAGTAGCACAAACAATACTAATGATGAGGTGAATGGGGGGAAAAGGAAAAAACATGGAGTGAGAAGAGAGAAACACTAAGAGCCCATTTTTAGTTGTAAATACCTGAGAATCTTAAATTCACAGCTTGCGAAGAGAATACCTGACTAGAATCCCTGGATATTAAGCTGTCATTGTAATTTTGGTCTTGGGTCAGATCAGAATTACCAGAGAGGTATTTTGAAAGTACTGGATGCAGCAAAATCAATTACTATGCCTTTCACTTTCATTTCCAGTCTTAAAAGAATAAACTTTGGATTTGCTCCGCTTCACTTTTCTCATGATGAAATCAGATAATTTTCCTCCATTAGAAAGGAATTTCAAATTGACAAAATTAAAAAGAGAAGTGTGTGTTACACATGTAATTGAAGAAAGTGTGAATGTGAGGAGAGAAAGAAGGAGAGGAAAAGGGCATGGAAAGAGGAAGGGTGAGAACAGAGAGGAAAAAGGAAAGAAAAATATAGAAAACAGCAAATGCCACAAACAAAGTAGAGCTATCTGTAAACTCAATTAAAATAGTAATCTTTCATGTTCAGGGAGTGAACTGGAAGAACACGAGCTGAATTAAGTGGTTTTTTTCTAAAGCATATGAATGAATCATGTTTCTGAGTATATTATTTAGTACTTATCTGAAAAGGGCTTGATGCCAGTAAATTCTGAATCATAACAGCTTACACGGATTAACAACAGTTCCAAAGAAAATACAGAAATCATTTGAAATATTTAAACATTTTCAGCTCCCGCTTTGCAAGCAGAGCTGGGTAAATAAAGGAGATGATCTGGCATGGGGGTTAGAACTAGATGATCTTTAAGGTCCCTTGCAACCTAAGCCATTCTACGATTCTATGATCAAATAGGGCTAAATAAAACCATTTCAGTGGAAGGGACCAGAGTCCATCCACTTCATCACTTGCAGTCTTGCACAGCCACCTTGCTCCTCCAGGATGCAGACCCAGGATGCAGACCCAGGCTGTGGTCCAGCTCTCAGCCTGCCCCAGAGTCAGAAAGACCACAAGAGTTCAGCAGTAGCAGTGTTTTCACCCACTAATCTGTATTCTCCTCTAAGGGATTGCTACTGTATCACCACATATTCACTGTGTGGTTACGTCTGGTTCGATACAACCACATCTCTGGTTTCAGCCAGGTTACTGCATGTTTAACCAAACCTGCTCTGTGCCTAACACAGCTTGGCATTCAGTCCATAATGCACAGTGATTTCTAATGGAGTAGCAAGGATAAGCTGATTATCATACATCTTGATCACAAAAGAGAGCTGGGAGCATGCAAGCCAGTGGTAAATCACTGCATCAGTACATTGTTTGGGCTATCACAGAGACGCTACGTAATCTGGTGCAAAATCCTGACACTAAAATTCACTCACTATCTTTAATTACAGCTCCCAGGCACCTTAGGGGAGCTGGAATCTGCTGAATACTGAGAAATAGGTACTGTCATGTAATTGCAATTCAAAAATATGAAGCAACGCCTGTCTCACCTGCGGGGGAAACAGATAATGAAGCAGGGGAATACAAATTCCCTGAAGCTAACCATCAAAAGGCATCAACTCATGAAATAACTACAAAGCCAAATCCAGGAACAATGGATTTAAACTCCCCCTTGTTAACATTAAAAGAATGGCACAAGAAGCTCTACAGGGTAAAAATAGCAAGTAAATGCAGAAATTCCTAGGCTGGGGAAAAGTAAATACACACAGAAAAAAAAAAGTCATTAGAGCTTGAGGGAGGAGTACGTTAAGCAAAAGGAAATGGCAGTGAGATCAATCACTTGCTAGAAGGATAGCCTAATAAAATAACATACTCAGGAAGGTGAGACAAAATGTCAAGCTTCCCTGCAAGATAACAAATAAATTGCAGTGACCTGATTTATGCCTACATGAATGACCCAATTCAGGAAAATGCATCTTGAAAAAGAAATGAGATTCTACAACTGGGAATAAACTAGGAAAGGGTATGCTGCAAGACACTACAGTGAGTTGTCTTTAACTTCTTAAACCAGGCAGTTTTCAGTCTGTCTTGTATTTTAAGAGGTTTCACATATATCCCTCCAAAACCCTAACTCTGTATATAGTGATTTGTCTTATCTGTGGGATTATGTATAGAAAACTGTACCATCACTGGAAAGGTAATTCTCACACAAACTGAAATCTCAGGTATTTAAAACTCGACATGTCTTGAAGGCAACACTGCAGGCAGGAGGCTGAACTCCATCATGTAAGGTACAGGTTGTGAAGAACCCCAGACTGACCAGTGATGGGGCCCTGCCCTCCTGAACCACGAGTGTGGCTTACAGTGTGTACTGCACTAAGCAAGCACAAGAACAAAAGCTTTGC
This sequence comes from Corvus kubaryi, assembly GCF_017639235.1. Classification (NCBI taxonomy): domain Eukaryota; kingdom Metazoa; phylum Chordata; class Aves; order Passeriformes; family Corvidae; genus Corvus; species Corvus kubaryi. The sequence goes on along the minus strand of NW_024581137.1, from coordinate 15,893,442 downwards.
CACCACATAGGCACATAATTCTGTCCTTTTTTACAAATTACATTGAAAAGGGCTGGTCAGAGATCTTCCTCTGAAAGAGTTTTATATCAGAAAATATCTATCCGTAAGGGGTATGCTGGGAAGAGGGAAATAGAGGACTGCATTGCAATATATATACAGAGAGTTGGTGGGAGAAGAATTTCTCATCAAATGCTCTCGAGACAAAAATGAACTTTCTAGGATGAGCAGGATAAAACCTTTATAGAGATTATACAGTGACTTAATGTGATCAAATGGGCTGTTGGTGTACTTTTCCCAAAAGCAGAATGACTTTAAGTCAAAATGAAGAACACTAACAAAATAAATTAGAGCAATACCATAATTGAAGTATGCTGATGACTAAACATTCAGCTAGGCAGCACTGAATATGCAGGAGGAAATGGGCTACTATCTTCTGTTCATCTGATCATTTGGAATCTCTGACCAAAGATAATTTCACCGTAATTTGGAGGCAATTCTAAGATAGTAAATGCAACCTAGTTCACAAGAATTGCCTAGCTTTAATGAAGAGCAATTGGACCCACAAACCTGTTAAACTCAGGCATGGTATTCATTTACCCCACAGATGAGTTTCCAAATGTGAATAATTTGCTTCTCAGCTATATGCTTATATAATGGAGTAGATGACTAAACTAGTTACATACTTAAAAATGCAAGGAGGAAAGTCACACTTCTGAAATTGTGGAGATGCTTGCATTGACTAAAGATGTACTAGAACAGCATCAAATGGCATCAGTGAAAACAACAAGAGAAATTGCTCCTTTACTTATGCTTGTTTACTTATACTTCACACAGATGTGTAGTCTCTACAGTAGCAGTTGGTGGAATGCAATTTTTGCAGGGTTTTATACTGCACGTCATTTTCTTCAGAAAGGAATTTTGACAGAGAAATCCCTACAGTACCAGTCTGCACCATTGTAGGACAGTGCCAGGTACTGCACTGACCAATGCTCTTCAGAGGAGATTTCAAACTGAGTTGAGAAATAATAAAGACCACATAGAAAAGCCATGTAGAAGGTTCAGATTTTGAGGTATCTACCAGCTGACAGAATGTAACAGATGTCTGAAAAGCATTTGGAGGAAACTGCAGCTAAGCAGTTTCTTAACAAAAGAAACTTGGAAGGGACTGCTCGTGACTGGTGCACTGGCATAGGAACTGAGTTCCTGGAAGAAAAGAGACAAAGAAGACACAAAGATGAAAACTCAGCAACAGAAAAGGCAGAGCTGTAAGAATTGACAGGATCTGCCCAGATAAATGGCCCGCATAAATGTATATAAATGTGTGTGTGTCTATAAATACATGTACACACACGGGTGCATGTCTGTATGCATGTACATTTGCAGAAGAAGCCATTATGAAGTCCTCTTCCCAACACAGTTGGTGTATGAGACTAATTCTCCTGTACTGAGTCTTGGGATAAAAAGTGGTGATTGTGGAAACCCCTACATGGCAGCAGTCTACAAATTCTACAAGGGCAAATACTGAATATACATTTTTATTTATTGTGTAATCGTGCCAGTCTAGGTCCTCAGCTATTAAAGCCAAGGATTTTCACTCCAGTTTGATGATGGAAACTATTAGTGATTCCTTTTTGCCAGTGCAGTTCTAGACCTGGGTTATCCAAACACTTCAGAATATGTTTACCCACACCCGAGCTTACTGACAAACATAAGCTACAAGTTTTTCTGTACAGGTTATTGTTTCTCCATTTTTCTTTTGTTGTATGTCTAGGCAAATTTGGTCCTATTAAAGCACTAAATAAAAAGATCCATGTCTTTTCCCTCAAGAGTTTTAAATTTGTTTAGATATGGTAATCAGCTTTTTTGCTAAACAGCCTCCAGAAAGGTTGTTTCTGTAATTAAAGTGATAAAGAGAGATGCTTAATAATTAAGCATATTTTTATTTACTGATCTGCATGAGTAGATAAAATTTTAACATCTACAGTTCTATGTAGGGAGTTCATGAAATATTTAATGTCACATATAGTGCCAATTATTCTAGGCATCATTTTTTTTGCCCCAGTTTTAATGAACTACTATTATACTACTATCACAATCAAAGCAAGGTTCTGTTTTTCTCTTTGTGTCTGGCAAAATTACCTCAAGGTATTTAAGACAGATCCTTCCAGCCAAGGTAACTTTTTGACTCTTCATCCACAAACCCAAACAGAGCTTCAGAATGAAGTGACCTGTTAGGTCTTGGGGATAAGGCTTTGATTACTAAAGCAAGGTGTAAACTCTGGGATCTCTCTCCACTTAAATCCTTAATTGAAACCACAGTATTTAAGCATGGACTGATATTTGTATTTGGGACTAACTGCACTGATTTGTATATGACTTTCACAACATGTACTGTGTTACATACCTCTTGTCCTCTTTCTCCTCTCTAACTGCCCTCTGCTGGTGCCTGAGGAAAAGTATTTCTGGGACAGTTGGAACTTTCACCAGGCCTATATTTTTTTTCACTTCTTAGTTCTACACCAAAAGGGACAAGCTGGGCTGGGAACCCTGGTCCCTTTATTTTCTCCTTTCATTTTTTTCCCTTCTAAATTTTCAAGTGGAATTTACAGGGAAGGATGGGCTTATATACAGTTTTCAATCATAGTGAACATACTTGCTCAGGCCTAAAATGTGAAAAAGAAACCATTAAGAGCAATTTTTGCATTTACTCAGCAACTGCTGCAATTCATTGTTTGCAGAAGATAATGATGCAACTCAGACCGGGAGTTTCATGTCTTTTGTGGAAAGTGGCCTGGTTTCTAAATTTTCACTCAAGTACTTTTTAGAGGTCTACTGTCTTAAGGTGACTTTATGATGCTGTACCCCCTATTGCCTGCTCTATGCCAGACACGAGTCTGCACCTTTAAGGGTGGGGAGGAGCCGGTGGAATTCCTTCTGCGGCCCGTGTTCAAAAACACAAATAACTCGCTCGCTCTCGCTCCCAGCACTCGGCTCCTTTTCTCAGGAGAGATGGAGAGTTAAAATTCTTTGCTTTTTGGCTAGCCTGCTAGCTGAGGCAAGAACCTTTCCTGGGACTTTGGTTTTTCTTCTTCTTCTCTTCTGGACCTTTCAGCAACACCAGAACATCACCGGGAGGCCCCACACTGCAGCCCGGAGAGGCCCACACCGAACCCCACACCCAGAGAGGGCAGAGCCACACCTACAAAGAACTCTGAATCTTCCTAGGTCTTCTCCTCAGCGAGAGGTTTCATTATTTAACATTATTCATTCTTTTTTTTGGTGTCTGCATGCACCCTGATTGTTAAATAAATAGCTTTTTTCACTTTCCTCCGAGGAATTGCTTTCTGAACCTGGTGGGGAGAGGGGGTGCTGAAATCTACCTTCTATTAGAGGATACATTCATTTCAGACGTTTTCCTCCAAATTTGTCTCAAACTGGGACATCTACACATAAATAATTTCGGCCCTTTGCAGGAATAATGTACTCTTTGCTCATTAGTGGCCTTTGGAGAGGTTGCTAGTCAAGTAGGTTTTACACAAGCAGTTTATTTGTTAACATACGATCTCAGTGTGAATGTCACTTTCAAGGACCTACTTGAGGATTTAGAGTTAAGGAGACTATTTGCCTAAATGAAAACATTAGTGTCAGGAAACAGAGTTTATCTTCCATGCGTTTCAAGAGCTCTTGAAACTGAAGAAAAATCTGCAGTATTTTTAAGAGTGAATAAACAGAGAGATTTAAAATAATTAAGAAATAAGACTACTTTGAAGTAGATTTTGAATAAAATGGAGATCAATTTGATGGGATTTTACAAGACTATGTGGTCAAATATATGGAGTCATGCATTGAGTGAGCGCATAGATAAGAATGGGGATGACCCATCAAGAATGGGAAGTTCCACAAATATCCAGTGCAGTAAATGCTTAAAAGCATTTGATAAAGTACATCTAACCTTTGTCTTTCTCAAGGAATGAATATTGATTTGACCATACAAAAGCTGATTCTCCTACATGTTTGTGAATACTTTTTATTAATCCAGTGAAGAACTCTGTATGCACAAACATAAAACTACGTGTAGAAAAAAAATAATAAAAATCATCCAGGTAAATGGGAGGCACTGGACATTTGGGTGTGGGCAAACAATGAACAATAAAGTTCAAATTCAGTAAAACTCTTAATTCCATTTTAGTGCCATCTATACTTTGCATAATACCTCAGGATTTGCTTGAGTCAGACTGAATTCAATAGGATTAGATAATAAGGTCTATTGTCTTGCTGATTAAGAACAGAAATTTTAATGCAAAGATAAATATTTAATGTAATATAATGAGATTCTTAATAAGCAGAAGCAAAAGGAAAGCTACTAACTGCAGAAATCAGATTTCAAAGTGAGGAGCAGATTATCAAGTCCTGCCATGGGCTTCACTCACAATAACATCATTGTGATAACAACATTGTGACAACCTGCAATAATGTAAGATCATTTAGGAGGTTTTTCAGACTTTAGTATTGTGTACAAGTAAAACATTTATCCTTAAAAATAAGCTATTTACAGTCTCATTCCAGCCCATTCTTCCTTTGCTAGAAACAGCAATCACTGCAGAATGAAAGATGAGCTACACTCATGGCTACTTGCTTGTATTCCAGCACCAGTAAAACAAATCATTAAGATCAAAGCACCAGCCCTTTTTAATAAACTGTGAGTACTGTTGTTATTGTGACTTATGGCTTTGCTCTGCAGAGAGGGAAGATACAAAAGAGCACAAAAGAGAAATCATTTTTTTTTTACTGAATGGTTCAGTATTAACAATAAATATAGTACATCATATATATAATACCTCTATGTTACATGCTTACCTAAATATTAATACACATGCGAGTAGAACTCTAGTTTTATATACAAAGAGGAGTTCAGGTCCTGACTTGCAGTCAGGACATGGCCAGACCTTATGCTGGGACAAAAGAGGAAAGCAAATGTTCCCTGATTCTCCAGTTTGGCCACAGGCTTCTCTGGCTTCCAAAACGGTGCTGTTCCGTGCCAAGCAGGGGGCAGTTTTATGATACAAATTGAAAAGCATTTGGGGAAGAGGTGCCACTCAGAACAGGACACATTCAAAATTACTCTATAACTTAAGAGAGCTTCGTGGCTTTTAAAAGATTTTAGTCAGAGACCTTTTATTTCAATTGATGAATGAGTTTGCCTTTCCTCATATCTGGGTATTCAACCAGCAAAGACACCTGCCACCTACCCTTTGAAAACAGCATTCTCTTGAAGGGGTTTCCACCAGGCTCCAAAACAAATGGGTGGCCAAAACCATTGTTTAGAGTTGTTGAAGGTTAGAAGCCCTAAGCCAACACAGAGAATTGGGTTTAACCCCATCTGCCTTGAGTAAACTTGCTAACTCATTGTGCAAAACATGTAGAGAGAATATACACATAATAGTAGTGATCAATTGATTTTTCAGGATCCTGGCTAGGCTGGTATTACTGGTCATCAGAAATTATTTGTTTTGATTTCTGATACAGAGAACTCAATACAGAAAATACTGAGGTAAAAAATAAACATTAAATGATACAGAAGCAGATCTTTTAATATTAAGTACTTCAGTGCCCAATGATTTTTCATAATTTTTGCCTGTTTCTCTATGCTAGAAAAAGGTGGAGTAGACTTGCAGAATTTCAAGATAAAATTATACCAGTGACGTAACTTTTAATATAAAAGACAGTTTCTGAAAATGTTTCAACAGAAATACGTATTTCTCACTTATTACTTCATGAGGTCATTTTTAAACATTCATGAGCCACTTATCTTAAAATAAATTCTTCTCCATGAAGCTGTCTGCTTATTTTTAAGTTTTCAATGTGTTTTCCCCTTTCCAGTATTTCTAACTACATTTTAGAACCTAATTCCTTAAAACTAATAAATGTTTCTCCTTCCTTTATGATCCACTGCTGTTGTTGCTTAGCCACTGGTTATCACCTACACACTCTATCTTCTCTTTTATGAAAAACATTGTTATAGCCTGAAACAATTCTGCCATATAGATAAAGTATTAAGTATTTTATGCAGGTGAATAGCTCTTCCATTTCCATTACCATTATCAGATTGGCCTAGTCCTACAGGACTGCAGCAATTCTACAATCAGGATAATGATCAATGTCTCCCTCTCATTCTCTGAATATTACTGATAAAAGAACGAATCTTAAATTTCACGCTTAACCATGCAAAACGGCGCTACTCATTTAACTGTTTCAGGAATCTCTGAACCATACGGATAAACGTGCTTTCGGACGAGCAGAGTTTATTCCACTGTACCAAGGGATGTGAGGCAACACTTAATTTGGAGCATTAATTACTTACAGATGATTATGTTCAGCTGATATGTACAGAAACCTAGATTATGAGTAGATTTGGCTTGACTGACGAAACTAGCTAGAGTTTGTAAAAGAAAATTTTGCATTTTGAATGTAGTCTCTCTATGTATTACTTGCCAATCCAATTCCCCCCAAAATACAAATAAATGTGAATGTTTCTAATGAAAGAAGTATTTTCATTAATAACCACATGGGGATTTTTTTGCAATTTAAAAAAGCAGTCTGCTGGTATATAAGTAACAAAAGTACTTAGAATTCTACAGCTCTGCTATTGGAATGCAAAAAGTATTGCAAACAACAGATTGTATTTTACTCATCTATTCTTTCGCTTGATTCAAATATATTAATCCTGAGACTGAGTTAAAACCCCTTCATTTTCCTTGGTTTGGATTAAAATCAGCCAGTTCTGCCTATTGGAGATAATTGATGGGTGCAAACTCTAAAACTTCACGTAAGAGCCCTGCCATTGTGTGATCTCCTATTCTAATCTCAGTAAACACATGCCCCCTAGCAAATGATGACAATCTGGCTCTAAAGAGCCCTTAGGTTCAGCAAGTCCGTTTCTTTTCACCCCCGGTTTATCTTAATCTGGAAACAGATGTCCTGCTCCATTATCTGAAGTATGACTGGACTCACTGGAGCAGTTATGGATCTCTGCCACATTTCAGATTTCTACTGAATTTGTAATTTTTTTTTAAGTGTATATACAGAAGATTTGCTTTGTAGGTTATATTTGCTCACAAATGCAAAGTCTGAAACTTAGCACAATAAAGGTCTATACAGAACCTGTAGATCATTTTGTGTGAAGGTTTGCTCCTCCTAATTTCTTTCCTTTTTTTTTGAAAAATTGTAAATTCTCATTTCCGATTTCCTGGATTCAAAATGTGCAAGTATAAAGAAAAGGTCCTCACTTGACATTTTGATCAGAAAGCACTGACCATGTTGAATCAACTTGTCCATGGGAATATATTCATCGTGTCACAACTTGAGAACATGTACAGGTCAAACACATGCCCAAAAGGTGACATTTCCATGGGAAAACAGCTGGCTTTTGTTCAGCCCTAGTTCATAGCTCATAGACTCTCTGCTGTGCTGATTAACATCAACAGGCATTTTCTGCAGCACAATAGAACAAAATGATGCTGATGATTTCATTTAAAAAATAACTGGCTAATATTTTTTGTACTAATTGAAATATACTTACTGAGAGAAGAATCCTGATTCAGATTAGTATTTCCACATAGAAGGGACTGTGCCACTTAACTATTTAATTTTCTTAAAAAATACACCTTAAGTGATAAAATCAAAAATTCTGTCTGCATAAACCAGCCCTTTTTACTCCTTTCCCTATTTTTTGAAGTTTATTAATCCTCTGAATTATTGCTAGTAATTATTAAATTACTGCATAATTACTGGGGAATTATCAGCCCACTTACAATAAAATATTAATTTTCTTAGACTCCTTGACTAAATCTGACCATCAAATTCTTACAGAACTCATATCAGGGAAGTATTTTTCTCATTCTTTGAGAAGACATTTCATTACCATGCAAATGGAAGTGCCTCTGAGCAGGCTAATTGGTATATGCAATATGTAACAGGCAAACCATAGTCTGAAGTCACTGCAGAAAGTATAATTCAAATTTGACTGGAAATACCATTTTTTCTTGAGATCTGGTATTTACATATGGCAAAGCGGTGGGTGGATATCTATCACATGTGCAAATATTAAAAAGAAAAATTGTGCAAGATACTGTGTTTCACCACCAAAGAACATTTAAAGGAAATGTACTTGGTAATTAGATTAATAATGGGCAATTCATTTGATAGAATCAGGCAGCCTATTTGAAAGCAACAGAAGTACATAATGTAATCAAAGCATATTTGGTTCAATTACCTGCATTTGTTTATTTATTTAAAGGCATGTTGTGTACGCACACTATCACTAGCTTTTAACACTTATTTTAGAAGAGAGTGCAATATTCAACAGTCCAGGAGAACACTGGAAAAGACCATGGGTTTACTTCTAAGAATAGACCTCGGGAATAAGCAGTTTAGGCAATTACAAATTCAGTTTCAAACACAACTTCTCATACGGAACTTCTCAGGAGCACTCTTCAGTAGAATGGGACACAAACAGATTCCCAAGTGTATCAGAAAGGATGCTGCCAGCATCTGTGAAACCGGCTCCAAGTTGTCGATCTTGAACACACAAAAAATCCACTCTAACATGTAATTTTAACATGTGAATATAAACCTGAAACTTAACACACAAATCAGCCACACAGCCAAGAACTGTGACTTTCTTTACCATGAAACTAATCTAAACCCAGTGTCACTCTCAACAGCAGGTTAACATAGACTAATCTTACTGACGTGCAGTCATTCCTCTTAAGTGCCTAAACACGGAGCTTCTGCAGCCAGCCACAGGCAGTCATTAATTTCACACTGTGAAAACGCTTTCTAAAGACAACTCTGTAATCAAACGTGTTTATTTACCTGTCATAGTCTTGGCAAATCTCCCCAACAGCTACCAAAGCTTTCAGATACTCATTGGGCTGATAGGGGTGGATGTAGTGCAGCGAGCAGCTGTTCCTAGGATCACCGTTCGATGCAGTGAAATCTATAGCTACCTGGAAAAGAAAAGAAGTCAATGTGTTGCAGAGCTCTTGTGAGCATAAGTATACCTACATCAACTATGTATCTTTACCAGAAACAATTTGCTGCAGCAAAGAGACAGCAGCCTTAAAGCAAAGGTCATTTTACAGCGTACTTAATCAAATTTGAATTAGGATTGTACCGGTAAATATACGTAGAAACAAATGACAGTTTATAAAATAAGAGATAACAAAACTAAAATGGCATAATTAGGTAAAAAATTACCTGCATTGCTATTCTATGGGGAAAATTATGTTCTAATACAAATGAATCAAATTAACTATCTCTAGGTTCTCATATTTAATTAAATTATTCCAGCTCAGGTGACGTTCAGGACATAAAAGCTTTGCAGCAAAAATGTCCTTAGAGAGTTACAAGTCCTACTAAAACTATAAATTAAAACTCCAATTAGGGACATTTCTTAGCTATTTTAATTCTTACTGTGGCTGTAGTAGTAGATATTGGTTGTCTGGTATTTTTTGTCTTCAAAACATCTAAGCATTAAATAATTAACCCTCCCAGTTTCACAGTCAACAGCAAGCTTAACCATGAGCTGCAGGGTAAAAATAAAGCTTGAATCCTGCAAAGATTTTTTGGTTGTTGTTTTTGAAAAACCTTAGAGAAGATTGTGGGAAGTAGTCAATGCAAAAGCAAGTATTAATGAATCATCTTAAAATTAATTTCTCCCTTTTAAAATGCTCTTTATACTTCTCACTGAAGGTAGGCTCTGGCATGCAACTTCCTTTGTCATGGATCAGAAAGTCCTCTGCTGAATTTGTGATGCTGCTTTATAGGAATTCCTAAAAGGAGCAACAATAATCCCAAGGGTCTTACAGAGGGAACAAAGCCATTTATAAAATGTCCTTGTGTCTAATAACCTATTCCTCTAAAAAATCCATTACACCTGAATATTCAATAGACAAACGCAGCAAGTTCAGATTTCAGTTTTACAGTGTAGCTGGAAGCTAAGAAAGGGTCCTGCTAAAGGCTGCAAAAAGCACTCTGAAGGCACAGCTTGCTTTTGCAAATGTTCAGCTTCCCCAGCTGCAGCCTCTGCTTGGCACAGGGAACGCTACTTTATGCAGCTCTAAAATGAAAATGAAACATGACATTTTCGTGCTTCTGTAAAAAAATTACACAGCTGTTCTGAAACTTACTTCTTGATGCTAAAAAGTAAAAGGGAAGTATCATACTAGGTCAACCCAAAATGGCTTTCATCCACTGGTTCTGATTTTCCACCTCTATCTTTTAGCTGAAGAAACTCCCTTCTTTGCCTTGATCACCTATGAACCCCTGGCACCTCACCACATCCAGTCAGGAGAGAGATGAGATTTTTGGCTTGCAGATAAGAGTAATCTTTCACCTCTGCTTCCTACTCACTGTTCAGGCACCGAAGCACTGAGTTTGTTTTCCACATAGATCTTTTTCCAAAAATGGTATCTGGATTTATCTTGAATAAATCAGTGGAGAACCTCTCATGACTTCACTTGTAAGGGCACGTAACTGAGAAGCACTACACATATTTAACTGAGGAAGAAAGCAACATTAGTGGTTGTGAAACCCAAGATAAACCTATGGATGCCTGTATGGACTAGCTTAGTTTTGGGAAAATTATTTGTAAAAAATCTTATTCAAGGTATGCATATTCAAGGTATGCATATTTTCTTAAAAATAAGTATATTTTCCCTGACATTAATTTGACCCTAATTTCATTATACAAGGCACAAAAATGCCACTGTATGATAGGGAAACAAAGGGGATTCCTGTAAAATTGTTAAAAGTAGGTGTTTTTGCTGATAATCTCAAACCACTATAACACCTTAACAAGACTTTAGTGACACATCAAACAGAACTGGACAAGACTTCCTTTATGGCTGTTAGCCATGGCTAACTGCTTTGGAAATGAAAACAAGAATACGGAGTACGAATAAGGAGTAGGTTTCATGAGCTTGGAAAAAAGCCTGTGGCTAGTGTTCGGGTAAGCAAAAAACACTTCCTGGAACAAGCTTCCTTTTGGAAATGGTCCTTGCAGCAGAGGTCTGCTGATAAGTAAAAAAACCCCCTCATTTCCTATGATGAAGAATTTATGAATATTTGTACTTGGATGCAGTGTGCTTGAATTTGATCCAAGTCTCTGTTTGACTCCCACAGAGAGGACTTAGAAGAAAGATGACCCCTTTAAATTGCCATGATTCTAAAATACCAATGCAGAGCTCTGCTCTTTTAGCATTACTTAACAATACCAAGGTCTTGTGCAAATACATCAGATAAGGATTTGTAAAAATAATTTAATATATGACAGAAGTTATGTTAATATAACAACTGAGCTTATCTTTGGGCAGCAAAGGAGGAATCTTTCTTACAGTGCGTACATTTGATTTTTATCAGTGTATCTTTAAATGTATCACTTCCAATGTACCAGTCATCTTCCCTCAGCTAAATAAGAGCATAACAGAACAATAACTATACTCAGTACCAGCTTCTTTTTTTTTTCCTCAGACTCGTAAAAAGGTGATTTTCACTACACTCAAAACATCCTACATAGCTGGGACCTCCTGCTAGATCTGTCAGCAACAAATCAGGCTGCCCAATACCGTGACCTGCCTGAGAGAACATCTGTCTGATATATCTTTTTATTACAGTTCCTTTTATGCATGTTACACATCCTTTCTGCTGTATTTCCTACAGTGATGGAAATGTCTTCTGACTACAGACCCATTTGCACTGCCACCCTCTGAACATTTCTTCTGCAGCAGGGTACACTGATAAGAGATACAGTGTTTGGCAATAAACTGGGCATAAAAATAGAGGGCTGGAATCAGCACTGTCGATCTCTGTAGATGAAAACTTCTTAATAACTGGTTTTAAAGCAAAGGAAAAGTTTACTTTTGTTTTTCAGAGATATTCTTTCTAACTTCTACAATCAAGGTACAAAGCATCCCAAGAAGACACAGCATGATGTTACCAAGGCTTTCATTATACCTTAAATTAGCAGGTACATCATGCTACAGCTTTTTGTTATCAAATGTGTGTTTAGCATCCCATTTTCCCTCCCTCAGCAAGTGCCCTTTCAAATCACATTTGTATCATACTGCCTGTACACAGCATGAGCTCAATAGAAATGTCATTAATATTAGGACAATGACAACAAGAATACACGTATCAGGAGAGTTTCAAACAATCCCAAATCCACTACAGTTAAAAAAAAATGGAAATCTGAGAAAGTCCAAGGAATAGGCCTCCTCTGTTTCAGTGGTCTGAATGAATCAGTTTAGGACTATGTGAAGAGGAGATTACGTGATGCATGCAGAAAGCAAGGGAGAATGGAATATCTCCCCAGTAGGCTGCACCCTTTTGTTTGAGTGACCACCGGAGAATATATTTCGGAAAACAACACCACATCTCACAACCAGCCTGTGCAATAATACTGAGGACTGGTAGAAGAAAAGCGAAGGAAAATATGTGGAGAGCCAGTTAGTGACGATGTTTAGGTAGAACCACTAGGTTATGCATGCAGAGAGCTACAGGTACAGAGATGTCACCATGGCTTACCCTGGGTCCACGCAGGTTGAAAACTGATAGTGATGAGTTTACACAATGCTTTACCATTGAGGGCAATAGTAATTCAGGGATTTCTGCAGTTCACAGTAGTATGAATCTTCCATTTCTTTTATGTCCTCACTGCCCATCCTTGCAGATGAGCTTACTTAAGCTTTCTATTACCAATTGTTTTGTTTCAGTAAAATGAAATATAGTAAAATATAGTAGAAGAGGTACTATCCACTTTAACCCATTTGCCCCACTACTTTTAAACTTGTCTTTCACAGCCTACTAATAGGAAATCTGTGATAAGTAAATAAAAGGCAAGCAAATTGCCATAACCCTTCCTTGCACTGAGTAAGAACTCCCTCTTCCATTGGAAAACAGCTAGGAGGAATCAAAGAGAGTTTGAAAAGCACAACTGTAACTTAACTTAATATGTAAATCCCTAGACACTTTCTAATGGTGGCAGTGCTCCTGTTCTTGAGCTGGAGCTATAGGAAAAGCATATTAACTGGTCTTTGCATGTGCCTAAGCACATGCCCTGATTAGAAAAGGCTTTAGAACATTACATGAAGACATTAATGTCTTTCTGATAACAATCTTGAACACAGTTGATAATTGAGTTCTTCCAGTCATATTTTAGGGAGGAAATGTCAGAAAAGATAAATTAAAGGGGTTTCTGGTGATTGCAAAGTTTCAGACTTGAAGAGAAATATGTGGATTTCTCCTTTTGCATTGCAGATATGTGGGGATAAAAGAAGTAGGTGGGTAAGGCAGAGAGGTAATTAATTACACAGTATGCTTTATATGAGAGAAGACAACTATGAAGATCTTTGTCCAGTGCAGAAGGTATTTCCTTCAAAGCCAGAAGAGAGTCCTCAGTTCTGGGTGTTATCCAATGAGTTTGTGATTGGTACAGACAAAGTCCATGTTTAACACCTCAAAAAGCTGATCTGTACACAGGAGGACAATCCACTACTGTCTATAGCTGCTGCTGGAACTTTCGGGTATAATTAAAAAAAAAAACCAACTTTCTTTTTTTGTCAAATCTTTTTGGAAAATTAAGGCTTGCCTGGAAAATGTGAAATGGAACATTTCAGTAGCATCCAGTGTCTGATATATGTGGGAGCAGAAGTAGGGCAGGGTGTTACAGGAAAAGAAAAGATCTCCAGCAGAAGAATAATACCTTGGTGCGCATTTTTAGCCCTTTAGCTGGCATGAATTAGAAGTCACATAAATCAGATTGGAACTGAGCCACAATCCGTATTCCTATGCTATGGGAAAAACTGATATATCATATCATATTACATGATATTAAGTATATTAATTTTTAGATACATGATACAAAAAAAGATCAAACCTACACATCATTAAATGTTTCTAAATTTATTAAATGGAAATGCAAAAAACTGTATTTCTGTTTATGAAGAGCCCAGCAAATCCTTTTACACCCTGTTCCTTGAACTGAATAGCTTCTGAGTACACTCTAAATTAGAACTGTGTACCCCTGTAGTGCCACCTTACTTGGTAGCTATGGCTGAGATATGAAACACCAGCATTTACCCCAGACTGACAGAGAAAAGTCCCTGGCTGGATCTCTGTGTGTGACTTTCTGTATGGCACCATTTCAGGGGAAAAACCTTTCTTTAGCGGAGCACTCATTCTGGAAAGGAAGACTGGCCCTTATTACATTTTGCAAGAAGAACTTAATAATTTACCAAGGAATGGCATGTAAGAATCATTTCTCTGAAAGTAATGAATTGGTATCTAAGGGGATTCCCTTTCTTCAAAACAAATTAGAGAAGTAAGGCACTTACTGTAAACTGTATTTGGCAGCCTCCCATGATATAATCTAAGAAAGAATGCATCTTGTGTATCTGCAGACAAGAAAGCAAGACATTCAACTTAGCTGCATACTGATAAAACGTAAGAGAACTGCCTGAAAAAAAATTGGAAGTAGGAGAGGGACCAACTGAAAATAAGGTAAAGGAAGAAATCATTAAATACAGTTTGAGACAGAAACAAAACTATAAACAGAAAAAATATCAAAATTCTAAACCTACAGAAAGGAAAATTCACATAAGAAGTAGAACCAACTGCTTCTCAGTGGGAATTCAGTGGAAATTTTGCTGTTGGTTTAGGAGGAACAAGAGAAATTTTGTAGACATAATGGAAGTCTTAAAAGGGATACACACAAAGTTGGCAAGTCTTTAGGTGTTAGAGTTTAGTATTGTCTTTTGCATTGTAAAACTGCAGGGATAGGGCAAGAGAAATGTAATGAGAGTTGAGGACAGTCAACTTACTTTTGAGATTCAAATCCTTGCCTCTACTTTTTGTAGGGAATAGTTTCCACTGCTATTCTACAGGCAGTTCCATTTTGTTCCAAGCACCATTAAAATTTATCACTGAGAGCTTAGTAAAGAAAGAGACAAAGAGCAAAACATATACATACCTTGCACTGATTAAGGATGACAATGCCTGAGTTCTTGTAGTTCTTCTTCTTTGCTTTGTACTTGGGGTTAATGCATTCCCATTGTACCTGTGAAAAAAATAGCAGTCACTCTGCAGGAAAATTTTATGTACAGATGGAATAATTGACGAAAACTGCACTGCCTAATTTCCACATTTGACTAAATCATAACAGATAATGGCACACAGAGAGGAAAAAAATGAAAACTGTTAACTATGCAGAAAATAGTTAATAGAAAAAGGCCCAGGGCAAACATCAGTCTTTGAACATATACATGTGGACAAGGCACTAAGGGAGACATCCAGATTCATTTGTTGTCATCTTCCAGTCTCGTAGTTTCAGGTGTTACATAAGAAAGATTGAGGATCTTTTGAGATCATTTAACAGGAAAAAAAAAAGAAGGAACTTAATACAAATGAAAATACTGGAGAGAGCAACCTGATGCATTGTATTAACTACAAAACTGTTGTCACAGTAACACTGAGTTTTGTATTAAACTCATGATTAGAAAAATTCTGGTCAGCAATCATCTCGCTTTCTCCTTTAAGTCTGACAGGAAAATAAAAAGTTAAGAAAATCAGTAAAGTGTTCACAAAGATGGAGCTAACTACTGATATGTTTGAAATTTATCCCTAAGAATATATCAAAAGCCCTTTTTGAATTTTTTTTCATATTTTTATTTACAGATAGTCAGTTTTACAGCAAAACAGTCCTGCCTCGTTACTGAAATACATCTCCTTGTTTTCATCATAACATCTCACAGGTTCTTAATCATTTCCACTTGAAATGTTCTGCCTTCCTCTGGTTTCAGGCAGCGTGAGAAGGCCAAGCTTTCAGACCCTCACCTCTAATGTCTACAATATTATTCATGCCTCTTACTGCAGGAGTAAAGCGTACATTTGTACATGCAAGTGTCTATTGGCATTTGTATATACAGATTTTTATCTGTAATATGCTGTTCATAAGGTTAATAACATGACTATTTTCCTTCAGAGAGCTGTTTTTCAAGTGTGGGGATAAAACATGTGATGCTGGGTAACAGAAAGAAATACAATTCCAAAAGGAACCAGAATGATCGATTATCTAAAAATCTCTACTATGAAATTTTGAAATGAAACATGTCTTAAGTGTAACAGTGTTTTGCCTACAATGAAAACCTTCCTAAGTGTTACAATACTTCGTCTATAGTGAGGTACATACATGATATATCCTAACAAAGTGTCTGAGCACCAAAACCTATTTTTACTTTATGCTCAGCCCCAGAAATTTCATCGAGCTTCAAGCCACTGCCTAACAGCAATTATTTGGATGTCTCTGAAGTATTCCAGACTTAGAGATTTTGTCAAACATCAAAAAAACGGAAGGCAAAACATCTGGCTTTGGAGCAATATGAGACCATTTTGGCACAGGAGAGGAGGGGTATTTTTCATCACTGTGAAATGGAGACAGGTGACAGAGTGAAGAATGGGAAAAGACAAAAAAAAAGTTCCAACTGCAGGAAGCACATCTGCTTGCTCTCCCAGCTAGCCTACAGCTCAGTTATTTGTCTTGTGAAACAAATGTTCCAACTGAGAAGACAGGCAGATACAGGCCCTCATGTTCAGGGAAAATCCTCCATAAATATTTCTTCACTACTCAAGAGAAGCAGTCAGGCTCAAGAAATAAAAACCCTTCTCTCCCAGCAAAGAGAGTGCTCTGTGACACAATGCTGGAGTGCAGTAAGCTCATGTTTGGGTCTGAGAGCAAGGCAAAAGCACTGCCCTCTCCCATCTTGATAGGTTGCGGTCAGGTAAAATGGTTTAACACACAGTTGTCTCCACACTTACTGGAAACATTCGTACAGAAAAATCATGTTGTCTGTATATTATACATACACTGTAATATATCAAATAGAAAGGAAAAATAGGAGACAGGATTCCTCCCTTTGACACTGAAACACACTGGAGAGGTCTAGTAGCTTTCCCCTGAACATCCAAGGTGAACCTCCTTAATTTTAGCATCCTCCAACATGAATATTTTTTCAATGTACATATTTAAACAAGGCCTGACCTATATGAAGCCATATACTATGCACATAATTTCTCTCCTCAGGAAAGGATTATTCAAGCCTGAAAAAAATGTTTTTCATGGTATTCATTTATGGAAGAAGTTTACAATAAATAAGGACGGAAGTGGCATAAAACATCACTTAAGGGGAGAAAAGATCTCTCAGGTTCCCTTAGCTAACTGTAAAATGCAATTATGAATGTTCACCTACCTTGCACAGCATTTTGAGATGTATGGATAACAATTCTCAGTAACAACCTAAAGCTCATTTAAATATTCTATGTGCAAGTCATTAACATTACTGACTTATGTGGATAATAAAGCAAAGGAAAGAACAGATTAGAAAATTTACAGAAAACAGGAAAACAGAAAGAAAGAACAATTTTGCACTTATTAAATCTGTTGATAAAAGCATAAAGAAGACAAAGGAATAGGAGAGGATAGACAAGACATTTCCCAGTTCATAGGCTTAAAAAAGCCAATAAAACTGTTTTACATAAAAGTCAATCTTCACTTACCCACCAAGAACCAGTTCTGACCTTGGCAATTCCCACAGTTCAAGCTAAAGATGTAACAAGCACCATTTGAAGGAAATTTCCTATACAGGTCTTACTATTTATCCAGCTTTTATAATGAGAACAAAGTTCAGAATACAGCTCTAAGCAGGTAACTAATAACGAGAAACAATTCTCAAATATTTTGCTTGCACTGTTGAGGCCAACCTCAATTTCCAGTCTGTTCCTACATTCCCAGTATTGATTTGGTATCTGACATTGTTTTTTATCGATTCATTTTTGCTCTTAAATTAACTTTTCAGTTGAGAGGAAGCTAATGCAATAGTCTGCAATCTGACACTAATGGTAAACACTGTGAAGTTCGGATTCGTCATTCTGAAAGTCACTTAGCATTTCCTCCAAATGCCTGACAGCTCTGGGCTGTGAAAACTCTTTCCCTGTCAAACAACACAGAGAATCTGAAACAGAAAGCAACCTGGTTTTAAACTATCTACTGTTAATTTAAGTAATGTTGCAAATGTTGGTAATGGACTCCCAAGACTATACTGTGTTGGTGATTCTTTTATACGCTTAAATTTAAACCACTGTGCGGAAAATTTCTGAACGAACTCCGTTCAGCTATTCTTCAATGAGAGTCAGTGAACTAATGCTGACACTTGGAAGGTCCCAATCCTCTTGTGCCTGTGATGAGGAGACAAGACATCCCTCAGTGGGAGATGTTACTCTTTGCAGTGAAGGATACTGTCTTTCCAAACATCCTTACTCCTTCTCTTACAAAACCTTCAAAAGAGAGCAAAAAGCAAACAGTGCAACCATTTATGCCACACACCAGCAAAGGGAAGTGGAGGCGACTAAATGAAGGCAACCATTGTAGAACCAAAATTTGGACAGTACGTGGCACAAGCTATTCAGAGAAAGAACTGAAGGTGTCAGGAGAGCTTCATGTACCCTAAGGCAAGACAAATGATAGCAGTTGCTTTCTCTGGGACAGTCCTTGCACACCAGGACATTGGGTAGGCCTGTAAGGAAAGGGCTAGAGTGCTTGTGTTGCTTGCAGCCTAGCTTGTGTTAGCAGTAACATGTTCTTTTGCATCCCCTGCACTTCTTTGGTTTCTCTCTTCTTCTTTCCTGTTCAGCTGCTGCAACAAATTGCACAGTTTGTAAATAACAAAGGAGGCACCACAGTCTAAAGGATGGGGCAAAACCCCCAATCAATAGCAGGCAGCTTTATATCCTTCATTGTCTCTTTCTGATGCCTCAAGAAAAACAAATCAGTTTTATGTGAACTGAGTCTCCTCCCACATGAAAGGCTACATTATTCCTGCCATCCCCCTAGGCAAGAAGACAGGATGGTTTTGTTTTGGTTCTTTTTTCTCTTTCTGTCCCAGAAATACATCCACCATAGGAGAAGAGCTGCTTTTAATCACTATCAGAGATTTCCTCTGGAAACTTGCCCCTGGGGAATGAAGTAGAAATTGAAGCATTTCTTGTTTCCCCAGCCAAGGTCCCCAGCCTCCCCTGTGCTTCTGAGGCTGTACCAATGGCTACCTCCTCACAGGAGTTTGCCAAGTGCCTGGTGTGGCTGCACCCTCCACTGAGGCCTCTGCTGCCCTGTCTGCGGCCAGCAGCTGCTGCTGGTGTTGCACACAGTCCTGGGTGAACTGGGCTGTCTCCTGATAAGACTACTCATGGAATTGTCTCCTGGTGTCAATAAACGCCTTGGCCCAATACCAAGAGCTTAAAGGTCTCACAGTCATCTGAAGAGCTACTATATGCAAAGGCCCTCTCTAATAACACCCTGAACTTGTGGGAATGTCAGTGGAGATGGGAAGTACAGCAGGGTTTCTTTCTCCTCTTTCCTTTTGTGTGTGTGCAAATGCACACGTGTCCATTTTTTATGTAATACAGGAACAGATTTTTCCCTTACGTAACTCCTGTGTTGCATGGGGATCCAGGTGATTTCCCCAATTTTTTTCCTCTCAAATCCCTCTGGCTTTATTACCTTGATTAAAAAAAAAAAAAAGTGACATTTTTTTTCTCATTAGTAGAGGATTCCTCCTTTCAGCTGTGATAAGCTTTAATAGTATTTACATTTATATAATCTCAAGCTTCTTCTAGTCCTGTTTAAATATGCTTGATAGATTAATATTAGAACACCTTAAAGACTGCCACTGTTCACAGATATTAAAAACATATATATATTCTTGGAAGAAATCCTAAGACACAATAAACTCAGAGTATTTATTAGTATTTCACTTAAAAAAGATGTCATAAATAGGGACAGACTTACTGTTACTGTGGGGTTTTTTTGCGTCAAGATTATGATGAAGGAGTAGTAATGAAGTTTGGAATGGCGGAAAGTGCTAACAGAAGATTTAGAAACCATAGAATTACAGGATGGAAAAGACCTCTATGATCATCAGGTCAGTTTAGTTCACCACTAAACCATGGTCCATGCAATGGCTGCTTCAGATGTGAATTTGAACAAGAGTATGTCTTTGTGCCATCTTTTTTTGGTGGTCTGTATGAAAACAGGCTAGGTGTCAGAACATAACAGTCTGTGACCATAAGGTAATTTTTATGGAACAAAACCACATAAAGTTATTATCCTGAGGTTGTTCATGATCAGAAAGTCTTCTTAAAACAGAAGACCAGCAAGTTTTCCCAGAATTCAGTCGTCTCAGTCATGGAGAAGCACCTAACACTCTGAAGGAGTCATAATTCAAGATTTGTGAACCTCACCCAAGACATACCACATTCAGAAAAGAAATTCATAAACAACTTATGCCACTTCTGATCAAAAGAAGTGATCTCATTCAGGTAAGGAATTTTCCCTTCTCTTCATACAGAACTGGTTTAACCACTCAGAAGATGCCAGTGCTAGATTCACAGCATTTATCTAAATGATGCCTGATCTCAAACACACATTTCTGAGAAATCTCACAGCCAAGGCAAGCCAGCAAGCTGACTGTAAGCTCAACCGAGGCTGACGCTCAAAACTTGGGATAATCAGTACACAGCCCAGGGATGGAACAGTCTTAGAAGGACCACCGCCTCCTGTAAGTAAGCAGTTGACACATATCCATTCTGTCCATCTCAAGTGGTTCTGCAGCAGTTGATAGATTGGTTACAAGACAAAAATATCTTTTAGAGGGGGAGGTTGAAGAATGGGTCAGAATACTCTGTGCTTTCTGAAGGACAAGCTACGTACAATTAAAAGGCAACTTCAGCATCCTTGTCAACTCCTCCAGAGATGAGGTGAGCTGGTGAAATGGTGAGAAGCACTAGCAGTTCACAGATGCCACACAGTCCGTCCTGCTCACCAGCACAAACTATGGCACTCCCACTCTCACTGGGTAATGCAATTATGAAAACTTGTGCTGCTGATTCCAACCAATACAGGCAATGCTGATGGGCAGAGATGGAGATCTGTGTCACTGGTGTAGCCTGCTTTAAAACCACACAGATTTGCAGCAGAAGCTTAAGCAACGTTCCTGGATTCCCTATCAATGATGACTGTTCCTTCCAATTCTCTCCCAGTTTCCTGGGAAAGTGAAAAACCCTGGCTGACAATCACTAAGGTGTTTTGATTATCTTTTGACAGAACTAAAGCAGTGTACTGTAGCTGGCTGTAAAGTCTACTGCACAAAAGAAAATATAACCAGAATAAGCTATGCTGCATCTCCTTAGCAACTCAAATAGGGGCATCAGACCTGAGCTCTGCTCTTTACTCTGGCTTCCACAGCATCTGAGATGAAGTTCCACGTTTTGGTCCTCATCTTTGACACTCAACACTCACTGTTGTGATGCTTTGTGAAAGAATGTTAATACCAGGGGCTGAAAGATGTAGTTTTACTCCTCTGACTGAAAGGAATGTTACACGGAAAACAGCATTTGCTGGTCTGAGGCTATGAAAGGGTCTCTTCTAGGAACAAAGAACTATGTTTAACCTACCCAACTCCCCACCCACATATAATTACATTTCTCTGATATGGCCTTCCTTATCAGAAATACCTAGCAACACATCTACTTGAAGGCAAAACACCTTCCTTCTCTATAATTTCCTCATGGTTCACTATAACCTCTTTATTCAAAGTAAACACTCCATTGCACATGCTTTTTCTTTAGGGAGACTAAAACTAGAGAAAAGAACTGACAACTGCTAATCACATTACTTAAGGTTGCACAAAGGATGTTGACATAAACTCTGCACTAAGATGTTTTTATGGGGTCCACAGACAATGGCATACACTGCCTTTAGCAGCAATGGTTCTTTCTACAGAATAGAGAAAAATGAGATAGGATGAGGAAGGGACAGGGAGATAGAAAGGGAAATTGCATTCTGGCTCCAGCCAAGTGACGTGGCTTCCCACACAATTGACCTCTCTGGTACAACATGTGATTATAGTATTGCTTTCCATAAGTATGTCACCTCCACCAGGACCTGCTCAAACTCCTACTGCTTGTTCTTGTCTATCATGCTATTAGTGCTCATCAAATCCTGATTTCATCAGGGGCAAGAGCCATCTAGCATGGGCATTTATATTTTTGTACCACTATTTATCAGCCACTTAAATGACTAACACTTACTATCTTACCCACTCAATCTTGTTTTCCTCTAGAATAGGCTACAAAATAAGGATTAGAAAAGAGGAGAAAGGAAACTGAATCCCCCATTGGTAATTGTGTCCCATGAGAATTATCTGTACCAACAGCAGGGTTTTGCAGGTGCAAACTCACAGAATGACTACACAGCCACAACAGAAAGAGAGGAACAAGGAAGAAAAAAAGGCAAAATGCCTTAGGTGTGTGGAGGAAGACTGCAAGTAAAAGGTTATAGGTAAAAGACAACCTGCAGAGTGGCAAATGGCAGGCCCATTGAAAGAGTAAGATTCAGGCACTTACAGCATAGGGCAACATTAAAACGTTTCTGGACAGCACTCTGATGTTACAGTGACAGCCTAGAACAAGAACTTACAAATGGCTGTATTAACTTTTTATGCCTGTGAAAGAACAATTATCCTTTTTGCTAGCTGAGGATGAAAAAAAGCACACAGTTTCTCCATCATAATAAAGAATACATGGTTTATCCTGCAGAGCCCTTCCTGGCACTCTGGACCAGAGTTGTTGTCTTGGCCAACAAGCTGTCTCCTGGGAAGGACCATAATATGGTTTAAAGACATTTACATTGAAAATACACATCCTTTTCCACTCTCACACAATCCCTTACTGAGCCACAGGTATTTGTATACAAATTTGGAGTGTTCTCACATCACCGGCCTTGTTAATGTTTTTAATTCTGGGATTTGTTTACCTCTTTATTTCCACTTAAATTTTATTTGATAAAAGTTTTGATCCTCTGACTTGATTTGAGAGAGCAAAACAGCGTTTTATTTATACTCAGGTTGTGTTCAGAAGTTATTTATAATGGGCTAATACACGAAACATATCAGCAGTATTTTACACCCATGAGCAGCATTTGCCAAGCTTTCGGGTATTCTAAGAACTTCAATAGAAAACATCTAGAAGAGCCATAAACGTTTCTTGACATATGGCACAGGCTGACTGCTTACCATTTATCAAACACCTTCTGACTCTGTGTTATATTTTTACTAACATGTTATAAACAGAACCTTGATATAAAGCCCAGATAAAGCTTATTAGGCATTTGTGTTTGGGGTTGAGATCACAACAACAGTGGAACAATGAATACAAATTATCTGCAGGATCAACATTTTTAACTCCCCCTCACAGAATTTATCAAAACTAACACCTTTAGAAGTAAGTAATAATAGAAAATGACAATTTATGGAATTAGATATGCTAAATCACTTATCATATTAAATAATTACTATCAACTGCAATTTGAAAAGATCAGGCTGACATAAAGAAGTGAAATTATTGATAAGCTAACAATTTCATTTTCCCTTAGGACTGTAAATCATGAAATATTTATAAAACCAGTTAGCTTCATCATGATGGATTCTAGTTAAAGCTGGCAGCAATGAATGCAGCACACGTGAAATGGAGAAACACGGAGAATGACCCTCACCCAATAGAGGCCTTTAGGCCAGCAGGGAAATGCTTTGAATAGCCAGAATGGGCATCTGCTTTGCAGCACAGCACCTCATGGAAACCATGTGCTCAGGCTCAAAGGAAATAAATCTCAGTGGAAAGAAATGCCTGTGGAATTGGAACTAGAAAAAGACCTTAAGTATTTCAGGCATGAAAGTACAGGAACAAATGCTTTTTTACATTTTCAGATTATCATGTCCAGGTAACAGTAAAACCTATGGGAGAGATCAACACAACAACTAAATTCTGGGAGATGATGAGGCAATGCCACCTGCTTTATGACAGGACTGTCTGGGGAATATTGCTCTACAGAGCTTACATATTGAGATTGCTTGGGTGGTTTCCACTCACCTGTCTTCCCTCCATAGCTCCTCGCATTTCCTTGAAAGTCGAGCTAAATTCTCCAATGAAGTCATGCTTTCCATTGGAATCCCAGTCCCAAACTATGCACTGGGGAGACAAAGGGGAAAAGAACAAAACAGCACATTTTTCTTAAGACAGAAAAGAAGTTTTATTGAAAAACGTTACAGGAAAAATTATGATATAAACTGGCTGGAGTGTTTTATCTAAAAGGAAATCACAAGGCATATTCTTGTTTCTGATCAAAAGAAACTGGCAAGTGGAATCTCAACACAGCTTGCTGCTGATAGCTCTGTGTTATGGAGTTTGCCTAATGAAAACAAGCTCATGTATTTCAGAAAGAAAGGATTTCTTGTCTACATCTTTTTGTCAGGTGTGAAAATACAGGATTATGCGTATTTGCATATTCATGGTCAAATGGTGTTGTGACTTACCTCACTGACATGTTTTACAAATATAAATTAATATTCAAAACTCTGGTTGCCTTGGGCAAACATTACCTTTCTCATTTTTACAGTCAGTGAAGGTGAGACAATAGTTACAGACAATTTTCTGAAATGGTTTTGAAACTATAGACATCAGTGTTTGGTGCCCGTATCTTGGCTGTTTCCCAGTGTTGCTCAACAGTGACTATTCAAACCAAACCTCATTGGTAGTCTTTCCTAAATTCATGCATAAAGATGAATATCTCAATGAGTTTGAGCTTTGAGAATTTTATTTTACAGGTTTTGCTAAATACAACTCAGCTAGCCAAGACTGAAGCACATACCAATAACTACAGGCTTTGCTAAATTGTAATTTTAAAACTGCTCCAAAGACAACAAAGGGGCTCAAAACTTTAAACAACAAAATCCCAAATTCAACCTTATGTTCTCTCTAGATAAAGGTCAAATACATTGACTGAATCAGGAGGCCTTTACTGAAAATGTCCTGCTAAAAAGTATCTTTTAGGTGTTTTTTTAAAGCAGAAATGCATCAAAGCCATCTGCACTGTCAGATGAGGAGTGCACTGATGTATCGCTATCAGGTGGTTCTGAGGGTAACAACAGCAGGTTTTATCCAGCTTCTTTGTCTCAGCAAGGCTCACTACTTTTGACCCAGCGCTGGTGCTCAGACAACACGAGAGGAAGAGCAAGGTTTGCTCCTCAAAGACTCCTCAAACCATTTGAAGTTTTCTTGGTCCAAAGGGGCACTGGGTTCACTCAGAAGGAAAGTGAAATCAGTAGATGTCGACTGGATTTTGAGTTTTAAATATTTCCAAAAAAGCACCTTATTAAAACAGACTTCCCTGTCTACCAGTTATGCTCTCTAACCAGCCCAAATAATCCAGTCAAAGCTGGTAGGTGGACAATCCCTTTTGAGGCTGGGTAAAGACTCTAGAAAGCTTGAGAATTGGACCATCCCATCATCTGCTATTTTACTTGCTTTTTTTTTTTTTTTACTCAGGAATCCCAGAATAAAGGAAGCTCTCCAGATCAAAATATGAAAATATTTTGCTCTAAGACTTGGAGATACTTTTTTAGCAGCTTTGACATTGAGGGGGTGGATTGAGGGAAAAAAGGGGCAGTTCCTGTGTGTTTGTTTATAGGCTAAATTTTATACAAAAGTAATCAAATGAAAGTGGGTTTCTGATTCTGAAAGTGGTAATGCTGCCTGGAAAAAAACTAGACAGAGTATTTTCAACACTAACAGTCCTGGAGTATTCTTTTGGATTAAATCTTCCCTAAAAATTACTCTCTGTTTATTATCAACAGAAATTTTTAGATGAGTTGGTAACAAGAAAAAAAATCCAAGAAAAACTAATTTAATTTACAAAAAAGTCCCTGAAACCAATTTTGTTTCATAGAGATTGAAACAGCTTCATTTTAATTTTTCTGTGAAATTTCTTGCTAATATAAAATGCTCATTTTTAATCTAAATTACTTTATAAATATTTAATGAAAAAATGGATTTCACAGATGAAGCATGACTTAAAATTATTTTTTTCTCCGCAATGGTTGCAAAAGTTATTTAAGATCCTAAAAGTAATACTAAGTAAAAAGATTTGTCAAAATGCCATAGCAAAATTGTTATAAATGTGCAAAGAGTGAAGTTTTAGTAATGCTGGAAACTTTTAAAACAATATTTTTGAAAAGATTACTATTTCACAAAGAAAAATTAAAAAAAGAACCCTTATTATGAAATTATCCAATCAGATTTACTTTTCAGGTTCCCTCTTAAACTCAACTGGAGCATAAATATACAAATAAACCCAAGGTTATCAGAGTCCTCCAGGAAAAGGCACTTTGAAAAATTTCTATTAGGGTGCTGACTCTTAGGAAGAGGGAAAAGCTCTGAGTGCTTATTTGTGGTTAGAACTTTGAGTGGAGACAAGCAAAGTTAAATTACATATAAAATGTCCACTCAACAGGGACCCAATTGCTTTTTCTTTCAAGCTAGAGGTTTTCTAACTTTAGGTTTCAGAAAGCCAGATGGTACTTTAATCTTCATATTGGCTCCATGGAAAAGGCAAACAATTACAGTATTATCTCGGTGCCATTTGTTCAATTACAGCTAAGGGAGAAAGGGGATTCCTGCAAGTACATCCATTATGACTTCTTTTTTTCCCTGAGTTTCACATCTGGCCATAGAAGTTAATTGTTACTGTCTGAAAAACATGTTGTACACAGTGATGAATATGCTTTTCAAATGCATGTGAAAAGCATTGCTGAAACACATAAATACTGTGGTCCAGACATTTTTACAAAAACCCAAACAGATCGAACAAGCAGGGAAGGATCTTTGCAAGTAACCCATAATCAGGTAAAGACCAGAGGTGATAACCAAAGTATTGTTTCCCTGTGAAATACTTTAAAGGGTTTTTTGGTCCCTCTCTTTTTTTTTTTTTTAAGAAGGCCCTATGTGCTTTTCAAATCAAATCTTCCATAACGTAAATCATCCTTTATCTTTAGGCAAACCTTAATGTGTTCTTTGGGTCTGTACTCTTGGAGGTTGCTTAAGTACATGATTAACAGTATATTTACACTCTATTAAAAGTCTCATTAATTTCAGGAGGCTTTCTATACACTTAATTTTGAATGCTGGTAAGTCAGTGTTCAGATAACTGGTGAAAGAATTCAGTCTCCTACCTACTGCTTGCAAGCTCAAATATGAGGACTAAAAAACCTCTGCTAATGCTGCATGGTAATGGAATAGCACTGACTGGAATGGTGGAGAACATCTTTCACCCCTGCATGACCTTATCTTCCTCTCCAAAATACCTGCTGAGTGCAGGGACAGGAAACACTGTGCTGTCCTTAGTAGAGCTAACTGGTAGACTCAGTGAAGATGACATCAGAGGATCACTTTTGGGTATCCACATCTTCATTCCTTCAGCTTTTCTTTTAAATAGTGCAAAATGAAACATTTCTTTCCAGGTGAAATGGAACCTTTCACTGAAGAAAGGTCCATTTTAAAAAGAAAAAGATGTCTCGGGTGGATGCTGATGGAAATTTTCCCTGATTTAATTTCAGTTTTTTCACCAAGATTAGATTTTGCCAATACTCTCGCTACAAAAGGCATTCAAGAAAGATAGCATTGGCACTGGAGCTACAACAGCACAGGCTTCTCTGGCTGATTTTCCTAATGCTTCCCAGAAGATGACAGCTAGATTAATCTTGCTACCTCTGCATGAGCAAGAACTCACTTGAAAGATTTCTGATTTTATTGAGACTTTTTCCAAGCCTTAATACTAGAGCCAACAAAATTCCAGTGCAATTGTCATAAAATAATTCTTCCCATAGTCATCATCCTATCTAGCTTTAAATATAAGAACTAAATAAGAGAAAAGACTGGCTACAGTTAGCATGTTTTTCTGTATGAGTGTCTGCAGATACTGAGGTTATTTTCCCTATACACCTTCTGAGAAATGCTTGAAGTGGTTTGCCCCCATTAGGTTTTCACAATGAGAGAACTATTATATACAGCACCTTTGGGTATGGGTAATGGAGAAATGTGGAACTTAACCTTGCAATTTATGAACAAGCCCAAAACATGCTCTGAAGGTTAGTTTCTAAAAGACTGGCAGTGAGTCTCCTGACTAAATCCTATCAGGAGGCAGCTGACAGCCAGACCGTGGAAATGTACTTCTTGAAAATAATCCATTAAGTTTCCCTCAGCTAGCCAGACACTGCAGATTATAGCATGCACAAAGCCAGTAAAAAAATTGAAAACTCCCAGTCTTGCCAGCCTGAGTTTCTCCAGCTGTGTGTATGTTTGAAGTCCAATTATGAAATCTTAGCATGGCTTATGCTGGTACTACCTTGCCACTTAGTTGGAGAGGTAGAGTGTTAAGACAGCCTTCTGGACAACCTAAGATCTTACTTAACTTAAAACACTTGAATAACTTGTGACCAAAAGATACTGGTTTGAGTGGGAGAGAAAACCAAATCCTCGGCCCCCTCTCCAGCTGCTCTATGCCAGCAGAAGTGCCAGACAGCCAGAAAGGCAGCAGCCTAGAGCAGTCAAGTCCTTTGAATAAGAGGCTCCCTACCCTGATCTGGCTCTGATCCAGGTGAGATCCTA
Organism: Corvus kubaryi; assembly: GCF_017639235.1. NCBI lineage: Eukaryota > Metazoa > Chordata > Aves > Passeriformes > Corvidae > Corvus > Corvus kubaryi. Next base: position 15,864,837 of record NW_024581137.1, on the reverse strand, counting down.
GTTCATATATTGCATCAAAAGGGAGATTTTTCTCTGTGTTTTTACTTCAGTATGTGTCCCCTGACACTCAGTAAGGGGTGGAAGGGATACCTTTCAAGGAAGAGAACTCTCTTTGTCCATTAATTGCCTGTAGTCCCCAGCTACGTGTTAGGGTAACAATACTGAATAAGAGTGGCTAAAATTCTGAACAGAAAACTGTGTTGGATGGCTTTTCCTTGCATTTTTGTGAAACAAGGTATCTTGTGGCTAGGCAAGAAGGAGAATGATCATTGCTGGATTTGAATGGAATAAATTACAGACCAGTCAGTCATAAAATTCTTACCAATTAACTCTAAACTAAAATAACACCACAATAATTTTTATAGATAGAGTTTATATGACACTATGTCTCAAAGAAATGAGGTCTTAAGACAACATCAGTGACCTACTCTACTTCCTGTAGCCCTCTGAACTGCAGGTGGTATGAGCTGGCAAAAGGCTACAAACAAATCCTTCTTTGGTTCATCCTCCAGGATCAGTGAAAACTTTAAAAAAACAACCCTAAAACAAAAAAAACCCACCAAACATGGAAAAACCACACAAAGAAGGTGAAAAAAAATCTCAGAAAAACATTTACTCAGTTGTCAAGGTGATCCTTCTGTAACAGTCTGTCTCTCATCAGGGTTATTAATACTTGATAATGAAGCTGAAATATCCTACTGTACCTCCCTAAATTATACATACCCCCCTTAGAATACTTCAAAAACCATCTTTTTGTAGGAAGACCTTTATCCACTACCTACCCATTCTTCCTACTAGGGTATTAGAAAAACTATGTAAAACCTTCAGCATAAAAGCTAAACACTTCTAGTTATTCTGTTTCTCTAGTCATGATGCTCCAAAGACAAATTCTACATTATAAATATCACAGTATAGAAATTTGGTCTTTTCTGATGTATATGAAATACTCCACTCTTTTTTCCATCCAAGCTGGTCATCACAGTTTTATCTTTTCAGTAGTTGTGCTTCTCCAAAAAGTGAAAATAAACTTTTTAAGTCTCATTTCCAATTTCCTCTGAAGTTGGCCTCCAGTGACAATAGAGGAAAGCAGCTGAAATGAACCAATGTTTCTCGCAAGTCCCTGGTTGAAGTAAAGCCTTCTTCAGAACACCGTAGATAAAATATTTTAACTTCTTCTTCTCAGAGAGATTACCTCAATTCTTCAAACTAAAGTATTCAAAACCCCCTGAACTAACAGAGGAAAAAGAGTTCATACATTATGCTGTTAGAATATGTGCAGCTTCTGTGAAGCTGACGTAGAAGCAACTTTCAAAGTTTTCTTCTTGACTACAGAACCACATTTTTTTTGAAAACCACATCTTCTGTTCTGCTGAATCAGAATGGACTGACACCAGTCCAGGCCAACATCAGGTGAAATACTGGCTCCATTGCAGGCAATGAGACTTTTCACATGAACTTCAACAAGTGCCATGATTTCATTAACACCTTTGTGGCTCCTGTACATAGATGGTGGTAACTGATATGTTAAAAGTTGATAGGGTTTTACTGGACTCAGATCTTTTGCCTACTGAAGGACACTTGAGACATAAACTCATTGATAGCTGCCTCCGGTTAATGGCAGGAAATTCTGCATTCCCTCTGACATGCTGCAGTAATTACAGCAGCCAAGACACTCAAAACACAAAGAAAATAATCTGCCTGTGGATATAAACACATGGGAAATTTGATTTTAAAATTGTTTGACTGGAGAGAAGAGTGAAGGGAAGGAGAATTCTTATTTTCCTACAAAAAGGGGCAGGTCCTCTGATTCAAGACTGAAGTGAGTGAGTCATTTTCATTGACAGCTGTGATATGACACCAGCCTGAGTCTACTTCAGTTCTTGAAAAGTAAAAACAGAGACTGTTTACAGAACCACTTTCACTGAACCAGTCTCTCTACACCAGCACTAGAGATTTAAGTACATCAGCAGTGGCTCAGCGGTGACGGGAATCCTCACAGTTGGATGTTGCCCCTTCTTGACAGCTCACAGCACGTAAGAATCATCAGGGTCATTTCAAAACCAATTACTTAAAACCACAGCTTGTTGATTACCTTTATTTGTACTACAAGGGTGCCTAGGAGCCTCAAACACAGATCTTTCAGTGCTGACTAATGAAGCCCACAGATACTTCTCTGGAACAGAGAAATATGCTACAGTAAGTTACACTATGTGAGGGAGAACTTATAACTGGATTTTCAATGACTCTCTAGGTTTTTCATGGTGAAAACATAAATAAGCTTCTACTTAACAGTCACAGTTAGGTCTATGCAACAACATCCTCAGTATATATATACAAGCAATGATGCAGTTACTAAGGAGGTTCAGCATGGGCACAAATGCATGCACCCTTCCATTTCTGCAGATGAGACTTAACATACAGATGTCTAGTTGTATTATACTTTCTTTATATTAAGGCCAAATAACTCCATGTTAATAACAATTTTTTTTTTGGTGTGTGTGTATTTCCCATCCAAAACACCCCTAGCAACTTAATATGCAACACAGAAATCGGGCAAGTTTTTTATTATCCTGCTTGTGGTCATGAAGACTTGGTTGTCCAACAAATGAGAGAGCAGGCTGGAGCATTCTTAAAGTAAGTATAAAATGGTGACTTTCCATCTCAGTCCACCAGATTCAAGCTTTTGAGTCTGTCTTTGGCCTCGTAGTCCACAACATAACGTGCAACTTTTTTCAGTTACGATAAACCAATAGCAAAATATAGTAACAGCAAAAACTTCTGCAAATACTCCTCTGAGGCTCCTGTTGTGAGATTATCAATATGCCTCCGGTAGTTTTCTCCATGAATATCCCTTCTTTTAGTTTGCAATCTGTTCTGTCCTTATGCAAAAGAATCTGTCTTTCTAAACTTCTGTGAGAGGTGATAAACTAGCGTACTGACCCAGCAGTGCCTCTTCTCATCAGATGTATCTGAGATTTCTGCTCACTGAAGTAACTAACAATTCCCTACATAGCAAAAAAAGGGCATTACTCATTGGCAGGCCTCTCTGGTGTACCTTTTGGAGAAGCTGCAAACACAGCAGTGAAATTTAGCATAATTCATGGCTGCATATCTAAAAGCTCTCAGACAGAACAAGACTCTATCCAGTTCCCACTATCTACTTTCAGTTCCTAAAAAAAGCTTTATCTTGCACTCTGAAAGGCAGCAGATAAAAATCAGCCATTGCCTAGTATGTGAAGCAGGAAAGGAAGATGATGATACTTGGCAGAAAGAGTACAAAATGCTCTTCCCCACCAGAGCATCAATCTGTCCCCAAACACCACTTGTAATATTGATGAGTGTTTATAGAAAGTAACTGATTACACTGTTTGTTCTGTTGTCAATCAGTGGGGGAGTTAATTACACATCTCTTGGATATCATTCCAAAAGAATAACCTGGCAAACAGGATTTGGTTTAATGGCCCCAAACTGACCACTCAGTTCAGTGGATGGTAACACAGTGAGGGTGGGTCCTCCCAATTACAAGTAATTTCTAAAATGAAGACCAGCAGACATTTCAAACATAGAAAGATTTTAGTATCAAGTGGACAAGAAATCAATTAAGAAACATGAAGCAATTCTAAATGTTTATTAAAGTAATATTCTAAACCATGTTTCTTATGGAAAATCAAGAGATACAGGTAGAGACAGAGCATAGGTCATTATAACTAAAATGGCTAAAGTAACAGAAGGGGCCAATGTTAAAGGTTAAACCTAAGCTTTATTAAAGGGTAAAGGTCTGAGAATAAAGGTCACAGTTACTTATCTCATAGTCATATATTTGATTTTTTAAATCCTTGTGAAATTTCTACTGAATACTTTGCACTTCTCTCAGCAGTCATCTCAGAGTGTAAATGGCCTCATTTCTGGGGTGGGTGTTTTGTTGGGTTTTTTTGTTAATTTTTTGTTTGTTCTTCTCATGTTCTCAGCTTCAGTTAGTGCTTTCACACAAATGCACTGCTGCTTCAAGGTGAGCCCTCCATATATCTTCTCTCAATTAGTGCACAGAGCACATAATTAGAAACAAAACCACCAGCCTTTTTCAGCACTGTTTTTAAGAGTTCTATTTTATTTCCTATGCTGTGTTTAGTGTTGAATTCGTCTCCTGTACAGACACTGAAAGCATCTCCATGAAAAACCTAAATCCCTGCAATGCCACAAGCACCCAAGGCAAAATATTATTGAAGAATTCCAGTAAAGAGTTAAATTAAGATCATGACATGGTGTCTGGATCTTCCAAAAAAGATTATGTATCAGCTAAACAGCGGATATTTTCCTGTTTCTTGGGAGCGCATGAACCTGCTAAAACTCTGAAATGGCAACACTTGACAAAAGCCATCTTTTTTATGTAACTGCTCAGATCTTTGTGGGTTTTTTGTACACATACAATAACCTGGTTTCTGATTTTTGTTCTTGTACTGAGTAGAAAATAACACTTTAACAGAATACTTTAGAATACCTGTTTAAATCTATGCAGACTTCCTTTTCCTGTTTGTATTCCCCTTGTATCCATTCAAGTGTTTAATAAGTGCTCTCCATAACTATGAGTTTTTAGTAGCTGCTCTATATTTTCCGGGTTTATCTCTTTCAATAATGATGGATGTGACACTTTGTATAAACTAGCATGTTGTATGGTGGGGTGGGAACCTGAGGGTGAGCTCCCTGGGAAAGCTGGCACAGGAGCAGGGAGCTCTTGCATTTGCCAATCAGGCTTGTTTCCAACATCTCAGGAAGAAACAGGCTGAAAACCCGAAGTGCTTGGCATCCTGGTTCTCCTAGATGATTGGCAAACCTGAAGGTGTGGCCATATATGAATACAACAGTCTCTTCCGTAAAAATATTTTATAAAGACAGAGGCATGGAAGGAAAGGAGAAAAACAGTGGCAGAAAATTTGCTGCGGAAAATAGAACCACTGCGGTTTCCACATAGGTGAAATAATCTAGAAATTAGATGAAAGCTTAAGCCTAATGAGGTAATTGAGTGCTTTGCTGTAGCATCTAGGGAGGCGAGATTCTTCCCCTATGAAGAGGATGAAACACAGTGAAATACACATATATATTATAATGTAACATATTATAATTCTATATTAATGAAAGTATATAGAATTAATTTATCAAATATGGTGTATATATAGTATACACATATTATATAATATATATGTAATCCAAATCGACAATTAAAATAGTATATTGATCTTGCTTTATATGAGTCCTTCCCTGCTTTTTATCAAAGAAACATGATTCCTTATGAGCCCTGGCTCATAAGGAAACTCAGCTACATACACTGGAACTAAAAGAAGGAATCTGATAGCTTTCTGTGAGCGCAACAATATTACTAAGACACAAATAGTCTGCTGCACACAGAATGCTCCAGAAAGTAGTTGCCTTAAATCACTATTGTGATTTTCTTTTGCCAAATATACAAAGCAAAGCATGTGCAAACAGTAATTAATTTGATTAATTTTGTCTCCCTTCCTCTTCTGAACCATCTACAAACAGATGATGATTTTTGTGAAATTATATATTTATTTTGAAGAGTTTCTCTGCTTATCCTGTTTCTCACTCAAGAACAATATGCTGTGACTTAAGTGAAGGTTCGAGGTTTGGTACTAAATAACCTCAACAAAATTCTGACATATTCACAACACAGCAAAATTAAGAGACCAAAATGCCCAGAATCAGCGATAGGAAGCCCAATATTAAGATTTTCAGGAAGGAAACACCCATTCAAATTCTGTTTCTTGGCATGTTTTCCAGTGACAATAAGAGGTGATGTTGTTTAATGTCAAGTTTATCTTTGGGATTTCTCTTTTACTGTTGAATTATTGGATTTCTAACAGATATTTGGCAGTTTTGAAAATGATCCTGTATCCAACAACCTTTGTTTTCTTCCAAATAAGCCAACAAAGAAACTGACACATGGCTATCATCAGTGGCATCTGAACGAGGTAGCAGAGATAAACCTTCATCCTAGCCCAAAGACACAAGATTTTGGCAAAAGATATTAGTGAAGACAGACACTGACTTTATTTGGGTGAATCCTTAGCTAACAGGGTGACAGGGTGGGCTTTTCAGTACAGGGACAACCCTCTATGTACAGGATGAGATCGAAGCTTGCTGCAAAAATTTTCTGCTGCAACTCCAAGTGCTGCTGCTGCATCTGTGATGTGCCAGAATATTTTTTCAAAGGACAAGAGAGCTGACCCTGTTTCCTGGCCTGATTCCAGCACAAGCAATTAAATTTCTGCCATCTCAACAACTCCTGCCGTTCAGGCTGGCACAGAGTTATTTGCTGCTTCCTGCCCTGAAGTGTCGCAGAGTGTTTATGCCAGCTCCTGAGAAGATGCCAGAGTCACCTCCAGAATTGGCTGCCCAACAGCAGCGCATGAAGCCTGCAAGACTTCGCAATTACTGTGTAGAAAGCAACTAAGATCTTCACTGCTTATCGTGCCACCATCATCTCTCAGCAGCTGAAGAAAATCTAGGTCTAGCTCCTTTTTGTTATTGAAGAAGACTAAGTTGTGAAGAGCAACTTAAAATACTTATAGTTCCATGGCACAACAGCATAGGATAAAATGAAAACATCTGTACATATCCACCCATATTAAGTTTCCTCCTCTGCGCTTCAAATCAGTTCAGAGGGTGTACAGGACCAATGAGAATAAATGAAAGAAAATGTCTGATTCCATGAGAAATTTCTGTAAAGATAAACCCCATACATTTCAGTATGCTTGCTCTCAGGTTACAACTATCCCTTAACACACGCCAGACTGAAGGAAACAGGAAAAATAGTAGGGTTACCATACAGGACTATTTTATAGCATATAAACCTAGCAAACAGTTTTGGAAAAAAGCAGTAATGCCTCTTTTCATTGGGTTTAGAAGAGGGCTCCTGTGTTTTGAGAATGCCAAGAAATGTAGCATTTTGGAAAAACAAGAACTTCCATAAAGAATGGAGCTGGTACTCTAAACCCAGACTTTCAATAGCTAATGTCTGTGTTTGTACTCCAAATAAGTGGTAGGAAGTAACACTGCTCAGAAATCTAAGTATCTTCTCTGAATATGCAATCACGTACTTAGATTGCATAAATTACAAAATTATACCAAAAATAACTGAATGTGAATAAAAAGAGGTCTGATTAAAACTGAGCTGGCAATTCATTCCCTAATGTTAACATTATGTCAGATTAATGTACAATTTCCTTTGCATTCAGGAAAATCATGTAGGTGCGGACATTCTTTCATTAGTCTGCAAGGTGAATTACGAAGCTGTCATTAAAATAATTACCAATGGAAGAAGAAGGAGAATCAAACATTTAATTCAATGGAATTATAAACCCTATTTCCTACTAATGTGGGTAATTTATCTCACTACTATTAAAGGAAGTAGAGCAAAACATGTGCCTGTATCAATATGCCATTAAACAACCATAACATATCAGTGAAAAAGAGACCCTATACACAGCAGAATATTCAGGTGGAAAGACGTGGTTATTCCATCTGATCTGCAGGTAGTCTCTGAAGACTACCCACAAAGAAGAGTAATTGAAAAAATGATCCAAGTCATAAATACCTTAGTTCATCCTATGAAATAACTGCAACTGTAACTAACAGGATTTTCTAATATTTTCCCTATTTCATCATCATGTTTCTTTTCCCAGTTTCCCATACCAGCGTGGTATGTTTGCACATTGTCTCTGTACAGGTTGCCACTTCTTATTTGCATTTATTTAGGTAAAGCACAAATGTACTGTATTTTTAACAAGTGTGAGAAGGAGGTGGAAGAAAAATCTCTGAAAAACATGTCAAAATCCACATATTAAAAGTAATAATAATAAAGAATTCATAGCAGAATATTTGGTAGTTGGGCATCCTTCAGCACAAGGAAATAGGTTTCCCTATAAAACAGGAGAAGAGAAAACCAAATTGATCAGAAAGACGCAAAAGAACTACATTAATCAGTTAATAATTCTGATATTACACTGCTAATAAAAAGAAAAATATCTCTCAGGTTCAAACAGAGTTTACAGGATATGAGCTTTCTTTATTGGTGATACGTGCACAGGGACTGACATTTGCAATGAAGTGTCTTAGCAGGTTCCAGAGCACTTGGTATCAAAAAGAGCTACAGAGAATACTGTACTGAGCTTTATTGGATGCCTCTGACAAGTCACCAGGGCAAATATTTTGGTTTCAGTGACTACATTTTCAAGGAAAATAGTGAGAAGTTTAAGGTCTTATTATGGTAGCAGAAATAAAGCATCTCTTCTTAAAATGCAGTGCCTTCTACAAATAACTGATTATTGTTATCCTTCCTGTTTGTGTGTTCAGTGCTTTATTACTGTGAGCCACATTATCTGAAACCACTTGTATAAGGCTGTGGACTGCAGGTGGCACCATTATGTCATTATGAAATGAAACAACATTATTCCTGAGACAGGCAGAACAGAGTAGTCTAACCTAATTAGTGACATACTCTATGAATATAAAGTATGCCATCTAATACTAGTCTTATATATATATATGTATAGGAAAAACAATTCTCTCTAAGGTAAAGACTGGGAGGTATCATCTGATGCAAACTGTCAACATTAGCTGAAGTAAATGGAGCTGTATAATTTACACCGGCTAAGAATGTCCCATTGACCTTCACTGGCCTTTGGATGGGGCCCTCAGAAGGAACACCTGAGGAAAAAAACCCAAACTGCAAGCATAATAGTGTGAGAACTCTATTTTTAAAGCAGCTGGTCAGGAGTAAAGCAGATGCCACACTGCAGTTAATTCTGCTATGCATTGGATGAAATGAAGAGCAGATATAATGATGAAAAAATAAATCTGTGATATTTTCAGGAATGTTACTGAAATGAAAATGTTGCTTACCTGCTCCTGGTAAAATTGTGTAAATTCTATATTCATGTTTTACAAAAGGAGTAAGCAGTGTACCAGAAACCCATCTGGTACACAAATCCCATCCTCCTAAAAGCTGACTCTAGCCTATGTACAGATAACAAGAAGTTTCTGGTGGATCTGGCAGGAAGCTGGAGACTGGCTTCACAGAGCTACTTGGAAAGAGAAGGAACTTGTAACACCACTTACCTTATTTTGTGCTATAACATATGTGAAAAATACATTACACCTGTGGCTAAATCGAAATCACCAAACGTAGCACTCCAACCTTTGAAGCTCTGCAGTCAGCACAGACTTCTCTCTTTCACATGCATACACAGAAGTATTTCCAATTTGTGATGACTCTGATGTGTACAAAGACACTGATTCCCAGGAGACTTCTGCTGAGCACTCAAAAGAGGTACCTCTTGCTGGCAAGGAGATCAGCATGCAAGGTGTACAGCCCACAAAAGCATTCATTTCCACTAGGTGTGCACCAGCATGTCAGCAATTCGATTCATTGTCTTTCTGCAGTACCGTGGGGAAGAGTTTTTAAGTCAGTAATAGCTGTCAATCTCCCTGTAAGCTAGCTTCCACCAACCAGTTTGATCAATTATTCCAAAGCCACATAAACTATCCCTGGTAGACCACCTTTGGATTCAGAAAAAATATTTTTGCTTAGCAGTTAGTCAGTTAACAGTCAAGATTCTAAGGTGAGACTGAGTAGTTGGTGGGGATTCACAAGTGGAAAGATGAAATCAAGGGTAGAATCTCTCGGGAAATACAAAGAGAAATAGGTAAATAACATTTAATATTAATAGGCCCGAGAGTACTCAAGGCTCAGAGAAATCTGTATTCCAGAAAATCTAACATCATACAGGACAGAATTTTCTTCAATATCTGTCATACACTTTGCTTTCTGACTGCTCACAGAGTAGTGTTAGGCTTAATTCCAATAGTGTATAAAGAGCTGGCATGGTCCTTAATGGAGATTCAAATTACTGAAAACAGATCTCGGACTTGAAAGTGTATTTGCTCATTTTTGAAGTCATAATTTCATTTTAGTATTGCACTGTGCAAGTGCAAGCTTGCATTCGGTGACATTTAAAGAGAGATGTCAACTTATTATACATCATTAAATTCTCATCATCATACTGCTGCATTTGGTCGGGAAATATATGTACAAAATGCCTCATATTCTGAAAATGACCTGTATGTACCTAAGCACAACATCCATTGTCTGGAACTCCTAGATTAATTTTGGGCCAGGAGTTAACTTCTGTGGATTTGTTTCACTCATCTGTTAAAACAAAGTAACAATCAGGCTGCCTAAGTACTTTTTCCAGATATGTTAATGAAGAGGGCTCCAAGCAAGACCTGCTCCTCTTAAAGGGATTAATTTTTATTAAGACTTGTTGGCTCCTCATGCTATAATTCTAATTCCTGTCCTTAGACAACAGCCTGGATATCCTGCATATCTCTAATATCCTGCCTGCTACACCTGTCCTAGTAAATAAGAAACCCTTTTCTAATGAGAACATGGGAAAAATGTTGTCCTCTCCCTAGCGGTTTTTCAGGATTTCAGAAGACTCCCTCCTTCTGTATCAGGACGAACTCAGGACATATTTCTTTTAGGGATGGAGGGAAGGAATAGAAGATAGTGTTTCTGGCCTATGGGTAAGAGCCTTTTTCGTTTTGACTTCTTGCTCCATCATTTTCTCTGCTTTTTTAGGCATGGGCTTTATGCACTGCTATGGAAACTATTCCAGGCTTCTACTCTGTGCTTCTCTCTTGTTCTTCTCTGTTGAAGCTGCTTTGCTTTGCATAAACCTTTAAATATTTATTAAGGCAAGGTTTTGAACCTGAGTTTCCCACATCAGAGAGAAACATTTAAATATCATATGATGGCATCAGCCTTTCCCTTGTTCACTCTCCCCATTTTAATTATACAATGTGGATCTGCTTCAACAGAAAAGTCAGCTTGCAATTAGTCAGTAAGTGAATAACTTGTATTCAAATGGCTTCTCCACATCTCAGCCAGCTGTTCTGGGCTGGGGACTCTTGCAGTGCTAATTGCTTCCTCTCTTTCTTTCTCTCTGCTATTTCAACCAGAATTTCCCATCCTGCTTAAAATATTTCTCAAGGAAAATTTTTGTCAAAGTAGGTGCTTTTCCACTAATTTTCAGATTCAATTAAATCAATCTCTCCTGGTAGAACTCTCTTCATCTATGGAAAACATCTATTGATGCTTAGCAGCCATCATGAGTGTCAGGCACGAGTGGCAATGAGCCCTGCTTCTACCACTGATGAAATCTCAGTCAAGCTATTTCTGTACACATTATCACTCTTCCCATCCACTGGCACTAGGAAAAATATGGATTTAAGGTGCAGAGCTTCTTGGCTATGTAGCCTGAGTGATGGTGTCCCTGCATTAAACCAGAAGTGTGCTGCAACTTGTCCCAAGTATTGAAACATTTTTAAACTTCACCTCCTGGAGTTCTGTGACTATATCTCAACTGACATATAAAAATTAGTCTTTGTATATAAGAAATAGTTTCAAAACCTGATCAGAAGGTAAGCAATAGTATTTAAAAATGTTATGCATTTGTTTTAGTTCTGTAACCTGCTGAGATCTGATTCATTATTTTGGACAACGGTGCTTTGCAGTGTTACCTGAGACAATGGCAGGGTCTAGGCTTTGCTTTCTCTAGTTCTCTCCAGGGTGGACGTATTCTTATTAATCAGCTCCAACATCACAAGTACACAACATAATTCATTTGAGGGTGTTTCAAAATCTTTCAAAGAAATGCTCTGAATAAATGCTCAATATTAAACCTATTAAGTAAATGTGTTATGAGAAGATTTGTTAGTTCCACATATTGAAACTGTGAAATAAAGAAATACATCTAACGAATGCATAAGAAAGCAGGAAAGAAGAGGAATAGCTTCTTCCAGTGGTTATAACTATAATCTTCCATTCACTTACATAAACATGGTTATTTATTACCATGACATACCAGCAAGAGTTACAAAATCGAATGCAATTAGCATAACTCTCTTTCAGTGATGTGCTCTTCACTGTTTTAGAAGATCCTGTCTTTCAGAAGAACTGAAAAATACCACAGGAGTTCATCAAACATGGCAATTAACTGGGCCCTACCCGAAAACATGATCTCTGCCTCTGTTCTGTAAAATTTAACAAGTCAGTCAATTTAACAGACAACTGAGTTCAGAGGGGGCCTAGATGTGTATCTAGACAAAATAATGAAGTTGAGATACAGAAATAGCTTCACAAAACAAAAATTTTCATTGGAGACTTGAGCTATTGATTCCTCCAGTTAAGACTCTTCAAGAGATTTTTCAGAGAAAAGTACTGAGAACGAACCCCTTTGAAAAATCGAATCTTCCTACACTGCCTCAGGTTAGGTGCATAAAAATAATTGGTACTTTTTAAAAGTCCTAGCAAAAATCTCCAGTGAATTTCAGTTAAAAGCACTTGAATCAGACTTAAAGTCACATGGTTTAGGCTTACTTCCAGTTTAGGGACAGGGCTTGAAGATAACAACTTCTTTCATATTCATTCTCTAGTTCTACATATTCATCTAAGAGAAATATTATTAAAAAGGTCTTTTGAATTCAAAATATTAAGGTCCCTTCCAGGCTAAATTGTTCTACAGTTTTGTATACATTCATAGGTATTTAGATCCAAAACAGTAGCAGAAGACCACATAATTACTCTCATTTTTCCAGGGGGGGGCTCCTAAGACTTCGGGAGGTCTGTAATCCAAAGACTCAGTACAAACCCAGGCTTGAAGAAAAGGCAATTTCATCCCAGCTCAGAAAACCTTCCCACGGTTTAAGTCACTACCCTGATGTGCTTTATTCATGCTATTAATACAGTAGATAAAATATCTAAGGAATTCTGAAGGGGATTTGGAAGTAAACGCAGTGTTAATAAAATCCAGAGGAAAAAATATGCTTTAGAAGTGCCAATATCATGTTGGGTAACCATGATATCAGAACTGAAACAGAAATGGATAGGAAAAAGTTAAGGTATCATTCCTGAATATTACAATATATTATCCTTTCTGGATATGTGATTGTCCTTCTTCAGTTATCAGTGGAAATAGAACAGTAAATGAGTGATGCTCAGACACATATTTGCTTTAAAGCAGGTTTGATACATAATTCAAAGTAATGTAGGAATAAGGTCAGATATAGTTATTAAAGTCAAGTATTTTTTGACAGATTGGGCTTCACTTATCTTTCATTAACTGAGATATGATAGCCATTGTCAACAACTGAGAAATGTATGAAACAATTAACCCCTTTTTGGAAACCACTATGCAGCAATGGAAACTCCAAAGGAAAAGGAGATTCACATGATCTCTCAAAAAGAAAACCAACTTGAAAAAGGGAGTCTTGCTGAAAAGTCGCTATTTCTGTCTCTGTGAGTTAAGTACGGAGAGCAGAGGAAAAGGTGGGCTAAAAATCAAAAATAAAGCTGTAAACTAATTTTGGTTTAGCAGAAAACAACTTGAAAGTATGAGCAAGGAAACTGCCTGATGTTTGAATGCTGTGTTCAGAGTGAGAGGACTTTGCACATTTTCTGTTTTAAAAAACCCCAAACCAAGGCTTAACCAGAAACACTCCTGAGTTCTGAAACAAATGTCCATCTCTAAGATGCTTAAGATTAGCATGGTCAATGAGAACAACTTTTCATTATTTGCAATGCACTGGACATGGGTCATAAGCTAGAAAGAAAGGTTATGAAAGAAAGATAGTGACTATTTTAATTAAAAACATGTTTTTTTAATTGGGGCAGAGAGGAAGGAGAGAAAATAAGTTGATAGTTTGCTGTTTTATTTTTTTTCCCGCAATTACTACATCTTTTTTATAGATAAAATCACTCAGGTCTAGAACAGGAAAAGGCACTAAGGAATTATTATTAGCATGGCAATATCACATGAAAAATTTATTTTCAAGGAGGAGAAGCTTTAGGAAGCTTGTTTAGCCTTTGGAAAATCAAAGTGTAAAAGAGTATAAAAGAAGTAATCTATTAAGTCATTGTTATAAACTCCAAGCACAATTAATTTCAATATACCAGTCTGTTCATGTTCATTGAATAAAATCATTCATGCTTAAATATGGTTTTATTTCTCCATTGCAAGAAAAGAAGATAAATGGAACATGCAGTTGCTCCTTGTAGTGCTGTAACATTCATTTTAGTAACACTCTCCTCTAGATGAAAACAGTGTTTTATCACAAAGCCAATGACCGTGTAACATCTTGAGTAATATTCCAAATTTACAAGGTAATTTAAGAATCCCAGAATATAATCAAGATACATCAGTTACAAACTATACCAGGTAGAAAATTAAAATGATTAATCAACGGCCTCTTTTCGTACGTGACAGCTGGGAGGTGCAGATCTTACTTATATGAAATGTATTCCTCCAAAATATGGTTTTCAGCAAACCATAAGGGGGCTTGGATCAAGCACCTGAACAGCAAAGATGCTGAATTCCTACTACCTGTTCCCCAGGAATGTAACCCTGAGCCCACCACCATCCAGTCTCCTGGGAAATGATGTCTTTACTGAAGGTTGAAAAATATATTTCAGCAAATTGCTCTGTTTGATCCAAACCAATTACAAAAAAGAGAATATTATTATTATTATTATTTTTAAAAGAGTAATGGGCTTTAATTCTAGTTTTAAATTTAAAGCAAGAGAAGAAAATTTATCTATGAAACACTGTCATGAGCAGCAAAAAATACAGACATTCACTTTTGGGGGCACTTCTTTTGATTAATAGTCTGGTAAAACTGTGATAGATTCAAATTGTTTCATGTGAACCAAGTAGCATGTTTTGGGGAAAAAGTCGAGATGAAAATCCTGACCAACTTTAGCCCTTTGTATTTATGCCTGTTTTGCAAGAGGTATCTTCAGCATTAAGACAGTATGAGCAGAGGGATGGGTGAAAAAAGGATGGGTGAAAAATCTGCCATTATCCTGTGGCTTTCCTTCAGCACAGCATTATGTTGGCATAGATAGACTGTTCACTAAGTGCTCTTGGGATTGTTGTTGTAGGCCTCTTATTGCAGACTTACACAGATGCTTCTCTTTCTCCATGATAGCAAGTGGAAGCACATAGATCTAAATCTCACAGAGGGATCCTGGCATCACTGGATTTTGTGGAAACTTTCCTAAAAGATGCAGGGCAATATTTTTGAAAAATTATCAGTAGTTCTGATTGTTTTTGACAAGTAAAACTTGTGCAATACTGAGATATTGTAGCAATAGATATCCCAGGAACAGCATAAATTGATGGACAGATAAATAAGAAAAGTGAAGGAAGGAGGTCTTTCCTGGCAACAGTTTATGGAATAGTACTTACAAAAAGTGCATCTTTTCATTTTTCTTAGTCCTGGAAAACAAATAAGGGAAGCTTCCAGTATTAAAAATATGGCTACATTTTGCAGAATTCACTGGAATCTGTAGAGTTTGGGGTTGTGAAGGATCCCTGCGTCAGCAGTTGGGGGATATATATCTGACATCCAAAATACCAGAAGCAGAACTGACTCCAGTATCGGTCTCCACTGATGCTGTACTCTTTGAAACAGAAATATTAAAAAATTAAATTATACAAACAAACAAACAAAAAAACTCTAACCAAACCAAACCAAACAGAAACCACAGGCAAACCTCTGCATGCCTTTTAAGATGAAAGAGTGCTTGAAAGTAATATCCTGTAGAGAAAACACTTGCTTTTACAAAAAAACTCAGCTTTTTGCCTATGAAGGAATGCTACTCTATACAAGACTGACAAATGAGTATCCTTCTTTGGCTTATTTCTTTTCCCTTAACTTTGCTTTTATCTCCTAAGCTCCTCTGAATATCCTACCTGCAACTAATCTTGATCTTAAATTTGGTGGCAAGCCTGTCCCTGGGCACAGGGCAGCGACAGTTACAAAGTGGTGAACAGAATGATGTGCTGCCTTCTGTAGGAATGAAGGAAATCAACAGCCAAAGGAATCAGCACAAGAAGCTGTATAGAAGACAGATCAGGCTCTTATTTCTGTATCATTAAAGATCAAAGGAAAGAACTCAAATGTCAACAACTTTACAAGTACATGCTTAATGCCCTGAAAAGCCAGGAAAATGGGAGCAAGCCAGACCAGGAGAGCATGCAGTGAACATTACTTTACCAGGATCCTGTGTTTTACTTTTGCAGGTCACCTTAGAGCTATGTAGTATAGAGGATTTAAAGCTCTTAAGGAGATTAAGGGTACAAGAGCTGTGAACAAACAAATTTAGGCCACTAAAATCACAATTCTAAATTTTAAAATGTGCATGAGATGATTATGAGTATGAGTTAGTGATTTTTAATTATTTTGTGCAAGTTTTGCATATTCATAAGTCTGCTTGGAGAAGCACACGCTGCATTCTGATGAGCAATGCCATTATCTCACACTCCTAACACAGCCTCAGTGTAGCAGGAGATAAGGTTTCAGGGGCAGGACACGACACTGCAACAGACTCACAGTTTCAAATGTCCACCGCGACACTGGGGACGGATGCGTCCCACAGCCTCAGTTCTAACCACATGTGGCACCTTCTGCTGCTCAGCTCTGGCACACCCGCTCTGCTTCACCTCTGCCCTCTCCAGAGCTGGGAAGCTTTAACCTGCATGAATTCCTCCTACCCAGAATGGCATGAGGAATGGCTCGAGCCAAGTCATGCTTCTGCTTCCCCCACCTCAGCCAGCCTCTGGCAAGTGTCAGAGCTGGAGCATGCAAGGCTCCCAGAGAGGGGCAAGGAATGGAGGAGATATGAACTGTAGCACAGGGATCCCACACTCAGGAGAAAGCTGGAAAGCATATAGGATTTATTATCATGCCCAAGACAACCACAAGGTGAAGTCCCCCATGATGGGATCCTGACTCTTCTCAGACAGCTCAAACTGGTGGGGAGCAGCCACCTAGGGAGGAAGGACACACCTTCCCCACAAAAGACCTTCCTAACATATCTCTGTCAGATAATCTGGTTTCTTTCTTAGTGGCAGTATCATGAAACATTTGTGTGATAACTTTCAGCATTGCTTGGATCAACAGAATTCATTTATTAATAATATTTATCATCAATCTGAAGCAAGGACCCCGACCCAGTTCCGTTTTATTCATGAATAATACTTGTGGTATTATGAAGAAAATACTCTTAAAATCTGAAAATTGGCAATTTTTTTACTCCCATATTTTATCCTGGTCAAAAACTCATTTTTGGTACGACTCTAATAAAGCATTTTTTCAAATATTTTGAAGTGCAAGGGTCTGAAACACTGTTGTCTGTCTAAGAGAACAATTGCATCTCCCTAACGTGAGTAGCCTACTTCTCAATTAGCCTGTAAAAATAAACCTTTCCAGACATCTAGTCACCAGACTCTCAGATGTTTTGCTTGCAACTAGAAATGGATTCATTAAAAAAACAGAAGTAGCTGATATCAAACAGGGATTCTGTTGAAGGCCAGTATTTTTATGAAAAATGTATAAGCTGATATGTACAAGAAAGGAAGGCAGCAGAGGATTGTGCATCTGTAACCAGGGTCAGTATTTGAATCAGGATGAGTATTTGAAGGCATACACAGAATTCCCTATGCTCTACTGCTGCTGCCACCGAATAGTAAAGGACTAGACTGGCTTATCTGGCTTATCTATGTGTTTATACACAGCAAACTAGACACACTTCAGCTCTAAATAATGCATTCACCTTTTTATAAAATTTTACTGGAGCAGAAAAAAAGCCTTGTGGCATGACCTACCAGCAGTATGCACACCACCTTGTTATGAATATGCACAGTTTCTCAGATAATGAAGCCCTAACTATTTAGAGGTTTTTCACATGAAAATCAATGAAAAATGAAGTTTAAATTTCATTTTGAAAGCTCCAAGCATTCATCATTCTTATGAATGCTCCAAGCATTCATTCATAAGAAAATAATAAAAGTACATGGTACCAGTATCATCTCAGTATCATCTTTCTGTCAGATGCTAGTGAACACCTAGAGGAAGGGATATTCCTCTTTACTTCACCACGTTTTCACAGTTATTGGCAGTGAACAACCTTGCTTTCTCATGAAGCTGGAGAAGCATCTAATAGATGCTGTTAAAAGCCAGGCAGAATGCAATAACCATTCATGAATTTGTCTACTCAGATTTTTAGCATATTGACAGATTTTGGCCTCCCAACATTCTTTGACAACATATCCCTATCCCATCACTGAACTGTGTCATACAGAAAAGAGAACTTCCTTTGTGCCTGGTCATAGTGATTTTCAAGTCCATGTGCCCTGAGGACAAATAATCAAACCACTTGCTCATCATTTCCCCCAAGTCATTCATGAATTCAGAGCTACCTCTTCATCTTTTCCTACCATAGAAAAGAAACCACTATCAACAAATCCTTGAATTTTTCAGAAATAAAATAAATGAGGAGACTCACTAGGAACTCTAGGCTAGTAATGTAATGGTCAACAATGTAAGAGGTGATTAGTAGATCTAAACAGACCTTAGGCATTTGCTATCTAGAGTTGTCTAAGAGATGAACTGCTGATGTTTTTCCTATATTGTAACTTCAGACCAAGGCAATTTGGAGTGTATGTATGGGACAGGCCAGCCATAGGCTTTTTTTATCATCTCTTCTAAAAGCAAACTAGAAGACTTGACAGTCTGTAGAAATGATTTCTAACATTACCTTCTCTTCCACTCAAGCATGTATGGGCAATTCATGTGCTTTTCGAGAGAGGAAGGATTAGTATACTTGTGAAAGGAAACACTATCATTTTGCTAATCTCAGGCAAAGCAGATACAGTGGCTGTCATGCTCAGGACATGAAACATCTCTGTGGTCACAGAGAAGTCTTATGCTCAAAATAGCTTGCACATCCTTTGAGGTGTTCTGTGGCAGCAATGATCTCAATACACCAAGCTTTGAACAATTCTGTTGAGCACAACTTCTATGAACAGCGTGGTGGAAACACCCACATGGAAAGGAGAAAGGATTGCAGCACCTCAGCTGGCTGGTCAGTGAGGGGCCCTGAAGAGCACAAGAGCTGGGGCTTACACAGCAGCAACTCAGCAGATGAGGGGCCAAGAGAACACCATCCTCCAAGGCTTCTTGAAGAACACACCAGTGGCATTGCTCTTGGCAAGCAGGGCATTAAAATAACTCCACTGTCCCTAGTGAACAAGCAGCTCTTGACTTCTCTTTGTCTGAGGGCTACTGGGATGAAGGTGTCACAAAGAAGCTTTATCCTAAAATCGAATCCTGCTCAAAGCTCTGAGCTAGTGATAACAAACACTGTGGCAAAACATCCCTGGCATGCTTTAGCAGCTGTAACACACTAGCAGAACAACAACCATGCAGAAACACACTGACATCTCTGATCCCAGGAGCCTTGGTTTCTTCTGGTATTATCACAAGGAGGGCAATTTTTTCATGGAACCCTGTAGAGCACTGCCATTAAGCAATTTCAAAATCATTGGGAGAACCATCACACATGTCAACCATGCTTAATTTAGGGTGATTAATTTAGATTTGGTAAGGCAGATAAAGCATTTTTATTGCAAAACATAACTCATTATGTAACGTGCATATACATTACACACATACTCAGACACTACAAAACGTGTGTAGCATCTAGCTGGGGGAAAACACGTTTTTAGTAAACTAAAAATGCAGATCTAAATTTTAACAGAATGTGCGTTAGGTGAGATCACTGTGTACAGAAGGGTTAAATACCTATTTTCAGTGTGAAATAGTTCATATTTCAAAGTTCACACTTTTCATGTAACCATTGTGTAATAAGATATCTTCTAAAATATTTGCATTCAGACACACTTAATACCTATTTCTGCCCTAGTAATGCCTTGAACATCACAAACATTAATTTATAATTAGGCCCCTGAAGATACTAATTCTAATTTTTTTAAAACAAATGTATTATTTTGCCTAAAAGTTGACTCTGCTATGCTCCCTGAGAATACTACAATTTAAAATACACATATTTTATTATCTGCACCATGTAACCATTTTTGTGTGGCAGTATGTTAGCGCATAAACTATCACATACAATTTATGAGTAGAATTTTAAGGCAAGCTTTCTGTTTAAAGTATGTAGTTCATAGCAAAGACTATATTTATTACAAGATTTAACAACAAGGAAAGAATTTCCATGAGTGTCTAATTTTCAATTTACACAGTAAAAAATACATCTGGAAAGAAACCAAAGGTCTTTGTAAGTTGATTATATGCTAGCCAATGTGAGGCTTTGTTACTTTATAAGAGACTGAAATGAGATTATCTAGAAATTGCCTTCCCTATTTTTTCCAATCTCATCGGAAAGAAATGAAAAAAAGAATATGAAAAACTGGTTAGACTTCCATTTTTAATATAATCGGATGCTGTAAGTCACACAGTAAAATGTCCTGTAGACACAAAGGCAGGAAAATGATGGATTTTCTTTAAGATATGCAACACTTAAAATTTTCTCACTACAGCGTTCAGCTGCTTTACAAGGTTACAGCTAAGCCTAATCCTGATCTGGTTTAGTGAAAGCAGAGCTTCACTAAATTCTGGGGTCTGTAAGGATGTTAAGTGCACTATCAACACAGAGATATGAAAATTGGGAAGAATGTAGAGGTCATTAAATTAATTGGCATCCTATATGCCCACCCTCCAGTATGGAATCGATCCTCATTACCAGGGCTGTGCTTTGTTTCATTTTAAATGGTCCCAGGGATGGGATTTAGTATGTTATCAGCTATTCCCCTGTGAAGGAACCAGACCACTGATTTGGATTACAGTCAGCAGCACTTATATGAGCCTCTGCTTCATTTCAGGGGATTAAAACTCAGTTTCAAAGACAATGAGAAAGAGCCCTTCAAAACATTTCTCATACTGATGACTTGCATAGCAAAGCTGTGGAAGCCTGTATTTATTTGCCTTGGGATGGAACCATGGAGGCAGTAAGCAACTGGAAAGAAGCTCACAAGAAATGCAATGTACAAATTATTTGGAGGCAATCCTCTCTTATCTGTGAAAGAGAAACAGAGAAAACACTCCTCAGATCCCCTAATCCAGACAAACATACACAACGTTTTTGTTTGTTTGTTGTTCTCTCTGCCCTTGTTTCAAACTATGAATGCTCCTTGCAAGGTCAGGGGGAAATTTCATTTCTACACAAAAGGTCATGGACTGGGAGTTCTGGTAAAGAACTGGAAGTAAAAATTTCCTTTTACAGGGTGAACTCTGAAATTTGGTCTATCAGAGTCATCCAATGGTTGGTAGAAAGACCCTGTCTCTTGCTACCCTGTCCATTTTATTTAAATGTACCAGCTCTTCAGCCTTCTACCACCCTCTGCCACCTTTCTCAGCAGCCCAGCTCCTTGGAGATGTGAATATCAGCTCTTTTCTTTTTAACCACTGAGTATCAGATGATCTCTCCTTGAGCAATTCACTTGGACCCTTAATTATTGTGACAACACTTGTTATTTAGAGAGTACTTTCATCTTCAAAGCACTTCACCAACATCAATTAACCCAAATCTAGATTAATTCATCTGACAGTTAATTCGCTATATATCCAGCAATTCCCATAATGGAGAACAAACTAGTGGCTATTAAAGTCATCGGAATGAGTTCACTTGACTTCAACAAATATGGGATCAAGCTCATTTCTTGACTCTCTCTCCTAAATCTTAACTGCAATATGGTATTTTCTTCCCCAGAATCTTCAGCTGCTTTATCAAGAATACAACCAAGGAAAGGCAAGAGAAAAAAAAAGAAAGGAATCTGGAAGATGAGATCACAAACACAGGGAGTTAATCAGGTTTGTTTTAAGGGTGATCTTAAATCTTACACTCCACCTGCACAGAGTTTATGAAGATTGATCAGGTCAGTCCATGACGTGCTCAGACAAATCAGGGTTCCAAACACACTGCTACAATTACTCAATTCAGGAGGCACTCATATCATAAGGCAATTGCTAAATTATAGGTTAACACAAACAGAAAACAGGGTGAGTGGTTGCAGCAAATTCCCCACAGTCACTGTAGACCTTATGAAATAGGCATCTTAAGTTTTTAATAAGTGCCTGTGGTAGCACTTCTCTCTCTCATGGAGAGAGAGCAAGGGGAATATGAAAGAGAAAGGAAAAGAAACATTTACTTGAAATGAAGGTTTGATGGTATTTATGCAAGCAGGTCTCAGAAACTGCCTTTCACAGTGTGTTGTTTAATTTTATAATAATCCTCAAAATAATGCATCATTCTCTCTGAAGACTGTATTAAAACTCCTACGCTCATGAAGCAGTATGAACTTAAACAAATATTTCTCTTAGCTTATTAAATATACACCTCATCCTAATATATAAGCCTATTTTTTTTTCTTTTCACCACCAAGAAGGAACTTTTTATTATCCAAAATTATCAGCTGCACAGTTAGGTCTATAAGAACTTTGCTGAAAATTCACAACACAATAATATCCTTGAAGTGGCTAATAAATAAATATTATTCAGACTATAAAGAAAGATCTGCACTCTCCAAGAGTGAGGCAATTATTCTACACATTCCAGGAAAATGCTCTAACCTAATGAAAAGGAAACAACTTACTGAAAAAGAAATTTGAAAGCATCTTTTGATTCATATTAAAGGCATGTAAAGGTTGAGTCCCCCTTTCTTATTTTTGAACATTTTCTACAAGAAGGACTCCATATGCAAATACCTCTTCAACAACACCAGGGTAAGCAAGCAGAGAATGATTGGCTCCACTGGCATTAATATGGTGAGTAAATTGAAGGGAAAATGCAGAACTGCTTAGTTAATCAAGTATGACTGAAATCACCCAATCAAGTAAATAACCAGTGAGTCTAGCCTGTGCTGTAATTTGTTCTTGGTGCCAGTCTCTTTCTACATGGAATTTAATGCCCAAAGAAAACAGCAACAATAAATGAGCCTTCTCTTATGGAACAGTAAAAAATCCTTCAGTTTGTGCCTATCTAATCATCATTTGACACTGGTTGAATCGCCTTTTAAGCCACATGCTTTTCAAAATCCTGCAGAAATTATTGCTGTTGACCGCAAACTGTATCTTTCCATACTAGTGCTTCAAACACTCTGACAGCTAAACTGTGAAAGAATAAAAGCACTAATGGATTTGTCTGAATGTATTATTCCTTGTATTTTAAGCTTTACTTAGTCTTCTTCAAAGGTTCGGCTCAGTTACTTTCACTAGTGGCCTTCAGAGATTTTCAGATGAGGGTTTATTGAAGGATTAGAGTTTATAATATACCTGTATAAGCAGAGCTGTAGTCAAGTATTAAAGATCACTGAAAACTTATTGATCTAGAGAACACAGCAGCAATAACTCAAAGAATATCAAAATAACCACTGCTATTTGCTTTTCCTTAACTCAGAATGGAGCAGATAATACATTTACAGACCTATAAGAAGCAATTTCTTCCCCTAATGATCCATCATTTTGCATGAAAGAGTCAACACTTTCAAGAAATCAGAAGGAAACAGAAAATTACAACTGTCTGAAGAAGACCCAACATTCCACCCCCAAAAATGCCATAGCAGACACTGGGGAACAGATTATTATTTTAATAAATACTTTTCATGCAATGATTTTAATTAATAAAATTAAAATAAAGTGATTATCTATTTACATGCAGAATAATATCAAGATCTTTATTGTAAGCTGTGGAGCTTCTTCTATTAATATTGCAACAAGGTTCACATTATATAATGGTATCAACAAGGCAGGAGAGGCACTGCATAGATTACTAATTTAAGCAAAGTTCTGGTCTCTCAAGAAGACCTTGTTAACAATGACCTACCAAAAAAAAAGTAGAAAATTCATGGTCTGTGAAAATTCACATTGGAAAGGGACCTATTTATCAAGGTCTCAGTGCGGAAATATACTGAAAGTCACACGACCTTTAAAGTCCTGAGTGCACCTTACTAGGACTAAGAGCATCATAGGTACACTGGGGCTTACAAGCATATGGAAATAGAGTACTCAGCAGAAAACCAAACATAATTCATGTGCGACGACACAGCTCCAACAGATCGAATGGACACAGCCGAGGAAGTCAACTGGACATAAAAGAAAACAGAGAAGAATGGCAGAACCAGGTTTTAACCTCATGAGAAGTGCACAAGAAGAGGCAACCTTCCTGTGGTTACCAAAAGAAAGTAACAGTACTGTCTGGGGGCTTCAGGCTGCAAAGAGCCCTTCATACACACAGAGAGAGGCCTTATAAAGCGATGTATGGGACAGCCCCGGTAACCATGGCTGTGTGCCCCACTCACAACTGCACATGCACAGTTTCATCGGGATCATCCCCTGTAATCTGGGCTGCACAGGGCTGAAACAATAAACAAACTCACAGCAATGATATAGTTGCAACATACAGATTTTTGAAAGGTAGAAAAACATCTAATGGACGTGCTTCTTCTGAAAATTTCCCCTAGGTAGGCGGAAGATGGAAAGAGCTTTCTATACAGATATGACCTGTGCTTCCCACTCTCCTAGCAGCTTATCAGTTTACCTCAGCAACACTTTTACTCCAGCTCTTTTTTGCTTCCTTTCCTACTTTTCCTTGTAAACAGAACTTCTTTTGGGGAGGTTCTCCATGCAACTTCAGCAGAAGATAGAATTATTCTGTGTCATATGCCCTGTTTTGCCTTTGCCTAACCAACACCTTGTTAGGCATTTATTTCCCAAGTATAACAGCACCTAATACCAAAACAAAAAAAGATAATTTTTCTGTGTACATTACCAGGACTCCTCTAGAAAGACTGCAACTACTAGAATGGGCAGGCAGTAGATGATCCCTACCTGAAAATACCCACAACACAATCTGGTACTTCAGATAAACCCTTGACGGCAACTTAACTCACATGCTGAAACCAGATTTGAATGCCAAAGTTTCACAATTTAAAGGACCTTCAGCACAACAGACTTGGATAAAACCTGCCCTCAGAAGAAGTACAATCCTCACTCAGATTTGTCAGTAGTTACTGTTGATTTGAAACTCTTTACATATTAGAAAAGCAATGCACTACTTTTGGATCAAAGAGGTATTTTGTTCACTTCAATGCATACACTAATTGTCTGTCCTGTTAGCATTAAAAGAAGGTATGATTGGCACTGAAGTGTGACCAGACTTCTTGGACGGTTTCAGTATGTGGGAAGAAAAACTCAGTAGGTTCGTAAATCTAATATATCCTTTTCATAATAAAGCCTAGAGCAGCAATAATTGTAATGAAGTTTTACAAGGTGTCCTGAGAGGAATAAAATGTTCATTATTCTCTGCACCACAGCTAAATAAAGCAAAATTAGTGTTTTCTTTAAAAGCCTATAAGGAATTCAAATTACCAGACTTTGTAAAGAATGCTAGCAAAAGACTTTTGAGGCAGATCCTAACTATTGGTTGCTTTGATTTTAGTGACTTGACTTATCTTTCTAAACAGACATTTTAAACCAGAAAGTTTCAAACGCCCAGACAGTGTAAAGACTGCTTTGGATGCAAGACTTATGAAGAGCAAATTTCCTGTACGTTGAACTTTCTTTGGGTTGTTTTAGGGTACTTTTCCCATGTTAATCCTCATTCCCCATAACAAAAATCTGACCAGTAAATTCAGAACCCATGTGATTTCAGTGGCAGAGATGAAGGGCCAGGACTCCAGGGTTCCAAATAGCCTACAGAGGCAAACCAAAGGTAGTCACAATTGCAAGGTGTCTGCAGTTAAGAATTTCACCAAGCTGGTAGTTCCCTCCGAGCCCTTCTGGTGCCTCTTTAAGCCTTAACTTAGATTATGCTTTCCAGAGCATGTTAAAAACTAACAGCAGGAAGAGACACAAAACTACCCAGCCTTATGCAATTACTGTTCACAGTGATCAAACAATCTTGGCAAGAAGCTGGTGCTCAGCAAGGCAGCTGGAATACACTAAATCTCCCCCCCATTAAATAAGGCACAGGGAACTCTTCCACCACTTAGCAGTAACATATTGCTATATATTTTATGAAGTGAAACAAAGCAACTGAAGTCAAATGTTCCAAAATACGGTAATGCAGAGAGTGGAATGCTCAGTCAATCAAAGTAAAATTAAAGTAAATCAAAGTATAAACATTCATACAGTGCTATACCAGTCACAGACACTTCATCTCTCTAATTCTTATCATTTTCACTCTTCTGTCCTAGCTGCCATCCAATTCCTAGGTTATAGACCACATAGAAAAGAAGCAAATGATTATCTGACAAGTATTATATGCTATCTCTCAAATACAACTGATTTGGGTAGCTGCTCTACCATAACAGCCTTCTCTTACACGCACCAAAAGTTATAAAGGATCTGAATTTGAAATAAGTATCAAGCTTTTTTTTTATTTTACAACCATAATTAGTTTTAAAATATTCCTGTACTCATGAATGATCCGATGCAAATCTTAGTACTTTTAGATTTACTGCAAATGACTGAACTGTAGCCTCAGGCAAATACTCAGGTATCTAAAGCAGGTCTACAAATACTTGCATACACAAACGAAAAACACGTATTCTCCCAAAAAAAGGTAAAAAAAAGACTGTCTTGAAAATTCTCAATAGGTTCACAAGACCCATGGCTTTTGCCCTGGTTTTCTTCTTCAGCCATTCTTTCACTGACTTTCCCCATATCTTCTCTACAGGCAGTCCTAAGGGACTACTCTTGTTCCTCTTCACTTCTCCCTTTTCAGCCTCTCTTTTGGTAGTTCATCTGCACACAATTTTGACTACTGTCTCTGCTCATAGCTCAAAAGACCACCTTTATTCCCAGACCCATCTTTGCCTGCCCATACTGAAATCTGAGCCTTTCTCATACCTTCTCACCTCAATTTCAAAGAGACAAGAGCATTTTTCTCCCTGCAGAACCTCATTCCTCTACCCTTATGGACTTGCCACTTGTTCTCACATTCGAGACTTCACAATTTTGTTTGCTTCTCTTCCTAGGTTTTCTCACCTAAGTGATTTAAAGGCCACATGTGATGAAGGCAGTGCTGTGCTAATTCTGCTTTTCATTTCAGTAGCAGAAATCTGATCCATCTCTTGTCTCAAATTTATATGTTGTTCCATAATAACAGGGCAAACCACAATCCAATCATTCATAAGACTGCTTTTTGCCCTTTCCACTCATCTGTGACATGTATTGTAACATATCCACACCAGCATTTTATTTTTTCTATCTGCATAGCACATCCTGCAGCATCCTAAGCGAAAAATGACAACACCCCTTCTGCAGGATTTTGCAGCTATAATGATGAAAGAAGAAATGCTGGCAGTGACAAAATAAAATTCTATTAGGCAATTTGGCACAGTAAGAAAAAAAAATAGTCATACTTTCAGGTTCAATATCCTTTCATCAGGTCTAAGAGTCTGAATAGACACTGGGGACCAGTGCTCTTTGTTTGATGTTGTTTAATTTAGTATTAGCCTTAAAGCTGATCAGAAGATATAAACAATCATATAAAGCCTTGATTTAAGCCAAATTAGCCAAAAGAAGATGATTTTTTCTACACAAAGCTCCAAGTTCCCAATCATCTGTCTTTCCCTTGACTAGAAACACTTTCATTACTATGGCACATGACTCTTTGTGGCCATCCTATTCTTCAAGTATAATAACAAATCTCTTATTTCAGTGTTTCTTTTACAGGAGGCCTCCAGATACAGAAGTGAGAAAATAGTAGTTAAAATTGTGGTAGGGCTGCCACTTCCCATGAATATACTTTCACCAGTTAAATGATGATGGAGTCAAATTATCCAACTGATTGGGAAAAACAGTCCCATTATTTTTTGAGGTTACTGCAAGAAATATAGAGCATAATCTACTGATTACAGTGGATTACCACTTCTCTGCATCCTTAATTTGATTATGGTAATCATAACGCAGCTGTGTGATCATCTTTTCCATCAAAGAAGATGGAAGTGCAGAATAGCAATCTACAGTTGAAGAAGAGGGACCAACTTTTGTTTTCTATGAATAAAACTATTTAAAAAATAGGAATTACTTCTGACCTTTAGCCTGCGATCCTGGTCTCCACTGCACAGAGAATTTACAGACACTTTAAAAGTCTTCCATGCTGGATTTAAGTTATTCATCACAACCTGTGAGTGAAAAGAAGAAAGAGAACCCTTAACATTTCCACATCTCTCAGCAGAATGCTAACAAGAGCCACAATTCTCAATATAGTACATTCACCAGCAAGAGAAGGAAGCAGAGCTCAGCTGGCGTTTTCAGAACTACATCCATGGGATATGAGCCCTTGAGCAACCTGCAGTTTGCAACACTCCTCCTCTGGAAAGCCCTCAAAAGGCACAAGTGGGAAATGGACCTATACATACCCACAGATCATGCTACAAACATTGCTCCAGCACTGCCACGCCTCAGTGGGAGATAATTCACAAGGGGAAGGTTGTACTACTGAACTGGAAGCCATGGAATAGAGACGCAGAACTGGGCAATGGGGATGGGCAACCTCAATTTACAGGCACACAGTTTGCCCTGCTAAGAAAACTTTATGGAATCCATAACAGCCTTATAACCCCTAACACCTGCCACAGCTCCACCCTAAACACCTAAATGCCGTTTCTAAAGACAGTGCCAGTCATTACCACAGAGCAGTAATGTCACTGGGTCATAAGAAACAAATGTAAAGCACTCAGATTACAATCCCTTTAGCACCAGCAACCTGGGAGGAGGTGGGGAAGAAGCAACATAGTATTAATGGGAAAACACGATACAGCCTGTAGCCTGGTTTTGGCTAAATCTAATATTTATATCTCCTGACCTTCCAAACAGAGTATCTGCCAGTTTAATTGGATTTGGATCTTTGGCTTCAGTATCATCTTCCTTTACCATAAGGTGCATAAGTCAAGACCTGATGCCCATTAGTTAATAATTATACTAGAGTATAACACTAGGAAATGTTTTTAAACGTGGGTGTTTGCACACCACATTTAAAAACACTTCCCTTTGTGACACAGGAAGCATAAACTATGGCTCCTGACAACTCACCTGTGTCCTTGGAAAATAAACTCAACTCTATTCCTTACCTCAGTCCTGTGAACAAGTTGTTGGGTTGCATCATCATTCACCCGAAAAATCTCCAGAAAAGGATCAGATTTGCTGAAAAAATCCTAAAATAAAATATAGGACAGGTTACTCTTGAGGCTCCTTTTTCTTTGAGCTTTTCAGGCACAATGCACTGGTGCTTTCTTGACTGCTAATGAAAAGGAAGAGCCAGCGCAGTATTAGTGAGACCTCTTGGTGTTTCTCAGCAATATTTCATTCTTGTCCTTTTCCCACAAGGATTCCCATAGCACGGTTGTTGTTCTCAGTTTGCCTATTTAATCATGGCACACAGAACTCTAAAATATCCTTATACAACTTCTTCCCTTCTCACACCCAGCTCAGTTCCCTGAGGATTAGCTCCGTCATCCCCCTAGCTTGTTTCTTTCTGTCTCCATACCTGTTTGGTCTTTTGACATCAGTTTTCTAATGCATTGCACTTTGAAGCATATTCCACAGTGGGGTTGAATTTCACACTGTTCAGGTACCCTCTCAAAACAGAAGTTAATTGGCCAAGACGCTGTGCTACTACCAACTAACACAAGATGGATTAGAGATGGTTAGAGAAGCAAGTCCTCTTCAGGGTGTGGTAACATGGCCCATGCTAAGATGACAAACAGAGCAGAGTAATGCAGTAAATAACTTGGTATCTCTAGGCGAATCCGTGAGACACTGTTGTTCACATTCACACACTGCAGAACACCCTCTCCTAGTCTGGCATCCAGCTAACAACCCTGAACTTTCTTACACAAACATAAATTCAGATGCTTTCTATAGTGCTGCTTCAGTTTGGCCACAACCTCTTTTGTTTCAATTTATTCTGGACATGCTGGCTGGGGGGGACAGAAGAGTAACTGGCTGTTAACCCTCCACAACTGGAGGGGGAAGCTTCAAATTTCTAACTGTGCAATGCTGAAAGAACAGGATTTAAATGCGCTAAGCCTATTTTCTGTAGTTTCAAGTCCCTTCTTCATTTTCTTCTTCAAAAGAGCCACAGGATTAACTCTGTGTATATGAATATTCTTCTCTACAGGACATATCCAAAACCACAGACTTCCATGTCAGTCTGGGGAAGTGAGAAATTCTGTTTGCTCTCCAAGTGTTTCTATGATAGTGTTAGTGTAAAAATTACTCTAATATATATATAATTCTACAAATTTCTCCTCACCAAACATCCACCATACTAGCTGCATAGTCATTGGTTTGGGAACAGCTTTGGATAAGATGCTAGCCAAAGTCTGGGCTTGGTAAAATTTATTTTTGGGACATTTTTATGATTCCACAGCTTCAAAACAAACAAAGAATTCAGGTGTTTGAAACAGGACACCTGAATTTGAATGTCTGGAGAAAAAAATTAGTCCCTATGGACCACAAAGCAAGGCTCAAGGAACCTAAAGTCTTGTCCTACAAATGACATAATGTTGGGTTCAGAGTGCTCTTCTGTCGTTGATCTGCTTCTTTACTTTCTAGAGAAAACTTAACGGCACATTTAGCAACTGGTGCAAAGTACATAAATATTTATCCGTTAAATACTATCATGGGGAGCATGGAACAACAAAGCTGTATGTTTGGCACTTTGTTCCAGCTACATGGTAAACAGGACATTTTATATCAAACTGAAAAACCAGTGCAAAATTCAACTAAGTAACTCTAGAGTTTGCCTCAAGGCCCTGATGTAGATTCAGTATCTGGACTCCAATCTAAACTTAAAACTGCTAATATGTAGGGGGTTTTGGTGATGAAATTCTGCCAGATTACCAGTACATAGCAGAGAGAACAAGCAGAGAGAGAGAGTGTTGGTTTAATAATAGTGACATGAAAATCCAGACCACATAGGGTTAAAAAAGATTGAGCTGCCTCTTCTCGCACATAAGCATTCTGATGGAAGCTGAGAAGAAGCTTAATGTTAACAGTTTCTTTATCAAACACAAATTTGATAAGTTATTTGAAAGAAAATACCTCAAAATGATACATCCAAAGACGACACTCTGGAGTGCAAAAGAATTCAGAAAGGAAGCCAAGATTTCATTTAAGGCTCAAAATATAGTGTCATTCCTAGCTGAGTATCATAAAGCTACAACAGCACATCGGCACAAAGGAAATAATTTTTAATACCTGGTTTTAACTACCAAGGTAATACCACATAAAGGGAAAGATACAAGTGCCTTATATCACTCCTCCTTCAATGCAAAAACAAAGCCTAATTACTTTCAGAACGGAGGTACAAACAAAAAAATCCTTCTATATTGAAAGTGTTTTGTAAGAAGTAAAAAATGATAAGCTGAAGAAACATTTGCTTTCACAATTAACACTTCTTTGGTTGTTATGCTGAATCTAATAGCTTTGCATTATCTCACAAGAATACCATCTGAAAGAAGAATAGCAGCAATATATTGTGTTATTTTAATATGATTTAAATGATTAATGTAATATATTTGCTAGTGGTATAATGCACATCGTTCTTCCAGGATGTGCAGCACTTACACAGTGATAACACAAGTACATGGCCTAAACTTAAAAAATTTAGATAGATCTGTTTCTAAGAACCTACTTTGACACATTTTTAGTAGATTAATTTTCAGAGCACAACAATTCATAAAATTCAGGTTTGGGGATCAAGTCAAAGATCCCTTAAAAAAGGGCTGAAGCAGCCAAAAGACTAAAACTTT
The DNA here is from genome assembly GCF_017639235.1 of Corvus kubaryi. Taxonomy (NCBI): domain Eukaryota; kingdom Metazoa; phylum Chordata; class Aves; order Passeriformes; family Corvidae; genus Corvus; species Corvus kubaryi. Next base: position 15,833,077 of record NW_024581137.1, on the reverse strand, counting down.
GAATACTATTCAACAGCTAAACAGGGCATTTGAGGATTTTTTTTGGTAGTAGTCTAACTACTACTACGGAACTATGTATAAAAGCAATATTAGCTTGTATTTTGCAGATATTTGCTGGAGAATCTTTCCCAAACAATGGTAACTGCTTCTCTCAGAAGAGAATTTTGCCTGCCTCAGTGCTCATAATTTATTATAGCTATCATAAAAAATGTAGCTGCTTGTTATGGTAATTGTGACACAGCTATTAATGCAATAAAACCTTTACAAAAGTTATTGTTCCACGGTGAAGTATTCTCAGTGGATCTCTTGAAACAAAGAGGTGCCATTTAAGCTGACAGGGTTTCAATAAAACATGAAAATGCAGTTATACCTTCCAAATAAGCACTGTAATAAAAAATATAATGGTTATTTCTGCTAAGTCAGTTAACTAAAGGAAACTCTCACATCTGTCATTTTCCTATAATTTTTCACTGAATGTTTCAGCCACTCCAGTAGAAAAAATGATTAGGCTTGTTTTGTAGCTTCTCTAAAATTCTTGCAGTTTTATGTCAAGAGAGTAAAAAACATGCAACAAACATATCCTGCCTGTTATATCATAGCAACAATTTCTGTTTAATTTTCCAAAAATGTGTTGTCCACATATTTTTCTTTATTGTAGGAAATGCGTACACTTAAGGTCACCAATCTGGATCCTCTTTCAAGGATCTTCTTTAAGGAATGAAGGAAGAATATTCCTGTCCATTCAAGATGGTAATGGATGGAAATAATTTTTTTTTTTTTAATCCTGTCAGCATATACCTGATGTCCCCCCACCCCTTCCTTTATTCACAAGTTGTGAGACATTAGGATTCTATTTGTCTTCTGCCACTCCCACAGCTAGTGCATGAGCCTCATGGCTAACAAAGGTGACCCCATAGCAGAGCATGAGTGACTGCTTCCAGAGGCTTCTTCTGTCTTTCAGGAGACTCCAAGGCCAGTTTCAACCCTCAGTTGGTTTCTCTGACGTTACATCTCTACTCAGATGTTCACTTCTCTGAGTAGGGAGAGGCATACAAAACCATGCTTAGGATTTTACAAAATGGGATCTTCTCAATTCTTTGATTTTTTTTTCCTTTTTGTGACATCAGAGCACTCATTTTTTTCACCAATGGCTGAACTATGCAATTTAAGTAATTTCAAACCTTAATAAAAATAATTACTAATAGTACCTTGCATTTAATGATGTCAAAGTTCATTATAAGCCATACACTTTTCTTACAGAAGAAGTAAACCAAGCTTCAGCGAGGTTTAGAGCTACACCTTTAGCTGGAGGAAACTGAAAGACTTCTTTCAACGCAATAGGCTTCCAGAGATTTGCATCATTTGAAGACAGGAATTTGGATTCAGGTAAGACATGATGAGTCACTGCTTGACTTGCACACTGCATCATCCAGGAATTTTTTATTAGATGAAGCCCACTTTGACTGGACATGTTAAAATGGCAAAAATGACAATACTGTCGCAACATTTCAGACTGATCCCTCTCACCTTATCCCCATAAAGTGTTTCAATCACTCTCAAACTGTTGCCCAGACAACACTGATCTGGCTTGGAATTGCTCTCTGGCAGTATCCTTTTAATTTATACCAACAAGTGCTAGAAGCCTAATATTTAAAGCAGATTAGAGTTTGCATTTGTGGAAAAGCAATGACTAAATACAGTCTTATTGTGTTGTTCATGTCCTTTCCTTTTTCCTAGATGTAACAGCATATGGAACAGGAAGAAACTTGTGTACAAGTCTGGGAATTACTTCTACAGATATCTGTCTAAAGAAAGGTTGTTAAGTTTACATTTTGACACCTAAATAAATTATGCAACTCAAAACCACTAAGACTTCAGCAACTCTGAAAGAAAAAAGTAATTTATCTTTCAGATGAGAAGCAAATTCACATCCTGATCATTTATGATTGTTAATGATCCTGAGCACAGTAAAATTTTATATGTTTTATCAAGTTTATTTTAAAGTTATATGCCAGTACTATTTATCTTTCTGTGTACTTTCTGCTTGCCTGAGATTTTCCAGTAGTTTCAACTGAAAATATTTTTCGTAAGTTACAACGCAATTTTGAAAACCTGATGTATATGTATCCAAAAGTAGTCTTGCTGATTTGATTTTAAGCTACTCACAGGTCAGATGTTTACAAGAACACACTTGGGGCATCACAAACCTAAACCTTTGCATAGTCCTGCCATATGCTTCTAATTAGAAGCACTTTCATATAAAAGAAGGGACTGTATACCTCAAAGAATTCTATGCCTGCTATTACACTGAAATAACAGAGAGTGGTACAAACAGTCATCAGGTTTTCTTGGGCTGTGGGTTGTTTGAGATGCTTATTATAAGTAAATGCTAAACAATAACAGATCTTTTCAGAAAGAGATACTCCTTACAAAGTTGAGTAGTGTTTGAGTCAGTGGAGAGTTTTCTTCCTGAAGAGGAAAAAAGTTTTTAACAAACATGCAAGTCTTTTTCTCACATTTGAGCTACATTTTGTTGAACAAAACATGTATCATGACTGAGCTGTTACAAAGTTTTCTAGCTGTATTTTAGAAAACTTCAACGATAACATCATTGACTACTTACAGAAAGTTCACTTCTCTAAACACTTCTGATCTGTGGCATTTTACATAATTAAATTGTCTTGGTTGTAGTGTAATTAACTTGTCTTGGTTTTAATTAGATTCCCTTGAGTTTTTTTTTTTAATTACTTCGCAACTCAAGGAAAGCCTCATTGTGAACATTCATCTGAAAACCCTGATGTGTTTAATAACACAAGGCAAAAATATATGTCATGGAAAATCTCATCAAATTATATTTGCAGGCATTCTTATATCTTTCAGAAAGGTTAATATCAAGCAGCTTACCTTGTCATCCAATTTCCGTGCACTGAATGAAAGTTCAACGTAGTCATCATTGCCAGACAATTCCTCAGCGATCACCTAAATGGAAAGCTACATTTGAGCTGTGCATGGTGTAATGGAAGGGGAGAACGACGCCATTTTTCAGTGTGTGAAGACTGCAGACCCCATTTAGGAAACTGAAGTGTGCAACAAGTTAATGTGTTTCTCTTTGCTGTCAGGAAGGGCATCACCTCGGTCAGCCCAGAAACCTGAATCACTTTGTGTCATGTGACTATGCCTTGTCAATCACCTGTCAATGGACAGACATCAACATCCACCAGGCATCCCTTTCCTCTGACCAAGTACTCCTCCACAGAGTGGAAAACAGAGAATTCCACAATCTCACAGTGTCCAAGGGGACAAAAAATGCTCTACAAGAGTTGTATTACTTGGGTCTAAAGCCCAATTATTTTTATGCTGCTTCAGCATCATTTGGCAAGATAAATGAAAAAAGGAGTGAAGTCACCTGGTATTAGTTGTCACAAAAGGCACATCTACAGCAGGAAAGTTCTCCTGGTATAATTTTTCTACAACTGGCAAAACAATTTGCTGTAGATGGAGTGAGAAGCAATGTAATTCTAAAATAATGCAGCATGATTCTTTCAGATGGTGTAAGCTATGTCAATAATGATGCCAGTCACTGTGCTATGCAACATTAAAAAAACCCAAAAAAACCAACTAAACTAGTTTCCTAAGTAAGCCATTTAACCAAACCTGGGATTTCTCAGTGAAAAATATTCTTTGAAACAAACCACATTATATTCTATTTGACAGCTTTAAAACTTTTTTCCCTGTTGTACATCTTCTCCCCAGGTATTAAATCTCCCAAAAGAACCTATTTCTTGGGTGTTTTATGTACATTACCACACACACAGCAGTCATGCCAGCTTCCCAGAGAGGCTGTGTCTCCATCATTTGAAGTCCTTGGGGAGCTGCAGGGACACCCCAACAACTTGTCAAACTGGCTTGGCAGCAGCTACCAACTGCACCCCAAAACATCAACCCGTCAGAGGTGCATATAGCACCTCTTGTGAACCTATTTCAGAAAGGGCAGCAGCTGCCAGAGGCAAGAGACACAAAGGAAGGAGAGGTAGGAGGCCTGTGAGACCACCCTAAAGAAGATCCAGGAGGAGGCATGGAGAAAGGAATGCTGTGGGGACACAGCTGGAGATTCACTCTTTGAAGGAAGTGCTCCATGCTGGAGGAGGCACCTCTGAGTGTGTATACCCTCAGGTAAGGCACATGCTGGAGCAGAGATGCCCCTGAAGGGTCTGTGGCCTGCGTGTAAGCCCAGAGCAGAGCTAAGAAAATGAGTGAAAAAAACCTCAAATAGCAGCAAAAAAAATATCACTGTTTTCTGATCCTGACCTGTGTCACACAGCACCTCATCAAAGGGACTGAGCACAACATGAAGTGAAGGCAAAGGGAGTGAAGACCATGAAGGAGGCAGGAGAGGTGTCAGAAGTGGAGTACAGGGAAAGGGTAGGAAAAGTATTTTCCCTAAGAGGATTTTTTTTGTCTAATTTGTTTCTCTGTAGTTAAAACTTTACTTTGACTGGCAATTAATAAAATTAAGTAAAATTCCCTGAGTTGAGACCATTCTGGCTGTGACACCTCACAGCAATGAGCTGTGGTGTTTCTCCATGCAAAATACTCGCAGTCACACAGAGGCGCAGATGCTTAACTGGGCATTAAAGTACCATCACACAGGCACATATGTGGTGTGTAACATCTTCCAGGCAAACATCAGCTTGCTGGAAATTTGGCCCATAGAGTCTGACACATTTCTCTTCCATGTAGTCTGATGGTTTAAAAGATCTGGTTAGGCTGTGTATGACCAACAGTGCTCTGGAATTTGCACACCAAATTTCGCAAGTATTTTTAACTGAAAATAATGAACCCACTCTTATAAAGGTTTACAGACTTCTGGCTGGAGAAGATGAACAATGTTCTGTTTCTTCCCACAGCCATATTATAAGATTGTGTGGATGAGGCATTACACAGTTAAAGGGCTAATAAAATTCCAGCAAAACTTGCTAAGATAGGAACTTTCAAAATCCTATGAAAACTCATAATTCACTACACTGAATGAGTTAGGAAACTAGTATTTCTAACTTCCATACTTGACAGACACATGGTATGTCCCTAGATCCAGAAATAATGATAAATAATCAGTTTTAAATTATTCTGTTGAGACAAAAAACTTTTCACACAGTATTTTTTGTCTGGGTTCCGTTTTCTCCCATTCAAGTAAAGTCAACTTGCTCTTTAGTATTGCTGGCCAGAAGCCAAAGCATGTAATTAAGGTCCATATTTCATGGTTATCATCCAGTGTGAGGCCAGCAGGGACTATTTACTCATTTTCTCTCATCTTCTGTTTAACACAGTGATTTAATTTTTGCCAGAACACTCCACTAACAAGCCTAATAATTTTAGTTGTACTAGAGCATTTATGTTTTCACAAGACAAAACTCTTTGGTGTTCCTCAAAGAAGAACAGAAGGGAGGTCCAGAACACCACAGGGATGGGCGAGATGAAGTATGCCTGGTTTATCCCAGCAGGCAAACCACACCAAGTTATTTAGGGAACAAAACTCTTTCCTGGTTCTATTCAGCCAGATGAGTGGGGAACTCCTTTCCAACCCCAGACCAAAACCAAGTTTACTGTATGCATTTAAGCAAATCAATTCCCAGCCAAGCACCAAGGAAGACATCTAAGAAATCAAACTCCCTGGGCTCTCAAAAAGTATCTCATAGCCTGCTGTCTCTTTTGTGGCTGAAGGCAGAAAAAATATCCAAACAATCAAGCCAGAAGAAATCCATCTGGCAAATCGCACATTAAGGGAAAAATTCCTTCTCAATCTCATGATGCAACAGAGCAGAGATCCCCAAAGCAGAATCTTTTATTATAGCCTTCATCTTAATGCAGAGCTGCAAATGTCACAAGCATGCCAGGTTCAGCGCAGACAAGATTGATCTCCCAAGCAAGCCAGCACAGAAAAAGAGAGGTAATACACTAATTTTCAGATTTCAGGATACACATGGGGCTATAACAATCCAGTTCTTAGTTGCATTACAACACATCTAAAACTAATCTCATCAAAATTTTTTTTTCCCTTTCTTTTTTCCTAAGAAACTTGAAAAAGCCCAAGGGAAAAGAAAGATGAGGCTCCTTCACGTCTCAAGGCAGGTAAAAATTCTGCAGGTTCCAGTCCTTCAACTAAAAGTATTCAAGCAGCAGAAGTTACTTGCTGTCATCCAAGTACCTTAAAAGTACTAGTAGTAAGTATTGTGGCTTATGTACAAATCATACATTATTTGTTGCCATTTCCTTGAAACAAGCATTTGTTAGAAACAGTACCAGTCGTCAAATAAACAATTTAAATACATTTCTCAGTCAAGGGTTGTTCTGATGGCTTAGCAGGATGCTTTTAGAGAGAATTAGTCACATTAGATATTTCTAAATAATTGGAAAACAAAAGCATATTTAAGACTGACTTACTGTTATAGATGACTTTCCTGCTGTGTTGCCATGTTTGAGTAAGGACTTGGAGAGCTTCCTCTGAGAAACAATCTGCACAAAAATAAAAACAAAGGGAAAAATAAGTAGAATGTGTAGTAAATACATGGTTTATTGTGATTTCAATCTTATGTTGCTTTTTTTTTTCTTTTTTTCTTTTCATATCAAGGTGCTTTCTCAATCCATGATCGGAGTTAACACAGTAAGACCACAACCAACAGGAAAGGTCCCCCAGGAAGCCTGCACAGGATGCAATGGAGGGACAAAACAAGCAGCTGGGGTGAAGCAGAATGGGGAGAACACAATTCACTGCATCAAACAGAATAGTGAGAAACACATAGCATTTCCTTAATATTGCAATGATGGTGACAGAGGACAGAAGTAAGATTTAAGCAGACTTAAAAGACAATAAGAAGAGAGCTGTACACAGCAAATCTATCAGATACCTCCAAAACTCATTTATTTTTATAGGAAACTGAAGTCCATTTAAAATGAGAAGGCATTTATTCTATTTCAAAATATCAGCAACTCTAAATTCAGGGAAGAAGCAAGCAAGCTGCCCCATATTCCAGTTCCAAAATCATCTCCTTTGCTTACCAGGTACCAGATCTCCCCTAGAACTCAGCAAAATGAACTTGGTCATTAACCAAATTATAAATGTTCTTCAAATAAATGGCATCAGAGGAACCCTGACAAAAGATGTTATTTTCCATATCAATAATAACTAGCATTTTCTTACGATTTTGAAACATTTAAAACCAGACCAGCAAAAGTATTAGAAAAGGAATAAACCTTACAATAATGCAGAACTGCTAAGCTATAGTGATGACCCAGTGTGTTAGTCACTAGTAAAGTTAATACTATATGAATTTATTTATTTTTTAATTGGAAAACTTCCAAATGTAGACAGATGTAAAGGTAACTCAAACACTGCTTAGAAATCACAGTATTATTTGTAATCTGACAAAACTGTAGTAGGATTGTGCTGTGCAGATACTGAGCAAAAGATTGATTGTGTCCTAAGAAAAACCCTAACCTCTTGAAAGTGGCTTTTCTACTAGTAGTAGTCCTTTCCACCTTTCCACATCCAACAGTACTTGGACAACTTCATCCAGACAGCTGATGGAAATGATCCACAAATAGACTTCTTTGGCAAAATATGCCGAAATACTAGTTGTAAAAGAAAGGTAATCACAAAGTGACAAGGAGAGTTCCAAGCCCTCAATGAGAGTCCTGGACATCATACATATTTCAGCAATAAACCACATCAGTAGGTCATGGCCAGAACTGGAGGAGTGTGAGTAATGCAAAGTTGCAGCCAGGCAAAAAAGGTGCTGTGAGACAGGAGTGAATTGGATGCACATGCTAGCCTAACATCACTGTGGAGAAACATGTTTGGCCCATCAATTTGCTGAACTGAACAGAAAAGCAAAAGCTGCGCCTCAGATTATCCTCAGCTACAGTTGCAATACAAGCAGCAAGACAGAAGCAAGTTTTAAACAGGTTTTAAATGTGAGATAGGAGAACCACCATATGACAGGACAGCACATCTGGAATCACCGTGACCAGCTTCTTGTTCCTATTGCAGTTATAGCTGACAGGGGTGTGTCTAATCAGTTCTTAAAGACATCCAGAGGCAGAGGGAAACACACTTTCCTCTGGAAATTTATTACTGTATTCATTATCCTTACGTAAATGTATTTTCCTAACAGCTAATCCAATTCTCTGCAATTTAAGTCCATTACTTCTATCTAATGCACCATGAATAGGTGAAACAATCTTTTTTCCTTTTTTTGGGCAATCTTTGTATCTGAAGACTATTACCAACTCCCCACAGTCTTCTTTACTACCTGACCTGAGTTTGTCCTATCTTTCCTTCTTGACCAAATTTCCTAGCCCTCAAACCATTCTCTCTGCTCTTTGATGAGCCTTCATGGACTGGCTCATAAACACTCCAAGAATAATGCTCAAAATTGGGCATAATAGCCCTGGTCCTTCCCATGAGAAGCAAGAAGAGCTTTTCATTGCAAGGCTGATACACTCCAGAATAACATTTACCTTATTTTAAGACCATGGTACTGTTAACTAATGTTCATAATAGGACCATTTCAGATTGCCAGCTGCATTTTTGCAGCTGGCTATTACTTAAATGAATAATTTGACACTCCTTTTTGGACTGCCTTCCATAATGCCATCTGTTGCCAACATCTCACTCAATTTTCCAAACTAACTTTTGGATTTCAACTCTAGTGTTGGCCAGTGGCAGCAACAGACAGAACTACAAGTAAGATGACAGTATTGCTAGGATTTAGAAGTTCTTTTTCTTCCCTAGAATCTTGGAAATACTGTTTGCTGTGACCTTTTAAATCATCCCTACATCTATTTTCTTGCCATCTAAACAGGTTCAAGTACAAATCATTACACTTCTGTGAACTGTGAGATGCAATTTAAAAAATCGTGTTTGAGATTCTCAGATAGGAGGCAATACAGAAATATGACAGATTATTCTTAATACATAATTAAATTATGAGTTCTGTACCAGCCAGATAATGAATTATGGCAGCTGAGGAGCAGGGTCCATTTATCTCCATGGGCTCTCCCTCCTTCCCCAAGATGCACAGGCAACTTTGTAAAATACATTAAATTTTTCCAATGAAAGCTGTGGGTGTTGTCTACTAGAAACCTGTCCAGACATCTTACATATAGATAGCCATGGTATGAGAAAGAACTTGGGTGGGAACCCATCCTTCAGCAGCCTCCTTTAGAGACAGCAGGACTTCTCCCCCTGAGCTACCCAAACTTTTCCAGCTCCCTTTGCTGCCTTCCAAAGGGTCACAGCTTTCATGAGGCGTTGCACAGCTTGGGAGCTCCTGTGCAGGTGGCAGATAGACGGCTCGCAGTTCCAGAGGGGATAATTTACTCTGACGTTCTCATTAGCAGACTGCATTAGTAACACTCGCTCTCTAAGCCAGAAGCATCGTTCTGACCCAGTGAGCTCTCTGCACATGTGAATATGGGTATTTGGGTGCAAGTGTTTACCAGCTGTTAATTAAGTGGCCACTAAGAACAATCCTCCATCTGGCAACAATGTGCCAACATCACTGCCTCAAACGGTAATTGTAATTGCAATAACTGTAAAGAAGTCTATTTTCCATAGCAGTAAATTGACTTTTTTGTTCATGCACTGTACAAAATAGTTCTCACTGGTTAAAAGAACGACTTCTATGGAAGCTGCCATCAATTACCTATCACATTTCTGTTAACATCTCAATGCAAATCTTCTGAACATTATTATACAAAGCATTTGCTGACCTGATTGTCAAACAGCAAATCCTAAACAATGATAACTTGAGGGACTAGCAAGCATTAGTCTTAGTTCAGAGTTACAGAGACAGCTGAGCTAGCAAAATGTCTTAGAAGAAAGTAATTGACCATAGGTCTTTCATTTGTCAGGAGTCTTCATCTTGACCCTGACTTCAAAACCTTGCAATTTAAAACTCCTGCTTCAGAGAAAAAAGTTTCATCCAAAACTGATGGGAAGAAGTGCAGAAAGTAAATGTCTCTCTTCTTTCTAAAACACAAATATTAGAACTGAGTTCAGCCCTAGTAAACCTCAATTACATTTCCAGAACATGCATTTTCATGAACATTTTATTAGAAAAATGACCTACCAGTGAACAAAAGGATGTAGAAAATGGTCCTTGTTGAGGCTGGAATAATTTTCTTCTTTGTAGATGGTACAGGCTGTGTTTTGGATTTAGTATGAGAATAATGTTGATAACACACTGACGTTTTGGTTGTTGCTAGTAGTGCTTTACTCTGTATCAAGGACCTTTCAGTTTCCCATGCTTTGCCAGAGAGGAGGTGCACAAAAAGCCAGGAGGGAGGATAGCCAGGATGGCTGACGTGAACGAGCCAAAGGATATTTCATACTGTACACTGCCATGTTCAGTATATAAACTGGGGAGAGTTGGCTGAGAGCTGCTGATTGCTGCTAAGGGATGGGCTGGGCATCAGTCATCAGGTGGTAACTGATTGTACTATGTATCACTTCCTTCTCTTGGGTTTTACTTTCCTCTCTCCCTCTCCTTTTCATTACAGGTATTGTTATAATAAATAAAATTTTATTTCAATTATTAAACTGTTCTTATCTCAACCCATGAAGTTTGTCTTTTCTTTCTGATTCTCCTCCCCACTGTGGCAGGGATGGGGCAAGGCGGGTGTAAACAAGCAACTGCATGGTGCTTAGTTGCCAGCTGGGGTTAAACAACAACAATGCTTTTTAGTGCTCAGTGTGCCTCTCATACAAAGACCAGACCTCAGAGATTTAAGAGGTGAGACTAAGAGAAGTGAAGTCAAGTTCATTTTCAGCTACATACAAACTACTACCCAGTTCTGGCCTAAGAGCACCACATGTCCAATAAAACATCATACTGAATGTGTTTGCACAAGGTGGAAATAAGAACAGAATGTAAAAGCCACTGCTCCATTTCTGAGAGGAAGGATATGGATATGAAGTTACTCTTGTTTATCAAATATCCAACCATCTCAACAGAACATCATCTCAACTAGATTTCTGGTCTGCAGTGATAAGGGATGTCAGCCCTGTGGTGAGATGGAAGTGAGAAATTCCCTTTGAGATGATCTTAATTTTCCTTATTACATACAAGCCCTTACAGGTTAACGACAGACGCTCAATATTACTGTAGAGAAATCTGGATTCACATCTCCATTTGATCCTACTTCCAATTTAGAATACCTAAAAGAGGCTTTGCACTTTTTTTTTTCCATTATTTTGAAAGTATGAACAGATGCAAAACTCTAGATAAAAGCACCAAGGCACTGACACCAGCTGTGTACCGAGCATTGCTCAGCAGTCACTGAGAGACAAGGAATCTGATGAAGGTTTGCTCTCTCCTATGCCTGAGTCGTGACTAATCAGCATTGTGTAAGATGAGATGTGAAATATAATGACTTGTTTTACCTGGCTTGTTTAAGAAACTTCTAAAATACCTTTCTCTAGGTGGTCCTTTCTTAACCAAATATAGGGATAACTTTCAAAAATACCATACAGAATTCCCAACACTCATAAATTGAGTGGAAAACAAGATTTCAATATGGCTTTTTAACCAGGTTATTTCAACAGCATTGATTCAGCTTGCAAGGTACCACCCTGAGCCAGAGGTCAAGTGTTGCAAATTCTTTATTTGGATTGTCTTCTTCTGCACACTGGACTTTCTTACAGGAACCCCAAATTTAGTTATTTACACAGACAGATTAAGCACGAATTTCCCTCAATCACAATAGTACACAACTTGAAGAAGTCTTTGTATCTCTTCCTTGCTAGCTGGGATAGCCAGAGAACTAACTTTTATTTCCTAGCACCTCTGTGTTAATTCTTGTCCCAGATGTGTTATTCCTGTTATATGGACTTTCATAGTTGCTCAGCTTTCTTCTAGCCAACCTAACTCTTTTCAGGACTGCAAAGAGCACCTAGGCACAGTTTAATAGCATTTTTCCCTTGATCCAAATGCCTTTTACACAGACTGAATCTTCATGATCAAATACATTAAAGTGCAGAGCCCTTGGTGGTAAACATACCTGGATCCTGGAGAAGCAATCTCCCCCCAAACAGCAGTGGTACATACAGAAACAGAGTGTTTTTCTAACAGCATCCCCTAGAACCATGTTGATATATCAAGGAAAGAAAAGTAGAGATCGTACTCTTTCAAAAAAACATGTCTCAAATCTTTCACCAACCCTTATGTCATTGTTTAACCCCAGCCAGCTGCTAAGCCCCACACAGTCACTGCTTTACTCCACCCCAGCGAGATAGGGGAGAGAATGAGAGAAGTGATAAAAACTCATCGGTTGAGACAGTAACAATTTAATAGGTAAAGCAACTGGTATCTTGCCAAGTTTGGGTGGGGATTTTAACATATATAATTAAAATGACTTGACTATATTCACAAAATCCTTTTAATCCTTGATGCACAGCAAGGGAAGGATTCTGTGGTAGATAAAACTTGGGACATAACCATATCAAAAGTATTTGCCAGTTATGCCACATGTCTCTTAAGCTCCTCCCTTCTAGCATAAAAGTACAACCTTTAAAGCACTTTTTTTCACTGTTACAAAGCCTCCCAAATGAAGGACAGCAATACTTTCATGATATTGCTGTAAGTGGAATGATGCAACCAGAGTGACTAGACAAATGATTGGAGATTTAACATTTGTAAAATGTATTCTGAAGCTTGTAAATTAAAATATTAGTGCACTCTTACTATAATCCACTCAAGTCAGATACTGTTACGCCTCTAAACACCCACAAACATAATGTCAGACCTTAATGGCATTTCACCTGTACAGGTGAATAATGAAAGAAACCACAGGGAGCAGAAGTAACTCTGCCTCACAGTGTAAAAACTCTTTCTCCTACTTCATGCATTGCTCTTTAGCCTGGTTTGTGACAAAGCATGATTTATACAACTCTGATGTGCTTGTGTTTATCTTGCTATCTATCCCCCAGCTGCTTTTGAACCCACCAAATAATTTTTGTGAATGGTGGCACATAGTTGCAGATGCACCAAGCACACTACATTTCAACATGAAGAGAGACCAGAGGTTACGTAAATGCTGGTGACCGCACTCCACTCTCATGGACAAAAAGGTTTGGGGAATGCATCACAGATACCGAGAAATCACTTCAAGAGAACGAGTTCAGATGTACAGGTCTCCAGTGAAGAAAGTTTCGTTCTGTCTAACTGCTCACAGAATTCTTGTTCCTTGGTAGAGCCAGTTTTAGTGCTATAATTATCCTCTCTGTACATATGATTCTTTCTGTACCATACTCACCATTCTTCAAGATTTCTTTTGTTTGCTATAGTATTGTTCAGCTCAAAGTCTATTTACAGCTGAATTATACCTCTCCCTTTGTTAAAGACCTGTACCTGAAAATAGTCAATCAAAACAGAACACTGAGAAAAAAAGATACGTCTATCACAAGAGGAATAATGTTATTACAGGAAATATCTTATCAATAGCTTAAAAGGTCTTTGAATTTAATTAGTGTGTAGAGTAGCAGCCCTTTTAGAATTAGTCATAATAATATCTCGTGATAATAGCAAACTAAATTTTAAATTACTTTTCTAAAGACTGCTACAGTAATTCATACTAAAAGATAAAGCATGCAAAAACAAAGCAGTACAAACTGTGCAAGAAATTTCATTAACTATAGCAAGATTCATCTAGAACAGAAAATCTTGCAGCTTCAGAGATCATGCTGCAATGGCAAACCAAGAGCATCCTGCAGATAACTGAGGTGCTGAAAGGGTTAGGCAAAGTTAGGGAGAGTACTGTGTTCATTATTTGCTTCTGCTCTGAGTCAGTGCGGGTAGAAAATGACATTCACATCTAATAAAATACATTATTCATCCCACTAATGAATTGAGTAACTTCATTTGGAGGAGATCAAAGGCCAAGTATTTAAAGGTACCTAGATACCTAAGGAGGCACACAGACATCTAATGAGATTTAGGAATTCAAATACCTTGAAAAAACTGGTCCTGTGTCTTTTGCACCACAGAAGCCATCAACAGTCTGTTAAACAAATATTCTCCTGCGACCTGTTTCAGTTTAATTAATTCAGGTGCAATCATGACTCTTTTAGCCTTTCTCTAATTCAAGAGCAAGGGGATTTGCAATGGCTGAAATTGAACTAATAATCAGTCATCTTTTTCAAGTGCATAATCTGCTCATGACATATATTATTAAAAGCACATGAGAAACAATTATGCTCATTACCAAGAAGGAAGATTTTCAATCCAATTTGTACACAAATGTGTGTATGGGTAATTTTAAGTCTCAGAATAATACTTGAAAATGTTCTTGACAGGAAAAGATTTCCATCTCTGCAGTTCTCTTCTGTTACTAGTTGAGCAAATAACAGAGTAACAATATTTTAACACTTCTGTAAATTAAAAGAAACTAAACAAGGAATGGAATCCCAAATTTGAAAATAGCAAAGTCCAGCCATGGTTAAGTAATGGAAGAAAAGCCACAAAAGCTATTCCCACAAAATATGTCACAGAGAATAACCCAACCCACAGAGCTGGGGTGGTTCACAGCATTTAAGAAATAAAAACTTCACTGGTTCCCACAATTTAATGACGTTGCATGCACAGCTGAGCAGTAATTAAGAATGTCTTGGCAATGTGAGTTTGTTTAGTTCTCATCAGAAAATGGCTATTCATTGAAATAGTTTTCGTGAAAAGAACAGACTAAAATTTCTGGGTGAAACTTCAGAGATAAAAAGTCTTTCTAAGCCACCCACCTGATACTTATTTACTGTGTGGTTAAGAAGTTAACTTTGGGTATTAGAAAGTTTGAGCCCTTACTGTACTAAATGATGCAATTTCAATGTTCTATAAAATTAATGGAATATAAATCTGAATGGTTCCAATAACAGAGCTTTAGAAGCTCATGACATATGAAGGCACTAACATATAAGCAGAATAGGACATGGATTTGGGGTTTTGCTGTCTGTATTGGGTTCATTTCCCCACAGCAGCCCTCACAGGTCTGTGCTGTGCATTGGTAGCTGGAAAGGTGTTGATAACACACCAGGGTTTGGCTACTGCTGAGCAGGGCTGGCACAGCATCAGTACTGTCTCTCAACATTTCCCCCTCATCAGGGGGCTGGGGATGAGGAAGATCCTGGGAGGCCAGCTCACCCAAATTAACAAAAGGGATATTCTACACCATGCACCCCAGTCAAGGTCAAACCACCACACTACCACTGTTGAATACCACGAAAATCAGACTGTTAAATTTCTGACTGTGCTTTTCCATCTAATATTTTTCCTCACTGTTTTTTTTTCACATACATAAACCTATCAAATAAAAATCAATCTATCTCCTGACATTCAAACAATCACAGATTTTGTGAGCCAAAAAGCAACAGAAATACAAAACCCTCAGTGATTACATGGGGATTCAGTTGGAGGTGATTAGTCTGGGTGAATGGAGTGCCTGAAGACTTTTCCTAGGAACAAGGAAGAGGCAAGAGAAAAACAAAGAGAAAAGAGAAAGGGAAGAATCTACTCTCCATAGTTACAGACAACATCCATAAAACCATGACCAGGCATAAACTGATTCATAGCATCTAAAGCACCTGTAGGACAGCAAGAAGTCACCTTTACAGAGGGACACCCCAACTAAAATATTACTGGTTGTGATTTCACTGCCTATCACTACAAAGCTGTGCAGGTGCCTCCGTTTGCCAGTGCCAGTGCAAAGAAGAGCAACTATTTAGAGTGAATCAAAGAGTTAGAAGATTAGTGGGCAGATGCACAGCCTGATGGAGCGTCCCAAGCCATTTCTGCTGAAGCAGAAATCACAATGCCAAACCACTGCTCTACCACAACACTCCCACTCCAACCAATGAGAGCTGTCATCTACAGCAGCAGCTCAAGAAGGCTGATATTACTGCCTTCCTCCCTAAGCAAGACCAGCTAAAACTAAGTCATCTCTGCTCTGGTTATTTTTACTTTGCAAATCCAGGCTTTCTTTTGCCACTTGAAAGCTACTAAAAGTGTTTGCAAATGTTTCCACGTGATACAGGAGTGAGGGCTCATTATGACTCTGCTTACGCAGAGGAAGCCATCACCATTGTGAGGGTGCCAAACACTAGGACAAAACCCAGAGAGGCTGTGATAGCTTCATCCTTGGAGACATTCAAGACTGGACTAGACAAGCCCCTGAGCAATCTGCTCTAATCCGTTTTGAGCAGCAGATTGAACTGGAGACTCCAGGGATACCTCTTCACTTAAATTACTTTATGATTTGAACAGGAAGAGTACACATTCCCAAATGTCTATGCCGCTTCCTTTTGTGGTACTTCAAGTAAGCCCCACTAAGGATTTGTTCCAGACACACCACCTGGAGCAATGCATCCAGTTTTGGGTCTCCAGAAGAGTGCCATGGAGCGGTGGTCAGAGGGCTGGAGCACCTCTCCTCATGGAGACAGGCTGAGAGAGTTGGGGTTCAGCCTGGAGAAGAGAAGGTTCTGGGGCAACCTCAGAGCACCTTCCCATACCTAAAGGGGGCTACAAGAGAGATGGAAAGGGACTTCTTACAAAAGCATGGAGTGACAGGACAAGGGGTGATGACTTTAAACTGAAAGAGAGTGGATTTAGACTAGATATTAGAACTAATTTCACTATGAGGGTGGTGACCCATTGGAACAGGTTGCCCAGAGAAGTTGTGGATGCCCCATTGCTGGAAGTGTTCAACGCCAGGACGGATGAGGCTTGGAGCAACCTGGTCTAGTGGAAGGTGTCCCTGCCCATGGCATGGGAGTTGGAATTAGATGGTCTTTAAGGACCTTTCCAACCAAACCCTGTTGGGATTCTATGAATCTGATTTCACAAATATGCTCCCACTTAAGAATAATTCTTGTGAGGTTACAAGCAAAACACATACAGTTTCCTTGCTTAAATAGCTACCATATGACTGTACAACTTAATTGTTACACCCTGGTATTATTAGATATTAGTTTTATGCATTTAATTAGAAATAAAATGCAAAATGAAATATAATAACATATTTTTAAAAAGTACAGTTTTTAGCTATGCACCTTAACCTACCATTTAACAATGTCACTTTAATTAAACAATTTAACAATTAAACTGTAGAGAATTTGTTAATATTCTGCCAATCTGCACATTACCAGGACACTCAAGAAGCTGGGAAACTGAAAGAGCCTTTCTCAGTAGAAGGAACAGCATTGTAGTACTTAAAAACACACACAAAAATCCCCCCATAACACCTCACACTAAGCCTCCTCCTGTCAAACCCTTCAAGAGATAATCTGCTATTGTTTTGTTTGAAAGGGTGACTTTTAAGTGTGATGGACCAAACAAATCACTTTGAGGAAATGTCTCTATTTAGCATGCTGATATTTATGTAACTACACTCATCAGGTATCTATCTATAACCATTTGTTCTACTGTGTTTAAATGCTGTGGCACTGGAAATTCCTGTTGACAAATCTGCTCTTCACATCCAGGTATGACTGACTGCATGCCAGGATGCTGCCAACCACAGTATTTACCAGCAGAGGCACAGAATTCACTTGTCCTGGCAAGAGCAGTATAAATAAATCCTGCTGAAAATCCAGTGGGATGTCTCTGAACAGTGTATGGCTCAGGATCTAACAACCTATAAGCCACTGACTTTATCACACTCCTGGAACACAGATTTATTAAAACATTTGGAAGGAGATTAGGGACACCTTCCAAAGGAACCCATTTTTCGTCATTTGCACCAAGACCCCAAATTTCTGACAAACAAATACCTATTGGGTAGGCTACATGTGGGACTGAGATCAGAATAAAGAGAAAAGACACTCCTCTCTGTGAGCTTACTGTATAATTGTGCTATTGTCTTTCCCAGCATTTATTATTCCTACTAATTTTGGTTTGAATACAAGTATTACATGATTTGGGTAAACATGCAGGTTTACCACACATCTAAGTGATGATCTACAAACAGGTACAGGTAGCAGTGAATCTCTTAGAGATCAACTATTAGGTAATAGAGAGAGCAATAGAAGTAATAGAGATTACTATTAGGTAATAGAGCAATAGAAGTTGACACTTTTATGGGGGGTGGGAAGGGCATCAGTCTTTCAGAGTATGCCTAAAAATCTACAACCTTCCTGGATGTCTCAGACAAGACCTACTTGCAATGGGAAAGTGAGTTGGGAAGCAGGTACACACTCTCACACAAAATTCTCTTTTATTCAGGCATTAAAGTAATGTAGAAAAGCAAACTCATGTCAAAATTATCTCAAGAAAAGCCATGGGTCTATTATCATCATTAAAAAAATGTTGTAATTACAACATACAGCTAAGCAAGACTGTAAAGCTCCATATGTACAGCCTGTGCTGCAGGATTTTCACAAAGGCTTTACTTGGATGACAATTCCAGTGCTACTATTTTGGGGGGGGATTTAAAATCAGTTTTAAATTGAAAAAAGGTTAAAAACTAGAAAAGGGGGGGAGGGAACACCACTAAAAAAAGTCTAAGTACAGAGTCCTCCAGGCTACATTACTATGAACAGAATTCACACTGTTATTTTTTCTTGGTTACCATTAAAATCACACTGCAACCAACCCAGCTGTGTGCTATTTATAGAGATCAAATCATTATAAAGACATTTATGCTACAGGCAGCAGCAGTGACATTTTTTCCCCCTTCTTTTTCAAGCCAATTAAGTGAGAAGAACATTATAATAACATTTTGCTTTGTTTCCCATTCCCCTTGGTGTTATAGGATGGCTTATTTTCATTGATTAAGACCACAGGAATTCTGTCAAAAGGAACAGACTTTATAGTGCACTGTAAATATCCAAAATACCAGCATCTTTATTTTGAGCTTCCAATTTAGTAAATACATATATTTCATATTATTTCTCTGTCTGAGAGGACTTTTCCTCATCCAGCATGTTTGGCACAATAGCTTTGGTAAGAAAATCAAAGTGATTCAGGTGTGGTGGGGCTGAGGGAGGAGCAACAAAAGGTGAGAAGACAGGAAACAAAAGCATTGCAAAATCTTCCATGACAAGCTATCATGTTCAGAATACAAACTTATGTGGAAGCACTGCAAAGGAGAATCTAAACAAAAGCCTTCCTGCTCTTGGCACACAAGTTACCACAGCATGGAAAGCAAATTTATATTCAGCTCAGTGAAACTTGGCATTGCCATTATGGACAGAGCAGCAATCTGTGTTGTGAAACCGTGCATGACAAAAACTTTGCGAGTCTGAAATAAACTATGATACCTGGGACCCTGTAGGGTGCTACCAGTCAGCAGTATGGGAATGCACTACAGAGTTGGCTCTGATGACCTCTAGATATTGATCTTGTGGGTAGGACTCGTCACCCTTAAGTTTAGTAATCGAAAAAGTTAAGTATCTCCCCTAAGCCAGCTGTCTAGACTCTCTTGACAACTTATGAGGAAAGACGGGTATCTCCTGAAGACAATTTATCCTAATCTATGATAGGTGTCTCAGAATGAATCAATTGTTGGAACTGTCTGTTTCTCTCCACTGAACCAAAGATGGAAATCAGAAGAGTAACTTAGTCTAGACACCTAACTTTTGGATGACTGAGAGTCAGGGAGATGAATCCAACCCTATCTCTCTATTTGCCACATCACGAGGCACTACCTCATGAGAATAAAGTATATTTTTAAGTGTTTCTTGGACTTGGAACTTGCTGTAAATCCCATATAATGTTAGGAACAACAACTTTCTCCTAAATCAGTCTATTTTCCAATGCTGGTCTAATGAGCATCAGCTTTCACTGTCCAAGGCCAATCACTGATGCTCCATTTCCTATAAGCACTGGCTGACTTGAAGCTGTACTACAGTAGTAAAACAAACCAGCAGAAGTTGTCAGTTACCCCATTCAAAGCACTGATGAAGAATTTCGCCATGAATGACAAATCTCACCCATCAGTCAGTCAACAAAGCAACATATTTCATATATATATACAAAAAAATGAGCAACGAAGGGGGAAAATGGCAGTGACACTTACTTGTCCAAGAGTGCACTCCATGCCACCGAGAAAATCTGCTTCCTTCAGCCCGTTGTGATTGCTGCTAATGTCATGGACTTCAAACCGCAATCGCTGCACCTCTTCAAAATAGAAGTCCACCGTGAACAGCTTGGAGAAGACGGGATTTATACAGGTTCGAATCACTTCTGTCCTGTCAACCTGTCAATTCAAAAAAGAGGTCACATGAGTGGCTTCTCTTTCTGCCATTGATGGACAACCATGAGCTCCTCAAATACACTGTGCTCATTTATCAGGACTGACAGCTGGGACTGTGACCACAGACAGTCCTGTTTGTACTGTCAGCAGCAGCTGCTGTTTCTGTGCTGGGCTGACCAAAAACACAAGATAAGGCCACCTTCCCTTGCCTCTCCCTTCCAGCAAGTCTTTGGCAGAATAACTGAGAAACAAACTATAGAATAAATACAGAATTTACACCTCCAGCAGTACCCATCCATCAGTACAAAACAGCAGCAACTAAACTAAGCATCAAACTAAATGGAAAAGAGAGTAACACCACCAATAATAACTCATTTCAGACAATTTGCATGATTAAGAAGTGGAGAACTGGATCCACAGCAACATCTTTTCTTAAAAGTATATAAATTTTTCCATGCTGCTAAGCTGCATCCCAAGAATCTGATGGGTTGTACTGTTTATTCCTACCTCTGAGTCTTAAAACTTCTAAAGAAACGTCATTAAATCTATATTGTTATTTCTTTTTTAAAAAAGTGTTCATAGAGTACTTTCTAGTTCTCTTAAAATGTAGTACTTGGGTTTCCTACTTTTGAAATAGGCCTTTGCTATTTTTCATTATGATGCATCATTGGTGACAACGTAAGCAATGAAGCAATTTCCTTTTTTCCGCTCTCTTTGCCCTGGCACAGAAAAAAACTTAATAATTCTGTAAGATTAAAGGAACTGATCCTGAAATGAAGTAGGACTTGGGCACATCAGTCACTAGATAGGAGGTGGCTGGTGTGCCATGGAACAGACAAATTAAATTGCTCAGAGGAAGAGTGATGAGATCCTTTGTCTGATTCCTGATCAGGAACATCTGTTGTGCAAAAAATGACAGCCGCTTGCTTCACTTTTCAGAGCTTATAATGCATTAGCCTTGCTAGTAGTTATCGGCAAGGACGCAAAGAGTCAAGTAAATCAAAAGCAGGAGAAAAAATGAACAGTTCCTGGTAGAACATTTATTTTACTGCTCATCAAAGGTGTCGGATTGACAGCTCTGACAGTTGAAATCCTTTAGCAAGTCATCAAACAGATGCTACCAGTCACGGAATAGACCCAAACCAGTGTTACCATTGCTGCCTTCTCACACAGCTGTGTCAATGTGCTCTGACTATGCCAGAATGAAACCATCACAAAAAGGAAAGCAACCTTACTTACAAATTCATTCTTAATGTATTTGCTTAGACTAGCTGAAAATGATGGGTTTGGTATCAGTCATCAAAAGAATAATAAGAATAATGTAAGGTGAGAAAGGATACCAGCTACCTTCGTTCAGATGCTGGTCTATCTCAAAAATTTTTGTTATCTCCACTAGCAATCAGTATGACTCCACCATTACTGCTACAAGGAGAAATACTTCTTATGTCAGATAACGATGACTAATCAGTTCACTGAGACGCTCCTGAGATCTCTTCTAAGTGAAAAGTGATTTGTTTCACTTGCAGAAGAGTGGTCATTTCATGAACTAGTGCTTCAGCAGACCCAATAATCAAAACATTTAAATGACTGCTTTTACATTTTTCTTCATAGCCATAGCAATCTGCTGAACTCATTCTTTGCAAGTGCATAAACTGTTAAGTGGCATCATTTTAATTGCTTCATTGGTACAGCAGATCTCAGGCAGTAACTGAAGTTTCTGTTATTGTTTCACTTCATCTCTTCCTTTCTGCTGGAAAGGGTTCTCCACTGTGAAATACATCAAGATTTACACTTGCACTCAACACAGGTTAAATACGTGGCTGCTCAAGGGAGTAAAGTGCCTGAAAATGGAGGCACCGGTCTGCACACAGGGACATTAAGAATTTCAGTCTCACACAGAGATAAGACATTGTTTGCTTTTTCCAGTCTGTGATTGACTGACATCCTTCCCTTGACAGACACCATACTGAAATATAGCCATTTCACTGAATTTCCCCAGTCTTCCCACATTATTGAGATGATATATCAAGCCAGCATGTCAGAGCATGGGATTACGTGAGAAAAATCTGTATAGAAAGAAGCAATGCCAACAGCTCCACAAGCAATAGAAAATTCTTTGTGCCTCTCTCAGCCATCAGCAACAACATTAACCCCTATTAGTCTACCTTGTGTCCAGTCTGCTTAGTCAGCATGTTTCACTGTTACCCTAGTCCTTGGCTAGAAAGTCTGGAAGGGTCCTCAGCATGGGAAGCCCAGCTCCATTCCCTGGCTTTGGTTACTGCACAGCAGGGCTAAGCACTGATAACCAGCTGAAGTGACTCGTGATGAAGAAGCAGTGGCAAACAGAACAGCTCAAAAAATTACCCAACTCTCATGGAACACCCTGGTTGAAAGATGCTTTATAAACACAAGGTATAATCTCCACTTGACTCCTGCCACTTTTTAAAGGTTGTTCTTTCTTGAGTACTCCTGCTCTCACATTCAATCATAAAGCCTTAATGCTCTCTTTAGAAATGCTGGATAAGCATGAAACCTTAATGAAAACTGGTGGAAATATTATTGCTAAGTGCAGTTTCATGCTGATAACCATCAAAAAGCTCATGATCTACAGGGCTGCAGACACTTAAAAAAAACCCCAAAACAAACAAACAAAAAAAAACCCCAAACCAAACAAACAAAAACCCCCAAAAACCCAACAAAAAAACCTGACCTGGTTTTAACCACGAGTTATCCTAATACCTGCAGGACCTGTTTCATTTCAATCAAAATACAGTGTCATCCTCCATGCTGACCCAAAACACAGGTTCACAGCAGTCTGACAAGATGTCAGCCTCAAGCCATATGCCCTTAATCCTGCTGTCACCCAAAATTACTTGCAGTACTTCCACTTATATGGATGATGAAGGCTCAAATGCTTAAAGAAAACACAGTTTAGCTTTGCCCAGCCTCATTATTGAGCACTCAGGAAGTTACAACTTCTCAGCATGAATGTTTTCCAAAACATAATGAAGAACACTAAATCTCCATTACTTTTGGGGACGACAACTTTAAAGTCCAACAACAGTATGTTGTAAGCAAGTGGAACTACACTTTTGGTCTTGTTGCAGAAAACCGTAATCCTGACAACAGGCAGGTTTTTCAACACGACATGGACAGGGGTCATGTCCACAGCTTTAGGATTTGCTGATGCCTGACATATGAGCCATCTGTTATTTTGGGACTTTGCTAGAACAAGGAATTTCTCCAACTCACTGAAGCAGAACAAATTTTCAAAAGAAACAATTGACAGCTACATGCACCTTCGGGCTGTGTCAAGAGGTAAAACTGACCTTAAAAAGAGCAGTGTTCATCTGACACCATGATCCGAACATCTGCTTCATGGTGCAGCTTCACCTGCACTTTCCCTTCAAGGACAATTTAAACAGAGAAAAGGACTTGCATCTTCACCTCCTGGGACGGACTCACACTGCTTTCCCTCTTCATCTCTTTAGGTCCTTGTCACTTCACAGAAGGTGGCGCCCTGCTGAGTAGCCAGGATTACTTGGCAGGCCCATCTGGATGCAGCCACCCTGTGAGCTTCCCCTTGGGGAACTATGAATGACATACAAACACCAAAGTTGGCAACCACAGTGCAGAGTGCCATCTCAACAGCAGGAATTAAAATATAGGAAAGAAAACGGGCCTTCTGAATCCTCTTGTCAAACTTGCAGGGAGTTGGAAGCTGGGTTTGAAAGCTGTTTTCTTTCTGTACTGTTGACATGGACGGACAGTTGCCAGAAATGTTTGCCTGTCTCCCTGTTTACTCACCATCACTGCTGAAGAACTGCAAAACTGTCTTTGCAGTCAAATAGCATCAAATTAAAGAAGGCACAAAGGACAGAAGAACAAATACTAAAATTCAGGCTTTTTATTCTGTTTATATCTTTTGTCTGTGACCTGTTGAAAAGCAGTGAGCTTTGCAGAACTGCAGAGCTTTGCATGTGATAAACACGGTATCTTCAGTGAGGAAACAGTTCCTCATCCTAGAAAAAAATTCACTGACAAAGAAGTAATTCAATGGTTGAAGTATGGGTTGAGGATCTCCACTCCATCTTTCACCACTAGTTGAGAAGTGAAGCCGAGGGAAAAGATCCAGTCTGAGGGGGATTTATCTTCTTCTATCAAAATTAGATGAAGTATAAGCTATTGCATATACAAGGATGAACAAGGATTATGTAGAAGCTTAGTGTCACCTGGTATCTCAGGCTTTTAAGTGATCATAAAAACAACTTTCTCATGATGTCCTTGGGAACCAGGAAAATGGGGAATTGTCTACAGGGCCCAAAGCTCTGCACCTCAAGGCCATGCTTCCACGTTTAGCACAAATCTGTTATGTGGAGAACTCCATGTCCCACACAGATAATTGGCACCTACCTGCTCTCCACTGTATTTCTAGCAAACATGCAACTAGCAGAAAAGAAACACATCTTCACTGGTTGTTTCTTGCCATCTTTGAGGTGAAGAGCAGCCAAGGGCCATGAAGAATTCACTGTGTTCTCACCAAAAGGACAATTTGGGGGGGGGGGGGAATTTTAATCAGGTTCATGAAATAGCACAGCAATGATACAGCTGCCTCATGAACTAAGGAAGATCTCTGGTCTACAGAACTATGGTCTGAAAATGTATACAGGTGCTGCAGTTCCTTCAGTGTTTGTAGAAATCTAGTTGAAGAGCCATAAAAATGCAAATTCCATTAAATAGAGAATGTGTGTGCCACCACAATGTGTTTTTTGGTGGCTGTTACATTTTTAGCAATTTCTTAGTCCAACAAATTGACCCACCACTCCCTATACATTGTACAGGCCATCAAGGGAAAACCAACAGGTTCTATTTTCTGTAGAAGTCATTATAAAATGCTGATTAAATCTGGTAGAATCACATTTGTCAGCTGAGATGAAAAAAAGTACAGAGGTGAAGAGGTAGCATTATTTTTAGGTCACCTGAATTTTAACAAGACTGAAAATTTCCATGATACAGTACCTTACCTGAGAATTTGATACCAAGCAGAAAGCAATTTGCACTTTGCTTGGTGGTTTCTGAGAGTCATTAATATATTTTTTATTATTAACAGTGCTTTCACAGCATCACATTTCTATCCCACAAATGATAAGTTATTGCAAAGGTCACCATAATTTATAGCCCTTGTTTTGAGTTTAATTGATGATTGAAAACAGTGGAAAGAAATTAGCAGATCTTTAATTCTTTTCAGACTATAGAGCTCAAGGCTGAGCAAAATCTTCTCAATGTCAGCAGAAACCTTTTGCCTCAGGCTGGCTTGAAGAGAAGCACTTAATGTGAATGGTCTAAAAATTATTTACAATTAATTTATTTTATTTGTGTATCTATATAAGTATTAGATAGCTTGTAAACCTCCAAGTCACAACCACAAAGACCTGCTTTCCAGCACTGGAAAACTAACATATAGAAACAGCCCAGACAATTGAAATTACAGGAAAACTAGGATTATTATTTCTTAGTTGGAAAGTTCTTCATTAAGAAAGCCCACTTCTCTGCTAAGAGCCACTGACTGGCTTGATTTCTTTTACTTTCTCAGTTACTTTTCACTGTTCTGAAGCAGGAAGCAGATAATTTATTTTATAGAATATGTAAAAATTCTGTGAGAAGTTCACGGATGGAGCTGCCTTATGTGCTCGCAACTTTTAAAGGAAGAGAGAAATGAGATTGTTGATAAGGTACTTGCATATGGTTTGTCTCATTCACTCAGAAACAAAACACACAACAGCTGTCACAGTCACTGCACAGTCACTCCGTATCAGCACTTGAGGGCCTGTACTGACCCTTAGCAGACTTGAAGCCTGTGCAGGTTTCAGAGTCTCATCTGAGCAACTCAAAGCTCTCATAGCTAGAAAACATAAAAAAACCTTTGGGTGCAACACAGGTTAATACTAGTGCCAGGCAAATTGTGGCAACATTGCTAAGGAGAAGAGTGGGGAGTTTCATGGGATTGGAAACAGTGATGCTCAGTTCCCAGGATGATGTAAGCAGGACCTAAATTATTTGAGAGCCCTTGTGCCAAGAGAATCACTGGTTTTCCAGAACAAAAGAGATCTCTGAGGAAGCTACAACAGTCCCCTTTAATTTTCAGACCATGTGCAGTTGTTGCAATTGATTTCCTTGGTAAGTCTAGGCTTTCTAGGCCTCATAAAAATACTGGAAAGTGCATACGTATCCCTCCCACTCATTGTCCTTTTGGAAAGCTCAGATACAAGAGAAAAAAAGCAAGTGCTCTGCCAGTGCATTAACGCACAGTCACACTGTTCCTGACTGCGCTATCTACCTGATCTTAGTTTACTCTCCCTCTGAAAAGAAACACCTTTGTTTCATTCAAATAGTTCTGGGAGTTAGAGAACACCAAGTCTTCTCAGCTTAATGTTATGAAACCCAAATATTTTGGGCCAGAGTGATAATTTTTAGTCACTGTATGGACTGCTATGAAAGCAAACAGATTAAAATTGTTATCTTGTTGGGAGACTTTCATGTAATTCCCTTGGATCTTTAAGCGTTTTCCTGGTAACATGGTTGATGGGACTCCAGCTGCATCATGTGAGTCATACCCAATGTGTCCCTAAAGTACAGAGATGATTAGGCATTTCACAGGGCAAGAGTGTGCCACCGAAACATGAACTTGGGTTAAACAAGAAGTCAGGTTAAACAGAGGTTTGATAAAAATTTTGCTTAGAAATGTTTGAAAATCAGCCAGCTGCTCCTCCTGGACACCAGACCAAGGTGTCTGCTCTGATTTAGACCAGAAACATGAACTTTCATCTCTCACACCACCAGGGACCATCTGAGCCACCAGGCCGCTGGTTATTTCACATGGCTCCCTCTGCATTCTGTTTTCTGTGCATTATAAAATAATACTCTCCCATAGAAACACATTACAACCATGTTCCACCACATAACTTTAACTTTTCTGGATAAGAACGCCTTAAAATGCCCCATACAGCCTTCACTTTTCTTGATACATGAAGGCAGTGCCATAGCTCTGGAGGCAGGGGAATGCCGGCCGACCCCCAACAACACCAGTCTCACCAGGGAGTGTGTAAGGGCAGGAAGGGACACCAGGACAGCAGCACAGCAGCGCCTCGGGCTCACGCTGTGCTGGGCTCCCAGTGAGCCCCAATTGCACACACACATCACTGACTGATCCCTGACCTGCCCTGGCCTCTCGGGCTCTCTCTGTCTCAGCTCGGCTGCCGGCACTGCTCTGACTCTTCTCTGTCTGCCAGATCCATAGGGGGAAGCACTGATGGGAAGAAGCAGTGGTGAACTCATGGCCCGGCCATCCAGGCTCAGGGATGCTGAGGAAAACACGTGAGCTAGTTTTAATTTGCCTCCTGTGAATTTAGATTTGACATAAAGCGTGCAATAGCAAAGAACTCCAGCCCTGACATTTCAACTGAAGGAAACAGAAATGCTGCCACTTCTCTGAGCCCAGCTGCAGAACTTCCATAGGGAAGAACTGTAAAACACGGAGCGTTTTCCCACCTATTGACCTTGAGCTGTAAAGGACCATACTTCTTGCACCAGCTGCAGCACTGTGAATATTCAAGCCAGTTTTGAAAAGCCAGTTGCAGAACATTTCAGTGAACCTGAAAAGTACAGTGTCTCTTTAGAGAACATCCGTAATGCAGCATAAATTAAGGTCTTTCCAATGAACTGGACTGAACAGTGAGAGGACCATGATAACAAGGTGAGATAGCACTAAGTGTCTTTTGCATAAGATATTTTACATTATCTTACATTTAACATGGGAGCACTTGTAATTCTGAATTTTTTGTGTAACATTTTGAGTCCTGCTAGAGATAAGAAGGACAAGTCTGAAGAGAGAACATCAAATCTGGCATGCATAATAGATTTGGGAAACTTCTTGACAAGCCGTGGAAATTCCTGCAAAGCAGCACAAGGATTTAACTTCATGGATTTAGCCTCCAGGGTAAGCTTCCCCCTGGGATTTAAGGGGTCTCAGTCTTTTGGCCCTCACTATCCCAGTACAGAGTAGTGCTCATGCCTCAGCAGAGAGCCCATTCTTCTGTATCCCTGCTTAAGCCATGAAGTTGTCTTCACAATTAGCTGTGAGATGTCACTCAGCGGTGACCTAACACAATACCCTCTTGGGTGCTGAAAAGTTTAGGCTTACATTTCCAAATAACTAGTTTCTTTTATAATCTTTTATAAAATGATTGAACATCTGCACATACACTGTCCTAGTGAGGAAGCCCAGCAAACTCCTTGACTCCCTCTGCACAAGGCCAGCAGCTGCAGGAGCTGATATTCTGGAGGTCACACCTTCCAGAGTGACCATGGCGAGGCACCAAGTTGCATTTTGGAGCAGCAGCAAGAGTGCTGCACTCTCATCTGCACCAGATTACCTCCTGCAGGGTCATTAAATAGAGACAAGCAGTGATTATGCCAAAGCCCTTTATCTTTTTCTGATATGATTTCTGAGCCTTAACAATCACATAAAATTGGCGACTAGAGAATTTTTGGAATAAAAGAGTGCATCTTCTGAGGAACTCAGCAAATCCTGACCCAGCCATAAGCAACACAGAAGGACCTCATAGAAATCACTCAGTGGCAGGAGATATCCATGGACTCCCTGCGTATTTAAGAAATGCTCAGCAAACACCACAAGTGAATAATGACCTGCATCAACTCATGGGATAAGGTGCTAAAGCTCATTCAGATGTGATTACATTGGCATAAGAAAGAAGAGAATTAATTTTTTCACTGAAAACTCTTGAATGCTACCTCCAAGCTGAGCCCTGAAGCCTCTGTGCTAGGTCTTTCTCTACTTGGTATCACAGATACAGCCCAGACATTCAGAGACTATGATGACTGCCATTGACTATTCCACAACCTTCATTTCATGTTGAGAGCTTCAATCAAACCCTAATGTACATGTCCCCGAGGACACAGGCTTTCTGTAGAGGACAAAACTGGTCCTTCAAACTGGTAACAAAAATATTCACGTATTTTACCATTTAGGTCCACTTTCAACTTGCCATGAATTGCTAGCAAGCAGTTTAGTGCCTGGCAGCCATCTGAAAGTCAGAGCACTATGCAGCCATTTGGAAGCTCTTCAGCCATATATTCTCCACACAGTGAGTCTTGGGAATACAGGTCTTCATTGAAGCAGTTTCAATTTCATTGTTACTTGGTTGCTCATTTTTAATCTGCTTCTACAGAGAAACACAGTTTTGTTGATTATTTCTGTGCAAGGGAGAGTTTTTTATGTATCAAATACTTGGCTGCTTTTCCCCATACAGATGATATTTTAATGTCTCCCAATCAGCTAAATTTTAAGTTCTTTACTTTAAAAGGAAATTATTTTGAATATTCTTTTGCTATTTTGAATATTCTTTTGATTCACAATGCAATACATAACCTTGCCTGCATGATAGCAACAAAAAATATTACAATGGAATATGGTTTAAAATTTAATAAGTACCTGATGGTTGAGTTTTTCAAATGCCATTGCTTGGGAATCCTCAGTTCATGGATAGAATACTGTACTCACCCAATTAGATTCTGCTACATCATTTGGCTACAAAGAAATTAATTCAAACTTACTCTAATCAGGATGCAAAGCATTTATTTGCTAATTCCACCTTTCATTACTCCAAAACTAACTTCCAGAATTAATTTTTAATATAGCCAGGTAAACTGACATCATGGGCACCAGGCTTCTACAGCATTTGCAGTCATGTTTCTTCTTTTCCTGATGTCCTGGAGAACAAAAGATTTATAAGATTGACAAATATGTTGTAGTGCCAGCCCATTGGAACCACAGGGCAGACATTTGCTGTTGCTGAGCAGCAGTTAAGCCTGCACAGAGACCTTTAGAAGTGTTCATGATGGCACAGGATTGATCAGGAGAGAAATGCAGCATTATACAATTCCTCAAGAATTTACACATAATTGAGAACAGAGAAACATCAGGAGATGGGATGATCTTTCCTTCCTGGGTATCAGTAGGGCTACATTATACTATGTAAGACGTCTACACCACTTCAGTAATTTACTCTTTAATTAACTGACTATAAATAGTATTTTGATAATTTATTTATATTGAGAAAGATTGCCTGCCTCATACACCCAGGTAAGTTAAGCATAACTAATATAGATTCTCAGATAGGTTAATGAATTATGTCAATTGATATAGGCCCAGCCAAGTTGTTAGTTGAAGAAATTAATTTTCTAACAAAGCGCTCATAATTAAAGATTTAATAATGTGTTTTTAATGTTATAACTCAACTGCTAAATCAATTACATCATGGAGGCATTAGCAGCAGGAAGACAATGCACTATTACACAAGATACACAGTGCTTTACGAGTTTTTCCTGATATTCCTATACCAGAAGTAACAATTTACAAGGTCCATTTAAACCAGACTGAGTCTTCCCACACAACTGGGGAATTTGGACCACGTGTTTGAAAGACAGCCTAGAAAAATAACAGATTTGTTGTGACTAAAGTCCATTATAAACTACTCTCACTCTTTTTTTTCTTTTACACATGCATCTTATGAGGCTTCTCCATGTGGTTACCATTTGCTGAAGCCATTGCAGCCCAACAGCTTGATCCACTATGGAGGAACATCAGTGGAAGCCTTTCTGTGAACTACCACAAAATCCAGGAAAATAGAGTAGGGCATTATTCTTCTCCCAGTTATACTCACAAGCACACATTCTCGTAATAAATAGTACAGAACTAATTAGAAGTAGAGAGCAAGTTTAGTTGAGCTGTATTACAGTGTTGCAGACAGCATCCTATCAGACTCCTGACTTGTGGCCTGTTTGGTTTGTACTGCAAGGATCCCAGTGAGCTAAGGGTGCTAGCAGTATCTGGTAATATCTAATTCAAAATGGTTTTTGAAAGCAAGTTCCTTGTAATCAAGCCTCATGTACATGCATGCTATCCAAAGATGTGTAAGCTCAATCTGACACAACCACCATTTTCCTCTCCCTGAGAATGACTGGGGCCTGGGATATGCTACATACAGGGATCTTCTTTACTACATCTGACTTGCCTACACAACCACCTCAGGCAATAAGCAGCTAAGCTGCTTCCTGTAATGGCTTCAGATCCCCCTGGAAAGTGTTATGACTTTCCAGCAGTTATCTGTAAACAGTATATCCACATACATCAGATACGTGCAGCACACATACACATCAGTCCCTCTTACATCCACTGTGATTTATAAAATTTGCTGGTATATGCATATCTGAAGAGGTTCAAATGTTCAGAGCATACTGAATCCAGCCTGGTACACCTCTTGGCAACAGCAGGGATGCTAAATATGGATTTTTTTTTTTTAACTAGTGAGCACAAGATTTGATCATAAAAGACAAGTGTTAGTCTTGTGGGTCTTCCATTGAGTGCAAGTAGTCCATGTATCTACTCTTGTTTCCTACTGTCATGCTCTATGTGTTGTAAATACATGTTTATGGGTGTAAATTATACATGCTTCACCATGATTCAGTTTGTGCATATTCTGCCGTGAGATCTTTCAGCCCTGGCAGTCAGGGATTTTAACTTAGGGTGAAACAGCCAACAGAGAGAGCACAACACCCTGTGGAAGACGCTGCCCACTAGGAAAGTGGTCAATACAGATATACAAGAAACCTATGGCAAAGATACCACAGAACAGCCAGATCTAAGCACCCTTCAGACAAAGTCCATGGAACTCCCAGGAAGCCCCGTGAAACTCCACATACTACTGGCCACAATAAATAAGAAGTGCCAGCAGGATTTGGTTTTCCTGGTAGACTTTAAAATTGAGCTATGACTGAAGCTATGAAGAAGCAGCCTTGTAGCAGGAAGGTTTTGATGGAGATTTTTGTCCGTGTGTAGTTCCTGGCTTCCCTTCTGAGGCTCATGTTAAGGATGGCTTTAGGTACTGACACAAAGACATGAAAAAAACCAGCTTCAAAACGAAAACACTGCCCAGGCTGTTCTGATTGTGAGAATAGAGGCAAAACACCCAGCACACCCCAGCAGTTCAGCATGCTCAGACCATGAAACAGGATCCCAGCTCCACAGTTTGCATGCACAGCCCACCTGGGATTACAACCTGGTGGCTCTGAAGGAGTCAGTCCTGCCCAAGGCTATTCACAGCCCTCACAGCTTCCTGCCCCTGCCTGCTGCTCTAGGAGACCACTGCAGGGCAACGTGCTTAATTAGGTACTAAGTAATTCATAAGCCATTTGCTCTTTATGCATGGGGTCCTAAAATTTAATTTTGCTTAAACTGCTGAAAATCTATGAGCTGCTTCAGGAATGAAAGGCATCACCAAGGACCATTTTGGCTAAAATCTCCTGAATTTTATCCCATCTTTAAAAAAAAGAGCAAAAATTAATGCATCTAAATATGATCATGTATATTCTTGTCCCAAGAGAACTCTAAGCTTGACTCACAGAATTACCACATTTGGCAGTGAGGCTCTTCCACTTTTAGGGGCTGTAAAACTGTAATAAGGAACAGAAAGCTTTGATTGGATTTCCGTTCTCTCTCTGTGTATTTGAGGTCTTTTCCTGATACCAGTAATATTGAAGTCAACAAAACTCAAATACGCATTTTCAAGTCTTGCTAAACAATGGAAATGAAAAACAATGGAAACTAGCAGCTGTGCTATTATGTATCTGTAGTGTTAAATATGTTTCTCTTACTGTATTTGCTTAAAATAGAAGGTGTTTTATAAACTGGCCTTTCAGCATAGTAATATGCTAATATATTTCAGGCATGCTTCTTTCAATTGGTATATTTGGGCAATTTATCCAATGCTTCCATATTAAAAAAAAAAAAAAATTAATACCCACTCTCCACATGTCTCCTCTAATATTCCCTTTGACAAGAATACTTTTCAATCCTTCTCTGTGCATCATGGCATTTTCTATTAACAGATACAGAAATGAGAAATGTAAATAACGCTTGATGAAGTTTGTCTTTAGACATGGAACACTGTCGAAAATCATTCCTGTTTCTGTAGATGTTTGGGTAGAAGAGAAAACACACTCTTGCATCCTGTTCCAAACTATGAGACTTAGAGTAATGCGCTTATTCTTTTTCTGTACCAACAGTCCAACTCCAAAAACTGTGCAGGTTGGACTGGAGGATGCTCTTGGTAGTAGTCTCAGCTCAGAGCCTTGTGCTGCTCACAGACTGAGCTTACTAGGGTTAAATTTAAACGAGGTAGGGGTGGGTTCAGGCACACTGCGTGTACCGTCATTGGAGTGTACTTTTCTGAAAACCACCATCAGGCTTCCACCTACCCAAACAACCGTGGCGTTAGATACACTCTGATACAGTGCAGCAAATCCTTCAGCACCCTACAATGATTGAAAAAGTCAAAAGAAAACTCTCCCTGTAGCCACTGAGTGCAAGAGGGATTTTGGCTGAACCATGCAGTGGAAACCAGGAGCATCAGGTCAGGGTGCAACTTGCATTGATCCTATTGCTGCAAGAGTATAGTCTGCACACTGGTATCACTGGTATGGCCCTTAGGCCGTATGGGACATGTGATGGGACACAGGTAGGTTGGAAACTACATGTGTAAGAAGTCCAACCTGTAATCCATTCCCTATCAGTCTTCTGTGTCTTTGGAGGCCCAGTTGACAGCCCTGAAACAAATATAAACATCCTACCCTAAATGACTCATCCCAACACAGCACTTCAGCCCAAAATATGGAGCCCATTCTTGCACACTGAGAAACAAAAGCAGGACTTGGTTTCTGCCAGGTGGAAGCAGTGGCATTAGTGATCTAGCAGAGTGATGTGCCATGCAATGGGGAGAACAACTGGTGGATAGCTCCCATGGCTAGAGGAAAAAACAGGCTAGGGAAAAGTGATAGCTGGAGGATGGAATTCCCATTATATAACCAGGAGTGGAGTATTGTTCATCCTATCTTATTGCATTCCTGCAGAATAAAAAGATAGTGGTATGAAAAAATAATTATCACAGATATGCTGCTAGCTTCAAATAGAGAGAAACAAGTTCAGCAGATACCAACCATGCCAAAACATGTCAATATTCAGATACAGTGGAGACAGAAGTGGTCTTCAAACAGTCTGCATCTCCAGAAGGCCAGCTTGTTTTAAATCAAGAACTACCCCTCCTGCCATAGTTTTTTCTAGGAGAATCCTCCTATTTACTCAGAAGAAAGCAGCTCAAGGAGAATGCCTTTCTTCATCTAGGCACATTGAAAAACAGGAAGAAAATAGTACAGCCAATTAATTATTCATTGAGATCAAGTCCTATGGTCTTTAGCCCTCTTTGTCTACCTCAGACTTCTACCTTTGCTTTTATTTTATCAATGGTAAGCAATCGCCACATTTCTACCAGTTAGCAGATTTTATTTTGTCTCTAATGTCACTTCTTGCATTTGCACAAAACAAATCTTGTAGGGTTAAGTGTATTTAGCAGTGGCCTTTCACTTCAGGCATCTTTGTTTCAGCATCTTCCCATCAAGATCTATAAAGTCTGATTTTTAACGCTGCTTTGTTCCTGGTGCTCCAACTGATTCCAGCAAGGACTGTAAACAGTCAGCACTTTTGATGGTCACACAAAAAGCGGTGAATAGTGGGACAGGCACAACCCAGCTTCGAGGTTTCCCACAAGAGAATATAGCTACTCTGAGCCATGGGGGAGCACAGGGGATAGAAAAGAAAGAGGATTGCATGAAATTTGTCCTGAGAGTTACACTAAGTTGTGCTGGGATCCTGATGAGAGTGATGGGAGGAAGACAGGCCATGGAATTCATAAATGGAGGGAAAACTTACTCTCAGTAACCTTTTCCAACGTTTACAGTGTTTCCAATTGCAAGAATCATGAGTTTTGGCACCTCTCATAAAGATCCTCACAGCAAAAATAACAGTTTTCCTAACTAAAGTTCTTTTCTTTGTGTTTTTGGGAAAAGTTCTGAAATATAAGGAGAATTATCTAGTAATTTGAAAACTGGATGGTAACAAAAAACTAAAATGGAGGTAACATTGATTTTTCTTAATCCCTTTCTTTTGAAATGATCTCATAAGCTGGGAAAGTTGATGCAATGCCCTGAACTGTGTCGACTTGGTTTTGTCAAACTTTGTAATTCCTGCTGTAATGACATGATGGGTTGGGTCACAAGTAGGGAATAAGGCACGGACTTAATGCTTTTATGTTTTGGTATGTTATTTTGAAACTCTGGCATAAACTGCCAGAGCATAGCATCCCACTTGGTCCTGTGAGTTACAGTATCTTGGGCGAGCATGAAACCATTAGTGAGAATTAAAATACAGAGCTGGCAGCCATTATAGCTACAGAATCTTGCTAATAAATGCTTATGTATTAGCAATTCCCCATTATCATTCAAATTGATTTAATGCTAGCTACCAAAAAATCTGCTGGAAATTGCATGCAACCATCAGGATGCCATTAGTAATCTAATCCATAGCAGTCTGATGGTTAATGAGCCTTTTGGAATGTAAGTAACTTATCTCAATTTCAGCATCAATCTTGGTGAAGGGAGGGACAATCTTCTGCTAATCCAGCTCAGCACTACAAAAAGTTGGGGTTTTTCCATTAACTGTGCAATGATGTTGCAGAGAAATCTAAGTGTTAATATAATATATGGACACATGGCTGTACAAGCTGCTGCCACAAAATTTTTAAGGAACAGTTGTACCAAAACACAGAGAACAGCTGAGAAGAGTGCATTTCAGCCATGATTCCATTAGGGATAATGAACTGTAATCCTTACGGAGCAAACAGCTCTGATGAATCAGATATATTGGATCCACAACTTTGCAGAATGAATACTGGTATATGCAGTACTTAAGAAACAAAAAAACCCACTTTGAATCAAAAACTATAAAACAAGACACATGAGTTACAAACTCAATCTGTTGCTTAATTTCTCCCCACCATCCCAGCCTTAATCTTGTCTTCCTAACCATAGACTCTTCAAGGCATGAACTGGCTCTTTTAAGATATAGTGAGGATGTTCCTATAATCTAATTCAGCAGCAGATTATTTCATCACAGGCACTCATATAACAGGGGTGGGAAAACTTAAGGACATCCAAGCAGCTGCACCCTTGTCAGCTGATATGGAACTGCAGACCACACACATCAGTGATAATGTGGCCTAAACTGTTTAAACATGTTTAATGCTGCTTCCCTGCCAGTAAATCCATGCTTGATGTATCAATATTCAGAATCTATGTAAATCAACAATGCAGAAAGATGGTCTTCAATCATTGCTAAGCTCTTCAGTGTTTCTACAAATACTGCAAGAGCAGATTTGCTGTCATGCCTTTTTTCCAAAAATGTCCTTTTTTTTTTTTATTTATGGGCTGCTCTATTTATTCTATGAAAATTTTTTATCAGAATATACATTAAATCCTCCAGACTTTGCAAGGCTTGTCAGAAACTAAATTTTCATGGAATAGCAGGTAGTGCTGCTAGTTTAACCCTGATTCAATAATGCATTTATGTGCCTCCTTTCATGCAGGCTCAGAATTTTCCTATTTTAATGGATGAGCAGACTGCAAAAAGGCAATGAAGCACCTAAGTGTTTTGTGAACTGGAGCACTTCATAATACTTTAATTATGTAGCAATGTAACTCTTAAAAGTCTTCTTTTCTTACAGTTACAATACTGCTATTTAAATAGCATATGGGTCCTGTTTTAATTAGCTATCGCTAGGTAGAAATTTTTAAAACCTGAAATGACAAAGACCCAACAATTATTTCAGTAGTTTAAATCAAGCTTATTTTTGCTTGCTACAGTTATAATTGGGCCTTCATTTAGTAATGCTACACAAAACCAGCAGAAGCATTTTCCTAAATGTTTGAGTACTGTTCATTCTAGCAGGAAAGCTTTGCTGTTTCTGTTTTTCAGACACACATCATTTGGGGTAAAAACTACTGCAGTGAGGCAGGGTATGTGAACCCTGGCTTCAGCACTCCAACTAGCATGCTCTACGAAGCAGAGAAACTCAAAAAGACCTAGGTACCCCCTGCCTTTTTTGACTTCTTTTTGAAGGACTTCCATAAACATACTTGCTTGTACAAGAAAAAAAAATCCACTGATAAACCATGACAGATTTCGTCAGCAGTAGAAAGATACAGTTCTTGACATCTGCTCCTACACCATATGGAGGCAACAGGAATTTTGATTTAATTTTTAACCTTTAAAAATCTCTCACCTGTATTCTAGAAACACTGTAACACCCTCTATGGAATTGTCACCAGGCAGAAGATCTTTCAGCATCTGTCTTAATCATGACAATCACCTTAACGGAAAGGGGCACTGATTTCATTTGCTTATATTCTCCAGGGAACACTTGTATTTTTAAATGTGATTTCTTAATTGTAACGTGGCATGGAATTACTGTAAGGAAAAGGCAAAAGACCCCACATAATTATAAATTCTTCAGAACATTATTTTGGATTTCTCACCCCTGCAATATAAACCCACAACATTGTACACTCAGACTCTTAATATATCACAATGTGCCATAGCTATGTAAACAGCTAGTCTCAGAAAATGAAAGGTTGGGGTCAGGTTGTTTTTTAGAAGGTAACTTATGTAAAGGGCTCCAAATGAAAGCGTACATTGCATAGTTTTCTTCAGCTATAGGGCCAATCACAGAATGAAAGAAGAAAGGAAAAAGAGGCAACATATTTAGAAATATCAGCAAGTTTCTGAAGTGGGTGTTTTTGTCATGCTACTTAGTTGCTGAAATGTTCCTGGGTTAAAAACTGAGATCTAAACTTGTGCTGGTGATGTTTGGATGAAGCCCTGGATCCATTAGGGAAAATCGCACAGGGTCTGTCCACTATGCATTCTAAAATTAAGCTGAAATGGGGATTAAATACCAATTTCTCTGGCTAAAATATCATGTAAGTGATTGTTATGGTGAACCATCCAGAGGCTTGAGATTCAGACAGAAGGGACCACTTCAATGTTACCTGCTGAGACATACTTCCTAGAGTCACAACAACAAAAATAAGAAACTAATACAGGGCCCAAGGTAGATACAACACAGTCTCTTCTGAGAGATTTTTTGCTTCTGTAGTTACCTGTGGAGACAGCAATATCAGAAATAAAGCATGGAAAAAGTGACAGAAGATCTAAGGGGCTAAAAAGGCTAGAAGGTATTGTTGGCTTGTGATGGTGGCAGACTACTCACTGTATACTATAAAACCTGAAAATCCAAATCTTTCTGGAAAGGCACTGCTCATCTCATGAGAAGGTCTGAAGCCTTTGTGAAATATTCTGAAGGGCAAAATATTCCCAGATGACACATTTCGTTAAAAGAAGTGGGAGTTATTTCAAGGTGGTATAAAATGCCTTGGAAAGCTTGTCAGGTGGCATATGGAAAATTTAAGTAATGTGTGCAGGAGTGCACATATGGTTGGGAGGCTCTCAGAAGCACTAGGAGAAGTGTCCAACAAGCAGCAAGATGATGCCTCTGACACTGCACTCAGCAGTTACAAGAATAGACTGTTAGAACCTGGCTTTAGGTGCATCCTGTGACAAACAGCAAACCAACCCACCAGGGTCACACAGAGTTCTGTTCTCGGCAGATGCGCATTACATCAGGGGTGGCTCAGCGATAGCATACTCAATCCAGTGTACACTCTCCTGCATGTACAGTCCTCCTGGATGAAGGCAGGAAGGTGTTTTTCAAACCTGGACCGGTTTTGACAGTATTTCATAAAACTCCTGAAGAGCTGGGGGGCCGAATGCTCTCCTCCTGATCACTAAACAGCTACCCACACCTTCTGTCAAGTACATCTGTTATTGCCAAACGTATTGTCAACGCCTCTATTTACAACATAACACATTTTTAATTCATGCCACTTCCAAACTGTGTGCACATACTACTATCCCCACCTGCTCCCCCAAAACTCAACCACACACAACTAATGGAAGAGTTTCATGTGAAACAGAGAACTGGATTCTTGGCCAGCCTGTGATGGAGGCCACAAAGGCCTGGGCTCCTTTACCTGAGGAGGCTGGGTAGCTGAAAGCCAGTTCTCATCAAGAAATCCAGCCTCTACCTTTAGGGGCCTACAAGTTTCTAAGGAACAGATGCTGAGAAGCCATACAAAAAAAGGATTAGTAAATATCTGTCCTGTCTCCAATACAGGCCATTACTGGCCACTGTACGAGACAAGCAGTTGAACTAGGCCTATCTTTGGTCAGACACTGGTCACTTTTTGTAGGATCTGTTATTAGCATAAAGCTGTGGCATCCAGCCATAGGTAACTCTCTTTGGAAAAATGAAAGCAGAATCCAAGCAAATCCTATCATATCCTGACTGGTCCAGGGGTCTTTGGGTAGCCCAGAGCCAAAACGGTGTGCACTGACATTAGGGAGGAAGGCTGTTCACCCCACAGTTCTAAGCTGCAGACCTATGCTGAGCACACACCACAGGCTCTATTTCTCTCAAAGAAGTAACAGCAAAGAGAAGTCAGGGGAGGCAGAAGAGCTGCTCTAAATCCATATGCACACAGAAGCATATTTAGATGTGTCTCTAGATTTCCACATATGTAGAATGTGCTCTGAAATCTGCTTTCCTGAGCGTTAATCTGCTCTGAAATCTGTTTTTCTGAACAACTGCTAACAGAAGTGATATTAGCTATCCAATATAACACTTGTTAATTATACACACTGTTTACTAACATCACATCTAAACACTGAAATTTTCTTCCCATTTTTTCTGTACAGTTGGAGCATCCTATTGCCTTGATACTCATGTACTTCAAGAAGTGTCCATATAATATGAAGAATTTATAGGAGAAGGAGGAAGTGTGGCATTGTAAGATGCTGAAACAAAGCCACATCACTTCTCCCTAAAATGTTCAAGAGCAGATTATGATTGTCCTAAAGAAGTGGTAGTAAAACATAAACCAACCTCCACAATGTTTAGTGGATGTCTAGCCCACTTGCAATAAATCCAAGACCATCCAGTTTGGTTTTTTAAAATGTCTGTCTCTTTGTTGACATTGCAAGAACAGGAACCTTTCTGTTCAATCCTGTGTTTAGGCTCTTTTCTGGTTTAAGAGTAATGTCTTGTCTCACAGGGATAAGAGGAAAATAAACCCATCATGCACATATTAAGCATACAATAATAAAGTCCATGTCAACAAATTATAAAATATTGCTCATTGCTTTCATTATTCTTCAGGGAAGATGATAAAAAAATATTTGCAGAAATTATTTAGCCACAATGATTTACTCTGATGCATATCATCAGTAGGGAAAGAACTGGATCTAAATACAGATATGTACACCATGAGCATCATGGGCATCAAGGGAACAGCACCAGTATTAAATGGGGCATTAAATTTTGGATGAAGTAATTAAAACAAAAGCCAGAATTGCTCTAGGGTTATAAAGCACTTGTGGATAAGCTATACTCCAGGAAATCTGTGGTGTAGCTTCTGTGAGCTTCTGATTCCTCTGCAACAGAGCCATCGTGCTCAGAATTTGGCTCCAGAAGCTTAAGACATACATAAGGACATTGTGAAATAATATGCAAGAATCATCAGAACTGTAGAGATTCTTTGAGGAAATCTTTCCATATTTTCCCTTCCTCATGACCTCAAATACTATTCCTCTAAGAATTTTTTTCCCTTGGGCTGTTCCCGGTAAACAAGGAGAAATACAAATAAAACCCCTGAATTTCTCAGGAAGCTTTAAGAAAATGGAATATGGAAAATAAGATTCTTTTAAGAAAAATGAGGACAGCCTCAGTTTAACTCAGGTTTACATGGTTATTGGGCTAGGGAGCTAGTAAAAGTGACTGATATTTTCTAGTCTGTACTTTTCAAATGATAACTGAAAGGTGGAAGGTTTTTTATACACCTTAAAAATATATCTCCATATATTATATATAAAAATGCTTTTAAAAATAGATACTTTAGTCATATTTACAAAGGACTTGAGCATTTCAATCAGAGAAGGAAGCTTCTAGTAACCCTGAACCAAACCATGCTTGGTAATTTTTTTTCTCTTTTTTAGTATTTCAATTCAAATCTATGTTCTTTCTTACAGGGACAAATCTCACTGCAGAGCCCTTACACAGTGTAGGTTACCAGCCAACACATTTGCATTTCACAGAGAAATGGACATGAAATGCCAACAGGGCTCCAGATACCGCTCTTCAAAGTTCAAGTGCGCTACCATCCCACCATGAATGATATCCAGGAATTTTCCAATTCATTTGTCATCTGCTTAAACAACAATTAAGAAGCAACCAAAACAGAGAGGGAGGGCAAGGCCAACCATTCTCAGGGTGCCCAGAACCTTCCACTTATTGTTTTCCATGCCATTATTCATCTCTCATCGTTATCCACCTCTTATTTATCCCACTCTGAGGGAGGAAAAATACACAGAAATCGCAGGTTCACCATGACCACCCATGTGGGCACATCCGTGTCTGAAGTGAGACTTCAGCTACACAGTATTCTCCTCTCCTCCCACCCCATCATATCCAAATGCAAAGGACAGCAAGATAAAAAGAAATACATATAAACCTTTTTAGTGTCAAGGATTCAAAGGCAGGATGTCAGGGAGAGGAAGAAAGGTATTTTTCCTCACTCTTCCAATCTAGCAAAGGTACTACCTGACTCCCACGGTGTTTTCACCAGCTGTCAAATATATCTCACATATGCGACTGTTAAAAAAGATATTAAATATTAGCATGTTACCAAACTTCTAAGTACTGATTACTGATTTTTCCATAACAGTAATAGAGGTTTAATGAGAAAGAAATATTCTTGGTATTCAGGTTCTATGTAAGGCACCATTACAGTTGCTACTACAGATTTCAAGAGGAAAAATTTCAAGACAAAAGATTTCCCAGTTCTGGAAATGTGAATGACTGAGAAAAACTAAAATGGAAAATATAATGAAAAGCTTCTGTAAATAAAACTACTTTTCTGTAAGAGCTAAAGGGAGAAATGTTATTCCTTCTCCTTCCATTCTCCTGCCATTGCAGGATGAAATTGTTTTAACCTCATTTACTGCTCTCTAGGAAGAAATCATTCAGCCATAAGCCTCCCAGGGAGCTTCCCTTGGCTGTACAAAAGCTCAAAATGTCACTGCATTTACAAATGAACAGAGCCTCTTACTCAAAAGGCTTCAGCGGAGTCACCAGGAAGAACTGTGGCCTACAGGTCTCTTCCTCTCAGGGTGAATACTTTATTGGCAGGATAACGTGCATGTTTCTCTCAGCGAGGAGAAGTGCCATGGGCATGGCAGATGAAGTAGTTCCTGGCTTAGGTCCAAACACATTTATAGCCAGGTGTGACCTTGCACTTCTGCCTGTGTGACCTGGTTCCAGGAGCAGTGTCCATGAGGTTATGTAAGATCGAATGTACTTGGTCTCAGTTTTGTGGAAGTATTTCCAACTGCTTGAGCCTTTTCCTAAGACTGCAGAACACTATTCTCAGTCCCCTGCAGTAATGGTGTGGTGGGGCCAGGTCACTTAAGCAATCAGGGTACCAAATGGTGCTGAGCTTTCCAATCTTTTCCTGGCTTTGAAAATCTGTTCCAGTGCCTCTATTATGGTGTAAGCCACTGACAGAGCTGACAAGAATGGGTCCCCTTGTCTAACAGACCCATCCCATATATGCTCCTCTTGCACATCTACTGCCTCCAGACATACTTGGACCTTATTCTCTTTAGTCCCACATACATGCATGATTGCAAGCAATCTCAGTTACTGTGAGCCATCTTTTCCACCATTCAGCATCTCCCTCCTTGGTTTATCACTGCCCTCCCCGTGCACACTGCTTCTTCTTGCCACTGGAGGAGCACATACAATGCTGCCAACAGAGTGCAATCACAGAATGTTCATAGTGGCTGTTTCCAACTTGGTCTAGATTCTCACACGGCTGTTTATTTTATTAGGGGAACAAGGATGTTGGTGTACATAGACTGAGACATACTTACACAGCTGCTCAAACCTTTCTGGGAAAAAAATAAAATAAACCTTTCTGTAAGTTTTGATTTTTGTCTCAGACCTTCCTCCCTTGATCCTTTGCTGATGGGTCTTTGTCCTGATCTTGTGCTGATTTAGTCCTATCAGGTGTGACCTCCAAGTAACACAGATGTATCCCAAGTCCTACCAAATAAAGTTCTACCAACAGAATTCTTCTTTGCCAGTAAGTTATTTTGGATATTTTCTGAGTTTGCATGGGCTTTGCCAGCCAA
Organism: Corvus kubaryi; assembly: GCF_017639235.1. Taxonomy (NCBI): domain Eukaryota; kingdom Metazoa; phylum Chordata; class Aves; order Passeriformes; family Corvidae; genus Corvus; species Corvus kubaryi. Next base: position 15,789,567 of record NW_024581137.1, on the reverse strand, counting down.
GGGGCAACATCAGCTGTACCCCCTGGAAGATGTTTGATGGTAGAGCTACTCAGGAATCTGGCCTGTGTTTGTTCCCTACTGACATTGCTTTGCCTTGAAATGGTTTCTCTGGGGGTGAAGAGCAAACATATGTTACAGCAATATCACTTGCAGCGCTACACAGGTGGCTAAATCCATCATCATATGGCATCCACTGCAGGCAAACTAGCTGTGAAACGGCACAATGCCAGCCAAAATCACACATGAATAGACAAATTAAAAATAACCACAACAACCCACTACTTAATCCAAGGCCATGAAATACACAATTCATGAACATTATATTTATAGAACGTGAATTCGAGGAAGCAACAGAAGGAGGAGGGACAGGGAGCTGGGGATATAAAATTCAGAAGGTGCTTTTCGCCACTCCCCATTGCAAAATCCCACTGCACAAAAATGAATGACCTGCCTAAATTGTATTTCTTTCTTCATTTTTGGTGTTTTGTTTTCTTTCAGGTTTTTTTTTTATTGTGTATACAGATGCTTCACGAGCATAAAGTGCATATACAGGTGGTCATTTAGATCTTAGGCACTTGGCAACTAACTGGGAATTCTCCACAGACTTGTGCATGTACATACATTAATCGTGTGTGCACACTGATCAAGATGTCACACTTTGTTTACTTGTGCCTTTGAAATCTAGGAAGTCATGTGTCCTTGATGTTGGGCTGAGAGTAAGTGCAACTGCCAAAGGGAATTGGTTCACGTAAAACACTGGAAAAGGTAAGAAAAAATGCTTGCCACAGTCAAACAAATTCTCACAATTTGTACTTCTTAGGTCTCTCTCAGGAGAATAAAGAGAAGATTAAAAATTTAAAAGAAACATAATAGAAAACAAAACGAGGCTTTGCAGCCTCTTCTGTTCAAGTGATTTCTCACTTGGCTGGGATTCAAACATGCACACAGCTCTCTCTTCACATGCTCTTCTCCATCAAGTTCCTCTGTACCTGCACAATGTCATTCTAAAAAGGCAGAGTCCCACTTCTCACCAAAAAAAGGTTGGTACAGCAAAAGCACGCACCTAAGAGACACTTCCCACCCAACTGAGAGACTTGCTGAAAACCTTCAGGATAGTGTCAGTCATGAAGAGAAATGCAAAATGGTTACACTTTTTTTTGTAAATAATCGAGTTTAACATGAGAACATTTCTAAATTGCCTGCTTTCTTACTTACATGCCCTACTCATAGAAACTTCAGTGCAATGGCAAAGATACTCAGAACATCTACACTAGCTGATCCCATAAATTGCATTTTTCAGTTTCTGTGAGCCAGATCTCTGTGTTTCTATATGAGCAAAATCTGTTATGCTTATTGTATGAACTTCCTTCCACAAAAATTAAACTGCTGTTTAATTTACTGATATAGACTGCAAATATACTAGAAAACCCACTTAAGCACACACCACAGTATATAATCTGATGAATAAAATGGTATAGGATTGCAGCATACAAGGACTTTACTCAAGCAAGTTCAGTCTCAAGCACACTCTTAAGTCTGTCTTGATTCTGTACAGCATATACTCAAGCCCAACTGATACCCAACAGGTTTAAATACATACTTAAATTATTTATGAAAGAAGTTGAGGGGAAAGCACGATTTAATTCTAAAAGGAATTATTCTTTAGTTCAGCCTGTGTTATCAGGAATTTGTTTGCAAACTCCATGGTGAGAAAACCACACTGCTTTTAACACCAAAAAGCCCCTTCCAGGTGTATTCAAGAAAGCACTATTGTACACAGAAAGAGAAAGTGTACATGCTCCAGCAGAAAAACACCTTAGGCAGGCCTGCTTTGCATCTCTGCTGAGGGGCTGTGCTCCTAAAGCTCTGCTGCCTTAATTGTAGAGCACGGGCTCCCACAGGAGTGATTAGACAAAGCTCAGCATTTCACTTGGATTTAGTAAATAAAAGGGGATAGATGTATCTGATAAGTCATGAAGAAATTCTGGTCAATGCTGGAAAAAAACAATCCACATGAATAACAAGAAAAAAAAAATCAGCCCCATTCAATCTACATAATGAAAATCTGGATTAGTGCCTTTTACAGGAAGACACAATTGAGCATCTTCTCTCTCAAAGCACCACTGAGTACAAACGAAATCAAACTATGAAAGGTTCAGCCAAGTCACATTTTGAATTTAAATTGATCTTATTTGGTTGGCTTTAGTAATAATTGTCTCTGAGGTAGCCTGGAAGATATGACCTGAAGGATTTCATGTGCATTTATTCCCTTATCATTTTACTTTTCCAGTTTTCTTAAAGCAATCTCACTTGCTAAATTTATGCTGTGTAACCTATCTGCTAAGCTTTCACAGCACGCACTTCCCATTAGCCTTCAAACACTTGAATCAAAGATGATGTCAAAATGAGCAAGTAACTGCAGCTTTCAGTTCCTTAGATTTTGTTAAGACTGTAGCCTGCAAGAAAGAAACCACTCTAAAATCCCATACAAATATAAATCAGATTATTCTTAAGCCTCAGTTAAACCAGACTTCTGATTTGCCTTTTAGTGACTTTCCTCAGCAATGCAGTCGGACACATGCTCAATAATATGGTTATGTCCTGGTAATAATATACATAAGTCCAAACAAAATAATAGTTACATGCAAATGAAATCAGTGGGTCTTAAAAACAGCAGTTAAAAGTTAGTGCATATTATAGCATTTTACTGAATATAGCTGATTAGCTGAAATAGATTTCTCCTCTAAATGAATACAATTAGGCATATATGTTACTTAGAGGCAGCTTACAGAAGCAGTAGCTACAAAAAACTCCATCTTTATTAGTATCCATAACAATGAGTTAAATAGTTAAAAATATGCACTTTATAAACATGAGGTATCTTCATTCAGATAGAAGTTAAATCAGTTTCATAATTTTATAGCTCTTTACATGCTTTTTTCCTTCAAACAACCTCTAGTCTAAGAGCCTCATAAAACTGTCCTTGCAGAGATTCCATAAATCAAACACTGCAGATAGCAAGAGCAGGGATGTATCAAAAAATGTATAGCCTGAAAGAGATCTCTGATCCCAAACAAAAACCTCTGAAATATTCCTGGAGTGTGAGTTTTGGCCAGATGTGCAGAACAGGTGCTCACAGTTTTCTCTGAGCTCCTCTCCTCTCAAAAGCCAAATCAAACCAATCAAAAAAGTCTTATTTGGAATCACAGATTTTAATCAAGCACGGTGAGCACCTTCCAGAACCCTGTTACAAACTACATTACTTTTTAATAAATTGAAGATGAAATATTTATTTCATCTTTTCCTAGAGCTGTCAGCGGCACTGAATACCTACTGGATGACCCGAGACTCAAAGAGATGGTGATACGATATTCTCAGATTTGAAGGCAAAAACTGGCAGGGAGGTGAAGCTGCAGAAATTGTAGCCTTGCCACATAAAACTGGACATTTCCAAGCAAATGGACCATATGCATTATTCTGTGTGGCACCTGCTGTTCCATTAAAATCTAATAAAGCCTGTTCAGAGTAGCTTCTGTCTCATGTCACAGAGGCTCTCTGACCTGGCACATTTTAGCACTCAATAATTTAAATACCGTATTAGCACATTTAGTGAATGTTCCCTAAACGGTAGCATGCCACAGATCACTGGGGATTTCAAGAGCAGGCAAGCCAAAATGGTTGTGACTTTGTTTTAAGACAACATATCCACAGGACGGGGAAGGATTCACAGCCCCTACAGGAGCAAACACAGCATACTTCAAGAGCCAAACCTCTCATCTTCAGCTTTCAAAGATTACTTTGATCAAAAGAACTCTGTGCCAGGCCCTGGTCAGGAGTTCTTCTGCAACACATTGGCTGCAGCACCAAGTGTTCACGCCTGCAATGACCATGTAAGGTTCGAGACCAGTAAAGAGTTTCCAAGTGCCCAAAGGGTCAGAGAAGCTGTGGAGAATAGTAGCCTGAGCCAGGGGACTGGTTTCTACAAACTTCCACGCCACAGGATCCTACCAGTTTCTTTTCCCCTCCCTTTCAGGCCACAGGCCTCCACAAGCTGAGGCAGGTGGGTGAGGGTCAGCTCTCTCTCCGAGAGAATGAAACTTCAGATCTGATTGCAGTGAAGCAAGGTCTACCTGCAACCACAACCAGCACCATGGAGAAGAGATTCAAGATCAGGTCTGAGCTGCTTGTGCATGCTGAAGATCTTGTCACCCCTGCAGATTAAAGCTATTGCTGCTAAGCCAGGAAAGCTGTCAGGAAGAGTAGGATTGAAAAATGAGTCTCATTTACACTGGAAAATGAGGGCAGTACACAGCCCCAACACTCTGCCCTCTGACCTACTGGATACGCAATCTGAGATGTGCATGGATACAATAGCTCAGATCTGCGATGTAGTGTTGTTCTGATGCAGTGGGGCTCATTGGCTTGGATGGCTACATCGCTTCTTAATCCAATCTGTTTTAAACCTGTATGTCTCCATATTATAAGCTAGTTAAACAGACCTGGCAGCTATGTACCAGAAGACAGGAAAAAGGAGCAAATTATCCCAGCCCTGACAGTTGGCTAGCAGCAAAATGGGAGGAGAAGCCAAACCCTGCTGGAGGGCCACTACCCGAACTGTACTTCCTCCAAGGTAACAATTAAGTTTATCTGGCATGGCTCTTACAAAAAGAAATGCTTTTAGGAATGCAACAAACTGGTGAGTAGATACTATCACACTTGTGGTAAGTGGAGCTAAAGATCAGGAGACCTTTGGAGAATTCAGAAATGGCAAAAAAGTTTCTCTTAAAAAATGGCTGATTACAGCAATATTTATTTTGTAACAGTGAAAAGAGTAGGCAAGCAATTCACAAAAGGCTGGAAGGCCCCGAGGGTGGTTAAAGTGGGGATGTCTCTGAATTTCACAGTAGAATCCAAACAGTGAGGAAAGGTCCAGCATGCTGTTTTGCCACTGGATATTGCCATATTCATTTCACTCTGAACATCACTAAAACTCAATGCTAACTACAAAAGTTCTATCCTGAAATTACCTTAACAACTAAGCATACTGCCAGCCACAGTACTTTGGAGCTGAAGGCCTCCAAGTGGAGACCTGTCACCTGTTACAGTGCGGATATTGTAACACGCGTATCAGACAATGAGGCCCGTGGAAAAAAAATATATACAGACTGATTCTTGATAGATGTTTCAGAGATGTTTATTTCTCCAGCCGCATGGCTGGGATCTGCTGAGGAACTCCTCAATCACGGGACCCGAGGGTCCCTGCCCGCGCAGGGGAACACAAAACAACCAATGGGGAACGAGGCTGACCAGGGGCAGGGAAACCCCATGTCTCCCCTCCCAGGGCTGCTCTCCCAGGACCCCACGGCAGGGGCAGAGGGACCCCGACATTTCACCCGCTAATTTTTAACAAAAAGAGATTTAAAACTTAACATTGAAAACAACAAGGACAGTTTCAAAACAAAACAAGCTACCCTCCTGAGTCTTTGAATGTCCAAACAGATTCTCCAGTACATCTTAAGGCTGACAGAAGGGAGACAGAACTCTCTGGGCATGCTTTGTGGGGAAACTGAGGCAGGCGAGGGTTTAATTTCTTCCTTCCCCCTTTTCATCCCCCCCTCGGCATCAGAGAGGAGTTGTAGGGAAAGGGAATTGTATAGGGAAGCCATGGAGTAAAAAACGGATTAGGAATAAACTGGGGATAGGGTAAACTTAGGAAAGGGTTCACATTGGGTATAGGGTAAAAGGGGAAAGTAGGTTGTGGGTAGGGAAGTTGCTGGGATGGATATTGTTTATAATTTTGTGCATAATGGCTGCCTTTGACTGGAATACCTCCAGGCCCAGTAGCATTTGCTGCTTGTAAACCCTTCTTTCCTTGCACTATATCAAATTGTACAACTTACCCATCTCCTACACTTTGCAGGTAATTTTTAGGGTTATTCCTTTTAATGGCAGTTCTATGGATGAATAGATCTTCCCCTGTATCATCTCGTGTTATAAATCCATAGTTGTTTTTTACATTGTACCATTTCACAGCTCCTGTGATTTTCGTTGCTACAACTTCTCCTATCATGTGCTTGCGTGTTCGTCGTGGCTGCCTGTCCCGCGTGGTTGCTGCCTCGCCGACTCCGACATCTCGGCCGGGCCCCCACATTGCAGCTGCTCCGAGCCCTCTGAGCGGCGCCGCTCCAGCACGTGTCTGGGTTCTGCGCAGCCCCGCGTTGCCATCGCTGCTGGCCCCGTGCCCTGCCAGCGGTTCTACTCCACCAACTCCACGCTGCTTTGAGCGCGGCCTCGTTTCGGCTCGGCACTGTGCTGCGCCACTTCTCGCTCTACAAAGCTCTCCAATCCATGTGCTCAGAGTGGGCTTCCACGCCGACCCCCGGTTCCTGGCTGCTCGTGGGGGCCGCCTCTCTGCTGCACGTGGCCCACAGCACCCGCAGCACCTGCGGCGTCACTCCCTCACTCACGGTTGAGCAGCAGGGGACCCCGAGACAGGGATGGGGTCTGTGATAAGGCGCGGGCTCCTGAGGGGGCTGTGCACATCCAGTGCAGGCACCTCCGCTGGCACGGCTGCAGTCATGCGCTCCTGGGATGGCCGCCGCGTGGTCTCGGCCACGGGATGACGGCCATCCTCTGCTCTAGGGGTAATGGGACCATACAAATGCTCCTCAAGAGCTTCGCTGATTACAAGGGATGCACGGAGAGGTTCCATCACTAATGCATGTTTTGTTTGATCCCTTATCTCATCCCAGATCTCGTGCCAAAAACACCCGTGATTAATTCCAGTAATTTCAGGAGGATTAATATCAAAAAGTAAGTCTCGAGAAATATAGAAGAAATTTTTGAAAAGCCAGTTAAAAAAATGTTCTAGATCTCCTGGAACAAATACTTTCTTGTTTTGTTGTTCAAGGATTCCTTTAACTTCTAGATACATTTCTTTCTGTGATTCAGAGAGCCACATTTCCCACGATTCTTCCATAGCCCAGAGAGACTATCCAAACCAAGGCAAAAAGAGAGAGATCTAGAGTGGTTTTTACTCACAAATTTTCTGTCCTTAGGGATTGGTGTCTTGCCAGCATTTCTCTACCATTTGTTACAGTGCGGATACTATAACATGCGTAGCAAACAACAAGGCCCGTGGAAAAGAAATATATATGGACAGATTCTTGATAGATGTTTCAGAGATGTTTATTTCTCCAGCCGCATGGCCGGGGCTCTGCTGAGGAACTGAGGCAATCACGGGACCCGAGGGTCCTTGGCCAGGCAGGGGAACACAAAACAACCAATGGGAACGAGGCTGAGCAGGGGCAGGGAAACCCCGTGTCTCCCCTCCCAGGACCCCACGGCAGGGGGAAGGGCCCCAACAGTCACCCAAGCTCAGAGCTCCAAAGAAGCTTTGGATTTCCTGGGTCCAAGGCTCATGGCAAATCCCATCTGAGGAAAATGTCAATCTGAATTATAACTTTTTAATGTGACTCATACCGCATTCCCTTTGAGAGAAGCAAAAAGCTTCTCTGAAACAAGACTCTCATTCTAAGCCTAATTCCAGGCAGATGCAAAGGCTGTGTTATCCCAAAAACTGTGCTCTTGTGCCAAAATTTATATGATGCCCGGAGCATTGCACTGCACAGTAAAAACCCCATGCAAAGCTACGTGATCCCCTTAAGTGAAAGAGTGTTTATTATCTGCAGTGTCTTTTTAAATTAGTAGTAAGACTTCCAGTTGACTTAACACTAGGATGGGAGAGAAAAGCAAGTAAAAAGAAAAATTGCACAGGTAAACACAACCCACCATGGTTGCATAACTTTGCCCTGCTGCAATACTTTTCACACGAAGATTTCCCTTTACAAGCATTAATCAGCAGGATTTGCTCTTGCTTTTAAGTGTACAGAACTTGAAGGAAATTAGTAGACTGTGATGTAAATTTAATTACATTACTATGCAGTAAAATTATGTCCTTGGCAGAAAATGTATATTACTATACTACTTATTGGTTTAAATATTAAATACAACTCTCTTCTTCAGAGCTCCTCTTCTAATTACACTTTTTATTTTCTAACGTACATTTGTCTTCCTAAAAGCATTTGGGAAACTAATGACAACTTCCATATATCCTGGAATATACAGCCAATAATACAGCCAAGTGACATTTAATTTGAAATTTGACATCACTTTAAAATATTAATAAGATCAGGGTAGTTTTACACTGTATATTCATCTCAGTGATTGAAAGTAGCTTGATAAAGTTGGTGCAGGCACACCTTAAAATACGAAAAATTTGTATCAATATGCAGATGAATCTAAATCTATAGAGACAAAAGAATAACACGGATTAAGCTGAGCAGCTAGAGCACAGATTTTGTTGCCAATTATTAACAAAGCCAGAATCTCCTTGAAATCTACCCAGAGGGAGGCAGCTCCTGGAACTCCCTATGAGAAAGGAAGGATATTATGTCCTCCCACAGGAAGCCATATCACCCAACTCCTAGAGCAGCTCCACACACAGCTACTGCCAACATCACACCTTCAGCATCAGCTCCCTTGCTGACAATAACTAGAGCTGTCCAAGGCATCGTTATGGATGCAGTATGTAATCACTTGAACTGCTGGCAACTCTCTTCCTAGGGAAACTGACATTTCCAATTCACCCTCCCATTTAAATCACTCCATTTTCATTCAAATTCACTTCAGTGGCTTGGACCATGGTGGACCAGCGAATGAGAAAAAAATTGTTTAAGTTGTGGCACAATAGCTGTTAAGTCTGAGGAGATGTTAAGCTCTATTTTAGAACCATACTAGTTTGAACAGTAGGAACCAGGACACAAAAGCAGTGTGTGTGTGCTGGAGCAGCAACAAGAGGGTGGACAGAGCTCCTCTGAATGGCTGGAAGAAAAGGTAAAAAATGGGCTTTGCTTTAAACTTAACACCAGAAAACAACACTGAAACACAGAAAGGGCAGAACACCTGGGAAATCCATGGAAGCATGTACATATCATGACCCCAAGAGAGAAGAGGAGCTGAAACACAGCTTTTTCCTAGAGTGCCAACACAGAGAGAACTGAGTTTTCGAATCTGAAAGAAGGAAAATGCCTCCTGTGTTACAATTCCTAGTGTGACTCATGAGAGCAAGCTTGGCATACATTTTTTTTTTCACAGAAACATGGCCAGATCAAAAATGTACAAGTGACGGATTTACTTTTTCCAGAACATCAGGTACCAAAGATGTACAGGCTTAAAACTGCAATAGCGACAGACAGTGCAATGCATTCAGTGCAAGACAAGAAGGATGGCAATGGCAAGTGATGAGAAATCCTAAAACTGGCAGAGTTAAAACCCAGTTCTATATTTATTATTTTAACCACATACTGTGCCAGTCCAAGCCATCTTTGGAGAGGATGGTGCTGCTTAGTGGTCACAAAGCAGTACAAAAGGTTTGGATACACAGTCAGACCAGTAAGGGCTTGGAGAGTCTTCCCTCAATTTCTGGAGGATGGATATAGCTTCTTTGCCTGAACAAAACAGAATATTATATTTCTGAGGAGTTCATGAGTTATCAGTAAAACTGTACTAGTCCCTCATTACACTTAATTTCAATATCATACATTGAAGTATTGAATTTTCATCTCCCCGGTCCTACACTCCTTGAAACAAGAGGATGAAACACACTCTGAACCTTCATAATGGAGCACTCTGTTGCAACCATTGTTTTTGTCTCATTATTCTGACTCTGCCTCATCTTCGTCACTCAAAGACGAGACACCAAATTAGTCTGTGTGAAAAAGACTGAAGAAAGTATAACATGGTGCTCATTATTGCCACTGACAACTGCTGAAGGTGCAACAGTTCTGTTGAGTGTCAGATTTACAAGAAAGCAATCAAATCCAGACTCTGGGCTAGCTGAAAGTCCAACTACTGTCACATGCAGTGATGACACAAGGGATCAGAAATTCCAATATAAAAGCAGAGAGCATTTTATGCAGCCAAGAGAATAGGATTAGCAAACTCAGTTCAATCTCATCTTTTCATGTTGTGGGGGGGTTTTTTGTTTGTTTGTTTATTTGGGTTTTTTTATGGGAAGCCATGGGGAAAAATAAAATGGTTGGTTACCAAATGTTGACAGTTGCTATTTCAAACACGTAAATATTGTAGTTACTTTAAAATTACTAATTGTCTCATTTATTACACATTTATTAATTTCTTTCCTCTTGAAATAATTTTTGGAGACATTTTCATGTAAATGTAAGCACCCTTCAAAATTTTTCATGTATCACTATTTCATTCTTGAAATTTTAACCCACATTGTAGTCAACATTTTTTGCCTGCCAGAAAAATGGAAAAGGAAACAAGCTTTGGTATATTAAAACACTTCAGTGGTAACCAATCCTTCTTAGCACAAGTAAAATCAACTCAGAATTACCCTAACTGTGCAAAGAAAGTGAAACCACTAACACCACATTACTTTTTCCTTGCACCTGTTGAAGTTCATATATAGTGAGTTACCTTAAAATTTCATAATGTAGCCACCTGACTTTCTGTTTTATAAGTGGAAAAGTAAAGGTACTTGGTCTTCAAAAAACCCTACGATAAGCATGCTATTGCCACTAGAGGTATAAAAAAAACACAGCACAGATCTCATTAATTTCAACTAGACTAATGGACAGAATGTGAAGGACTGAGGCTTTACAGAAAGAAAAATACTGTTATTCATGCAACCTCCACTTTCATAGTTTTTACATTAAAAAAAGCACAGCTCAGATGATCATTCTTAAAAAACAGAATATACTAGAGATGGCTAAGAGAACACTGGTGACTTAACACCTCAGTCTTTCTATTCTGTTAACAACAGTGATACTTAATTGATGTTATTTGTTCAGTTTTCACAAAAGCCTTCTACAGATGTTTATCAGACAGAGCGGCTAATCAATTTAATTTGTCTAGGATGATCTTCAGTTTCTCCCACCAAAGCCAAAGATACTAGCATTCATACTAAAATGTGACTTACTATCTAAAAGCAACAAATCTATCTCTAAGCATCAGATTATTTTCTATGGAGAACTTGAAAGGCTAAATCAGCTGAAATAAAGACAGCAAGGATTCTCATCATTCCCTCCACTTGCATTTGCCATTCACATGACTTTTCCTTGAAGATAAATGCAACTACTTATGCTAAGGAGAAAACAGGTTCAGCACTGAACAAAAAAGTGCATGATGGCCTATATATTCATTCAATCTATACGTGCATTTAAACTTTTTAGTATTTTAAAAGTAAATGCCTGTACTCATTGAATATAAATATTCATATCACAAGGAAATTATTTTAAGACAATATTTAAAACTGTAAATTTTTGGTAAACCAGGAAACAATGAAAAACCCTGGTAAAAGGTGCTATAAGATTATGTTTTTACTAGACCCCATCAGGTTACAAAAGTATGTATATACAATATTAAAAGAGATATTTTCTCTCTCAGGAATGCCAAACACCGTTCTTCATGAATATGTATAATTAGATGTTCTCTGTGAGTGAGAAGTAGTAATTAATTCAGTGTTAAACATCACAACCTATTACTTGAACTCCATGGCAACCAACATTGCCAAAAGAGAAAATGAAATTTCAAAGCCTATTTTTAAGCTATTACAGTTACACATTTCCCAAAATTTCAAAGCAAGCTTGTTCTGTTTTTGGATACAGACAATTTAAGTTAACTTCTCTAACTGGTAAAAGATTGAAATGACAACTAGTGATTTTTACTTTTATTTAAAAAATGGCTTGATGTCAGTGGAGAGGAAAGTAGCCAATATTCACAGGAGTCACTCTGTGGTACGCACAGCACTCCTACGGATGTAATCCCAATGGTTTTCACAGTTTCGGACACCTTGATGTCACTGACTGCTCTGAATGAAGCTGGAGCCCTTGCTGGGGTTTTAGGTTCTGACCTTAATGTTCAAACCAGTGATTTTTACCCTTGAACCTACTAAGGATGAAAGTAGGCTGAGGAAAGCCACAGACAATCAGCATATCTCCAAAATATTAATAGTCTGTCTTAAATGGGAATGTTTGTACCTTTGTGTTTTCTTCTTTACTCAAACAAAGCCATAAGGGACTACAACAGAGTTCACAATCTTTGGCTTAGGAAGATGGGAACAGCAAATTGAAAATCAATGACATTCAGGAAGGCAAGTTCCAGCACACAGGGAGGTGTGACTACATCTCTCTAGGAAAGCTGGTGTTCAGGAAAAGGGTAGTAAAGAGTGGCATGTCCTCAGAGAAAACATAGTAATGGCAGAAACACAAATCATCTTCTGGCTGGAGCTAAGACAGCATACATAGCTAGAAGACAGATTTGACCACGCACTGAGCACATCCTGTACCTTAAATTCAGATGTTTTAAAAGCACCAGGTCAGTCTCTCGAGGACAGGTAAAAAGTACTTTTCAAAGTCAGGCAAGACAAGGCCATAGATGCAATTAACAAAGCATCAGAAATAACAAGAAAGTGTCAATAAGTATTTTAATATAAGAAGAAAGCCAACAAAAGTGTCTGTCTGCTACTCAGTGAAGCTGGGACCTTGCTTAGCAATGTCACAAAGCTGAGATTGGAATGCCTTTTTTTACATAATCATTTTATTAAACATCAATTAGCTCTCATACATAGTACCAGCAACAGATGGTGAGATGTCAGTCTTGATTCAGGTAATAAAAGGATTGAAGAATACCTTGCTTAATCAGACATTTTCAGTTTGGTCTGGCTTTCCTTGAAGAGGTGCTGGCATTTATCTGGGAGGTCCTCTGGGATACACTGAGTTACCAGAAGACTGAAAAATGACAAACAATTAAAAGGAGGAGCCACAGACCTGTAAATTGAACAGCTTAGCTTCAGTTCCCTGAACTGTAACAGAATAAATAATCAAACTACTTTTAAATTCCTAAAAAAGAACCCAAGAAAATGAGTAACAGACAGCATGAATTTGTCAGGAAGAAGACCCATCAAACCAATTTAATTTCCTTCTATGACAAGATAATGGCCTTTGGGGAATGGAGAAAAACAGAAGCTGTCATATTGCTTTATTAAGTAGTTTTGACTTTGATTGCATGTGAAATTTTCTAAAATAAGGTGGAAATATTAGGATGCTCTAGAAATGTTTGGAAAAGGCTATTAAAACATACTTGGCTCATCGTGAGTAGAGACATGCATGCATTCAATGATATTCCACAGGGAAGTGTCCTAAGTGTGGCATTATTGAATATTTGTCTTAATGAAATGAAGGATGGAAAAAAAAGTTTGTTAAATAGCACTCAGCTGTGAGGGACTTTAACTATATTGGAAAGCAGGACTTCAAAATTCCTCAGCAAACTGGAGAACAGGCCAAATTGCATGTGCTGCTTGCGAGCAATACGTTCTATACCCCTGCAGAAATAATTAGGTACATCACTGCGAGTGAGGAAATACATGGCTACAGGGAAGACAATCTGTAGATCCAAAATGTACACATGACAACTGTTTCATCATACTGCTGGGAAAACTAAAATCATTTTACAGCAGTGTATGAGGAGAGGTAGAGCTTAAGAGATGCACAAAGTAAAGCTTTCCACTCAAATTCAAAAAGGAGTTGGAGCACCCACTCAGCTTGGTGTATTGTATTTCAAAACAGGAATGACGACCTGAAGCAAGCTCACAGGCAGAATAGTGAAGATTGATCACAGTTTTGGAAAACATGACTTAAGAAGAAGGACTGAACAAACTGGGCTTACTGTCTTGAAAAGACTGACAAAAATTTACAAGCAGCAGCTACTTCAAAAGAGGAGGAAACAGTCTGTTCCTCATGCTCAGAGGATTTAGGTGCTGAAACTGCACAAAAAAACCCCAAGGTTAGATGTAATGGAAAGTAGAATGAAATGAACTTAAAGAGAAACAGAATAGGATGCCTGGGGAAGCTCTGGCATCTCCATCACTGGAGGTCTTGAGGAATAGGTGAGAGAGACATCTGCTTTTAGAGCACAGAAAATTAGTCTTAGGACCTTTCAAGTTCTGCAAAGGACAGACAAAAGGATCCTTTGCAAGGTATCCAGAAAAGAACCAAATCTGGAGGACCTTTTGAAACAACTCAGTATTAGATATGCCTCTGTCCTTACCAGAGTGTGGAACAGGCATAACAGTTCTGCAAAGAGAAGTGCTTTTTTTAACACACAGCTAAGGCTAAACAAGGCAGTGCTGGGTACTTCAGTGATGCCTACTGCTACAGTCAAAGCACATTTTGTGTGTCAGAGATTGCCAGATTAGGTTTCATCTAAGAATCAGACAAAGAGAGGGAAATTTCATTAGATACAGGCAACAGGTGAGTATTCAAATGAAAAAAACCACTCAGTTACCAGGGAGCTCACACCATCTGCTGGATTGCTGTTTCTGCGTCCTGAGCAAGCCAGCACTGCCTGAGAATGCAGAAGCTTCTGCCTGTGGTGATTTGAAGATATTAGCAATCCACTTCCAACCCAAAAAGGCATCCCTTTGGTCAAGTTCTCATTGCAATTCTGTTCTTTCTAAATTATTTCTCAAGAAAGTTTAAAAGACAAATTTCCTTTTCAAGTCACAAGATCAGAGAAGGAAAGAAGAAAAGACATTTGACAGTAAGTGGACAAGACTCCAAGTTCTGCCAGCAGGCTACTGGATGAGATAAGAAATCATGGAGCTAGGCAAAACTTCTGCTGATTTCCCTCTTGAGCAGATCTATGAATAAAGAGTTGCAGTAATTAGTCAGGTAGCTGCATTCTGCTCAAAAGTAAGACTTCACCAATAAATCTTACCAGCTGAGATTTAAAAGAATGATCAGCATTCTCTCCATTTTCTGAGATGATGCCATTTGGGGAACCTGGAGTTGAAAGTAATTACATTATGGATGCACTTCATACACCAGTGAAACTACAAAGCGTCCTGCTCTGTAACTTGCTGATATTCCAAGGCTGCTCCTCAGCTGATAGAAAATGGCCTGACTCTGCCCACTGCAGGGGAGCTATGTGAGTTTAAACTGCTGATGATGTGCTTTTCATTAGACTACTGAGGAATCTCCACCATACGGGAGTAATCAGTCAAGGAGCACACTTGCTGAAAATGCTAAGACACTGCAGTGGTTGATATTGTACTGAAAAGGACTGAATGAAACATTCATCCATGTATGTCATTTGTGCCATGAGCAGCATTTTTAATGGTTTTTTATCTAATATTCTCACAGAGTTTAGGCAACACCTCCTGTTGGGGAGGATGAAACAGGAAAACCTTGGAAATATGATTGCCTGACAAAAGATTTTGGGAATATGAAAACTACAGGCAACATCGAAATGAAAGCCACTTTTGAAATACCAGGTCTTAGTTACTGAACAACTAGAAAACAATGGTATGGCCACTGAAGTAATCCCCTCTTGATGAAACAATACCCTCTGCTTGCAGGCAGGTCCAAGGGTCAGAGCAGACCCTACTAGCTCAGCAGAAGGGGTCCAAAGAGTAGTTTTTAGAAGTTAAGATGTAACACTCTATGGTAATATAAGGACTCTTATAGGCTGTATGTAAATGCTATAGGATTTGTATCTTGTATTAGATTGGTTAGTGACAATTAGAATATTCAGTACAGAAGATGATTTATTGTATTGTAACCAGGACTTCAGACATTCTGATTCTGATTCTCTCTCTTCTTCTCTATTCCTCTCTTCCACTTCTACTTACTTCCACTCTTGCTCTTACACCCTCTCTCTCTCTCACCTGCTTACTCTCTTGGGCCTGCTCAGAGCTGAGTCTAGCAGCTCTGAGCAGTGCCCCAATACCCACGCCCTTTACAATAAACCGACTGTGTCCCAAGACCTGCTTATAGAGATCTCTCCATCACCGTCTCCATCCATCCGTCTCCGTCCCGACCGAACTCATCCGTAACCTACAACCTCCAAAGTGGCTAAACCCTTGATGGGTAATCCCACTGAAAATATTTTCCAATAAATGAAATGTGCTGCATTCAGAAGATACCACTAAAATTTACCACCCAAATCATACCACTGTCATCAAAGTGTAGGAAAAAAAATACACCACACCAAAAAAACAGGATATGGAAATGGAAAATGCTGCAGTGCAGTCTAGCACTCTGCTGGCAGTGCTGGGGAGGGACAAGCATGGCAGTATGAGAACATCACCACATGAAGTGAGATGAAACCAGTGGACACGTCATGGAGGTTTTAACATCACTGCTGCTGATGCTGATTTTTACACACCTAAACTGGCTCAGTAACAGTGACCAAACTTTCTTTCCCAAAGCATGCAGAAGAAAGCCTTAAGTACATAACTTGGGAATAATTGCCACATGCAATAAATAAGGCAGTTTGAGAGTGGCACTCGGCCTCCGAGCTGCGACATTTCTGATCAAAGAGCAGTGCACTCTCAGTGAGAGGCTACCACTTTCCTGCCACAAACCACTGCTTTCTCAAGTGGATCCCAGCTTTCAGTTACCTACTACGAAATGAGGATATAATTGGCATGACTCAAGCTAGCTAATTTTAAGAAAAGATCTTAGAGCATCCATAAGATATCCTGTAATAAAATGCCATGAGCTCAAAAACATAATCAAAACCACACTGGGTGTTTCCCAGCCACATCTGTGGCTCTCAAGAATTCTTTCCCCTAAATGCTACTTCAACTCTTACTGCTTATTTTTTCACTCACCTGGGCAGCTCGGATGTTTAGGAAGCCAGTGCTATGTGGTGTGAGAAGCTGAGATTTTAAATCAAGGAAAAGCCACTGCATATACCACGAAGGCAGTCGGACTGTGGAGCTGACAGGGCAAGATCCTATGCTTCAAGTCTCAAAATTAATTCTGTTTATACCATTCTTTCTCTTACCATACTGAAGAAATAACTCCAAATAATTAGAAAACAAAAGAGTTTGCAAAAATTGTACATATGAAGGATGCAGATAAAAAACTCAGAAAAAGTAGGTTTAAAAACTTACTAAAGATATAATTTCTTGAAATACTCCTTTTCTCCACAAAAACACAGGGCCTCTGCATTTTAATGCATGTCTCCCAAACAGTTCCTGATTTCCTAAATCAGTTTGAGGGCTATTTTAAGATTAATTTGATATGCTATTGCTATTTAATGACTGCCTGGAAATTGCACAGGGGTGTCTAAAGCAATAAAGCCATTAAGTCAGGAAAAAGTAAAAAAAAAAAAAAATTACGATGGGGGTTGGAGACTACTCATCAGAAGAAAGATAAAATTATATTAAGTTTGTTTTCTCCCTTGAAGTTTGTTTGCTAATGGTGTGAGGCACATAATAAAAAGACATCCATTATCATATCACACATTCTTCAGATTCTTATTTTTGTATTCTTAAATACCATGCTACAAAGTGTAGAAGTAAGTGACATTTGCTTAAAAGAAAATACCTCTTCCTGAATCAAGTACTGAGACTACAACAGATGAGGGAGAAATATAACAATTTAAACCTGTTTGGAAAGTAATTTTTCATTTCTTAGTTCCAAAGATAATGCCTCAAGCCACAGAAGT
The DNA here is from genome assembly GCF_017639235.1 of Corvus kubaryi. Classification (NCBI taxonomy): domain Eukaryota; kingdom Metazoa; phylum Chordata; class Aves; order Passeriformes; family Corvidae; genus Corvus; species Corvus kubaryi. The sequence continues at coordinate 15,772,029 of NW_024581137.1, read as the reverse complement.
CAGGAATCCTGTGTTTGCAGGGGTGGGAATTATCCTGAGATTGAAGACACTCAATTAATTATCTATGTGTGAGACACATTTCTAACCATCCCCTCTGGAGAGGTCAGAGAGCCATCACCTAGTGTGTCTCTCCCTTCAGATGACATGAATCTGTGTCTCCTTGCTTCCAGGTCTGGAGAAGGCAAGGGAGGAGCAGGGTTAAATAAAGTCAGAAAAAAACCAAACCCAAACAGCCAGCAGCTACACAGGAACCCCACAGTCATTCAACACTGGCTGCTGTCACAGCCTTGTCCCTTTCTGCGAGTGCCTCTTGATCAGCTTTGGAGGGCTTTGGAAAGCTTTATCCAAGATAAAGAGGAAGAGAACCTCCAAGCCAAGTGACTTCCTACAAGTTTGGTGAAAATGAAAGACTTGAATTAGCCCTCTGAAGGTCCAGGGCAGTAGGGACACAACTATTTAGTTTTCTTTTTGTTGGTATTTCAATTTGATATGATGCAGAATTAATAATTGTCCTCACACAGCAGGAAAAAATTAAGATGGGAGCACACCAGATAAAATGCTCAGCACTTCATGATGTGCAATAATGTTATTGCATATTCATTTTGTTTATGTAGCACTGTCACAAAGCTTAAATAGACACACACAAACCTTGCATTAGGAAAGCATTATTAAAGTTACTAGATGAAACAGACTTCTCCGCTTCTCAAGGTTGCCTGTACAACCCTAATTTTGGCCCTTTTGTCTACATCCTTCATAATACAGTTCTTAATTACATGTCCACATCCTCGTTTTTTAACCTAACCTTTGCATCATTCAGCACACAGAATAGATGATGTTCACTTAATGAGCAGCTGTCTTCTTTCTTTCTTCTTGTTGTTCAATGTGTGACCCTTTATCTTATTCACTGTAGATTATTCAAACTGGACTCTCAAAGCAGCATAAACAATTTCGTGGGGGGTTGTGAGCTGTGTGATATTTAAGTTTTCTATAATCATGGACAAGATTATCCACTAAAATCTAATAAATCTTGACTAAACATAAGCTTACTGTTTAGAACATGCTTATTAGTTTTTATGGGCAGATTTGTCCAGAGACAGCAATGGGCATTTCTTTCACCAAACTGCTGGTGGGAGGCATTGCCCCTACCCAAAAAAATGAATGCATCTTTGAAGACAGGCAGGACAGCATACTGCATTATTGGTTCTCCCTAGCTGAAGGTTCGATGAGGACAGAGCTGTAGGTAAAGTCACTGTGTTCAGGCTGGTGCAGCTTACACCATGGTGTGCAGCTCAGGCCTGATCCTGAATGTCAGTCCAGGGATCTGTCCAAAATTTCACATGAAATAATTCACCAGCAGGCTTATACCTATCCTGTAGCATGTCAACCCAAACAGAAGCAGTTTGGCAAAATTGCAAGCAGCTGAGAATAAGTTTTTAGCACAGTAGCATGAAAGGGTGTTTATAGTCCTAGTGTCGATTTTGTTAATAGAGGAGTGTGCTGTTAGCATCCACGGTGGGCTGATTACAGTATAAAGCACCGTGGTGAACTGAACTGTGACGCCTTCTTGGCAGAAGGCCTGAAGTTGACAGAAGCACCGACATCTAACCCAAGTGGTGTTCATCTTGTCAAACTGGAAACTGAATAGCTGCCACTGAGGACAGCAAAGGCAAAGGGAAGTGCAGACCACAGGAAAGCCTAATGCTCTGACAGCTGGCAATGAAAAGGCAAAGCTAAAGTCAATTCTGGGCAAAGATGCCGGCTATTGCTAAATCTTGCTTGACTGGAACATGAGAGAAGTAGAAGCTGAAATTTGCTCATCCTTTGCCTCACTAAGCTGTAGTCTGTAAAGAAGAAGTCAGTCCTTGGAATCTGAAATAGCAATGGCAGCTTCAAAAATCAGGAGTTGTTGATTTTTTTTTTTTGTTTGTTTTAAAATAGGTACATTGTTCAACAGTTCCAAATTTATGGCGTTTTGTGACCTTATGGATATATTCTCTCCTACTTTCTCCACACGAAGCAGAGAACGGAAAAATATTTTAAAAGTGGACAGTCATTGTGTCAGGAAATTAATGCTGGGCATTAAGAAAAGGAATGTATTTTATGTAATTTTTCCCTGTGGAACTCAAAACATCCTTTTTCCTGGTTAGTTGCCCTTTGTTATTAAGTTGGCTTCTGCCTTTCCATAGTGTTAGAGATATGACAGTGATAAGGTTGAAGAAATCTACTGAAAGAAGATTTAGTAGCCCATTTCTCCTGACCTCTGGCTCATTTTCATTTTTTCATAAAACTCTGAACTACACATATTTATTACAAAGCAACTTAGAATAGAAGCACAGGCATTGAGGTTCAGCCATTGCACTTCTGAAAATGAAGTGGATGCATTGATCTAGAAACACAGATGTCTTTGAATGTGAACCATTAAAACTCTGCCCATAGCAGGAATCTCCTGCAACAGGAAGCATAATCTGGTAGAATTTTGTTTCATATTCATTTAGATTCCAGTAGTTACAGCATTGTACAATGAATTGGCTGTTTTCCAGAGAGTATGTCCTGGGAAACTATTCAAGAAGGAATGATAAATAGATCGGTGAACTTATATTTCCATGTCAGTAAGAGGACGACAAGTGAGAAATCTGAGAGCGTTGCTGGGGTGATAAAAGGATATTTAATAGCAACCAAGTATAAAACCCAAATTAAGGATTTGAAAGTCAAACAGGAGTCAATTTGACAAATACCAATATAGCAATGTAAATGTAAATTATCCATTACTCTCATTTCCTAGGGGACTGAGAGTTTATCAGATTTATGCATCCTCTTGGTTAGACACTGTGCCAAACAGCAGTTAGGATTTCTGAACAGCCAGAGCTACACACGGCATGACTAATGGCAACAAGGCACTGGACCAGAAGCCCAGAAGTTTGCCACCCACATTTCTGCAGCCTGCTTGGTGAAATCAAGCTTCAAACTGGGAAGCCAGAGCAGCACTCCACCCTTGTAAAACAAAAGCAGCTGACTGTACACAACACAGATTATACATCTTTGACAAACTGTGCTTTCTCGAGCTCGTTCAGCACAAAAGATGCAGCTGTAATGCTCTGGATTTGCATTGAAGCTGGCAAGTGCTCCACTCTCACCCTCCCTGTCTCTCCTCCCAGCACCTCCAGTCTGTGAGCAGTGGCTGTGGTAATCCAACGTTTTAAAATAATACATGTGGGTGTCTGGGGAAACACAAATAGGTCCATATCTTCCCTGAGAACTCCAGAGCTGGACACAGTACTCCAGGTGGCGTCTCACCAGAGAAACGAAGAGGGGGAGAATCACCTCTCTCAACCTGCTGGCCATGTTTCTTGTTGTGCAGTCCAGAATATGGTTGGCCTTGTTGAACCTCATCTTGAGCACACACTGCTGGCTCATGTCCAGCCTCTCATCTCCCAGCAACCCAATCCTTCTGGGCAGGGCTGCTCTCAACCACCTCAACCAGCCTGTGTTGATACCAGGGGTTGCCCCAACCCATGTGCAGGAACTAGCGCTTAGCCTTGTTGAACCTCACAAACCCTCACCCACTATTTGTATATTTTCCCTCAGATTAGTTTTAAATGGGCATTTATTTGCAAAAAAGTCCCTGACATTTTATCAGGCTGCAGAATCACCTGAATTCCAGTTGATAGGTAGGAAACCACAGCAGCATACATACAGTATAATAAAAGGGCAGGAAGCCCAAGTTTGCTACCATCAGCTGCTCCAATTAACTGCTTAACTGACTATAGTCCTTGATTTTCCTTTCCTTTTAATTCCAAACAGCAGGCTGCTTTGGTCCTTCCATCTGTACACTTCCTAGCTCCCAGCTGTGTAGAGGCTTCAGTAGAGTGGATGCCACTAGGTGAAGACTACAATAATTTTATCTGTTGTTCAGCTCAGCTCCAGACAGTCCTGATGTGCCAAAGCATACACCCTTCACGGTGCCCGATGATTATTTTTCTACAGGGAACACCCGTGCAGCAAGAAGAGAGGCTGTTACCTGACATAGGGGACATTTCATAGCCTTTACCCTCCCTGGCCTCAGGACCAACCATCCTGCACCACCATTCAGAGTCACAAGACCCCCCAGCAACAGAAGAGCTTGACCACTGCTGCATGTCCATCTGTCCTGCAAGGGGCACTTCAGCAGCTCTGAACTCTGTCACACTTACAGGTGAGTAAAAACCTTCCCAAAATGACAATGGCAGAGTGGTAGGAGAACACCCTCCTCCTAAGCCAAGTGCCACTCTGCTTGCAATTTTTTCCAGAACAAAATCTACCAGTTTCAGATCCTGCCCTTTAACTGTCTGGACTTCTTGCAAAGCATCCAGTCCCTCTCTGCTCAGTTGGCACCGGGAATCAGAAATTAATGTTTGAGTACTTTGCTGCTGAGGGAGGGCGGTAGCCAGAGAACCAGAGCTTTTGTATCTATCCAGAACACATTCTTATCTATTCAAAAGGATGACTAGGAAACTCGAGTGGTACAAAGCCTTAAAATGTAGAAAATACAGAAAGCCAGCAAACTTGATAAAGACACAATTACCTTGCACTTGTAACATTACCCCCTCACATTCACACCAATTTGAATTCCGCTTTTTTCTTTTAAGATAAAATTCCAGTAAGTATTCATGCATGCCATATTTTTTAGAAAAACTGATGAAAGGTATTTGAGAGACAAGTAGTATTTCATTGCTCAGAAACCCATTCCATAATTCAGAAAAGTAAATTTTACTCTTTTCCATACTTACTTAACAGCCTTCAGAAGACCAGTTCCTTGCTATGTATTTGGAGAGCAGCATTTCTTTGCCTGTTTTGCTCAGTCTCTTTTGAGAAGGTAATACAGAGTGAGAGGGGAAAAAACACCACTAATTATTTCCATTTCAGTTTGTTTAGTGATTCCCAGCTGGGAATTACATGTAAAACACACTCCTCTAGAGGCTGCATATCTTCACAGAAGCACCATGGAAATGAAAATATCTGGAGCAATGGGCATTTTGGTTTTCCCAATAAGTTAAATCATAAAATGGTTCATGTCATTGCAGAGAGCTTTATGGGCATCATAAAAGACTTGTTTTTGACAAAAATGGTCCTTCATCATAAAGGCATATTTACGGGAAGGAGACAAACCTTACTCATTACTTATGCCTTGTTCTCCTTCTGCTTGTAAGCACCTAGTTTGGAGAGTGAGAAGAAACAACACTACCTCCAAAGATTCCCTCACCCCTGTAAAATATTTTATTAGGGTTTTAATGAAATTCACACAAGACAGATGGATTTTGAAAAATTTCACTTTTATGGGCAGAAAACCTCAAGAAAATAAACCTCCCTCTCTAATATTCACTGAGGCTAAATGTGGCTGAACTGCCTCCAAAAACCAGTGGAATTTTTTCGCCTCCCTGGGATTCAGCCTAGGACCCAGAGGTAGCATATATGGATCAAGGACCCATAAAAGTAGGTGTTTGGCAGCACACATTGAACTGTCTTTCTCCCTCCTCTTCACACTGAATAAAGAGGGGACACAACTACAGGGAACATGCCTTAGGATACTGCACCAGACACCTGACATACACCTCAGGTAAAATGAAGGCCTACACCAGTCAGGACTGCAATGCCAAAGAAACTCCTCCATTAAGTCTTCAGTTTGTGGCAGAATGGTGCATTGAAGCACATGCCTTGAACTACTACCTCCAAGTAAAAAACCCTTTTATTCAGCTATATCACTATCCATATCACAACAAACTTGAGGCATTGCTGTTCATTTCAGTGGCCCAATGACATTTTTGAATTCTGCAACTTGCCTGAAATACTCATGTATCAGATAGAGTTTAAGAAACAAAAAAGGAAATTTTACAGTAATTATACCTGTATGTGTTTAAAGACAAAGTTAAAAATTAGATAATGAATCCACAAACTCTAGAAGAATCTGGATCCAAAAATCACATTCAAACTTTAGGGTTTGTCTTACTGTAGAATCCATTTTTCACCCAGGTCAGAAGCAGCCCCTGAAACGCTGGGGCAGGTTTGGTGGGCTCATGGAGCAGTTTCTCTGGTTATTAGAAACCAATCTGCAAACTGTGAGTCTGCTTACAAAGCCCACAAACAGAGGCAGACATCAGTGTTAAGCCACAGGCAGGCTATTCCAGAGCATATGACAAAGGAGGGCAGGTCCAGGGAGCCAGCACAGCAGTGCATGGTTTGGCACTCTTGCAAGCACTGGGTGTCTCCACAAAAATCAGATGTAGTTTAAGCTTTTCCATGAAGAAACCTCACCTGTTCTGTGTATTGCTCTGTGCCACCCCGCAGAACCTCTCTACCATTTTTGCCTCTTTCTCTTCTCCTTGATGATAAGACACAAGCCCTGTGGTGTTGTGGGGCTGGATTTGATATCCCATGAAGTCTTTCACTGATTGTGAAGCTTTCCAAAACGACATCCCACAGTATCTTTTCCACTTTCTATTTACATTCACTTTGGTTCTTATATGCAGAAGGATATGCACACGTACAGAATCCATACTGAAACTCTTGAAAGCAACTCAACATTTGGATTTCTTGTGGCAGATGCTTTCTTCATAGCCATGTGTTTATCTAGGTCTAACTCCTCAGGGTGAGAGTCATCTGTTCCTCCAGGCTGAAGCAGGCTACCCTTAGCTGGCTATTTGCAGTCGTGACTCTAACCACAGTGTCAAAATGAACCCGTTTCACATGATCAGTTCCTGAGTGACTGGAATAAACACCAGTGATTATAAAAAAATATTCTGAAAACATCCTCTAGTCTTATGTCCCCACCATTGCAAGGGCAAACAGCCATGGATATCTGGTTACCACAGCATATTAATATTAGTTTGTGCCTTCAACTTACATCATTTACAGGTCAGAGAGCATAAATCTATCCTAAAATACTTTGTGTTTCTAATTGTGGGCGTGAAAAAACCATCACCTGAAACATATCTTCTTGCTCATACTGTATATTAGATGTATTCACCCAAACTGCCTTCACCTTGCAAAGAAACAAGGGCACATATAAACTTCAGTATAAAGCTAAACCACTGCAGGACACTTATTCTAGCAAGTGGACCTCATCTGAGAAATCTTACCTTTAAGGCTAGTAAAAGACTATTATTTGTAAGACACTGGTTGGCATGAAGCCACAGGATTTGCTATTAAAATATGCAAAACCAGAGTGGAATAGTGCTGTGAGTGTAAATTATGCATGTTTCTTATTAAATCAAATCCCTTTACCTCCTCCCCTCCTCCACTTATTACACAACTTGTCATCTCTTATTTACATGCCATATGATACACAACCCAAATAGAGAGGGCAAACATCCACAATATGTGCAGCAAAGGGAGATATTTGCATTAAAGACATGAATATGCATTAGGAGGCAACACATTCAGGACACATATTTTAAAAGTGAGACTGTTTATTTTGACAAGCTTATTGCTAGAAATGCCACTATGTGCTCCCCCATGCCTCCCAGCATGGAGTTTGTTCTCTGACTGAATACACAACACCCATCCCTAGAAAGAGATCCTGCTAAGCCAGTTTCAAAGCCATGGACTGAGACGGAAGTCACAACACTGGCAGGTAGAAGCAGGAAATTCTTGGGGAACAGAGAGAGAATCCAATTCACAGCATTCTCTCTTTTCTCTCTCTTTTTTTTTTTCCTCCTTCTTCTTAATGTAATTTCTCTGTAAAATCAGAGAATTTCTTTGCTAGAAAAAAGTACCACTTATGAAATTAGCATTGAAAAAGGCTGGGGTTTGCTTCTGAAATCAAAATAGGAAGCCAGCCTTCCAGGGAAAAAACATAACCCCCTTCTGCCTTCCTTTTTTTCTTTTTTCCTTTTTCTTTTCCCTCTGTTTTTGTCTCTGGATTTCTCTCAAGCAAATGGGTAAGGCCTAAAAGGTTAAGGTTATTACTTGTGATTTAGGTAAGTTTTATGCAGTCCCTTTTATTCCATAATTACTTGTATAACCTTGGGCATTCACTTAGATTACCTGTTTTTAGATACTACACCTATATAAAGAGCACAACATGCTGTTCAGCCTCACAGAAGTGGTACAAGTATAAATCAACCCATAAAAAATGTTATATGAAGAGATACATAAACTAGACAGATAAACAGAAAGAGAAGCCTTCTGGGTCAAGGCACTGAACTCTGGAATCCAGGCTCTGGCACATACCAGCCTTAATTCTCAATTGTATTTAATTCTCAGTTCCTCATCCACTGTTACAAAGGAGTGATGCTTACCCTGCTCTCTAAAAAGCCTGAAGGAATTAGACAGTTTGGAACTAGCAGGCCAAAGCTTAGACAGGAGGTGGCATGCCTGGTTTTCGTAAAAGGGAAATGTCAATTTTCTCATTACATTTTTCAAACATTTATATAAAATTATAAAAACAGTCAAACACACACTTCACTTCCAGCCAAAATGTTATAACATATGGCTGCTTGTTTTCCATTCAAATATTTTAAGATAGCAGCTTCCTCACAAGTCTCTGTCTCCCCCTGCTCAGAGATTTTGCTAACGCTTTGTGAAAGGCATGAAGAAACAAATATTCTGTCTTCTACTCCTCTATTTTCTTTTACTTTGAGTTGATAAAAACTTAGAGCTCCCTCTCCTTTCTGCACATCTACATGGATTTTTTTGCAGCTTTGTCCAGAGTTTCTGAGCAGCTGTCTTAGAAGTAACAGTTAACAAAGTCAAATACGCAAGGCTCTGAGTGATGGGACTTGCAAAATTCACCAGAATGAAGGAACTGAAGCACTTACTCTGTACTACTGCACAGTCTGGGCTGAGCAGTGTGCAGCAATTTTTAATGTGACAAGCCTACAGAACTTGTCAGAAGTACTAGAATTTCATAAGGGTTTTGCTGCTTTGTGGGGGTTTTTTTGTTTGGTTTTGGTTTGGTTTTTATGTTTTAGTCTTTTTAACCACATACAACATCACAAATATCCATGGTGTTTTATGGAAATAAATTGACACTATTGCATAAGGTTGGCAATATGAGGAGTCTGGTCGGTTGATTTTGTTTATTCTTTGCAAGGACAACAAAGGTGAGATGTAGAGAAGGTCTGGGACAGAAAAGACATGGTTTTTATAGGAATGTAACTGATGGTTATTTGACCCTTAACCAACATGATATTCACAGACTTTTAAATTATAAATCCTGATAGGCTTATTGCCTGATCAGAATCCAAAAGAATACACAGAAGTTCAGATAAATTTATAGAACCATAGAATTGTTTTGGTTAGAAAAGACCTTTAAGATCACCAAGTTCAACCATTAACCCAGCACTGCCAAGTCCACCACTAAACCATGTCCACAAACATCACATCTTAAGGTCTCTTAAATGCCTCCAGGGACTCCGCCACTTCCCTGGCCATCCTGTTCCAATGTTCAATAAGCATTTTGATGAAGAAAATTTTAATAATACCCAATCTAAACCTCCCCAGGTGCAGCTTGAGGCCATTTTCTCTTGTCCTAGCAACTGCTACTTGGGAGAAAAGCACTAATCTGAACTACTTAAACTTTCTGGCCACCAGGAGAGAAATGTGCTATCTATCCTTAAGAGAATAGCTGAACTTCAGAAAATCATTACACTGATTTCACATATAACTTAATGTAGGTTTTTGTTCCATTTAAGGAGTTTGAAACCATGCCTGACACTGGTTTTAATTCATCTGAAATTCACTGATATTTGCTTGCTAAATTCATGATTCAGAAAAAAAAATTTTGTAAAGCAGTCGATACCATGGAACTTTCAAATATGTCAAGACACAAGAGCCAACACTACCAAACCAGAAGACAGCACAACAATTCAGGAACATTTTCTCTATATAAGTTATGAATCCATAGTTAATGGTAAAAATGTCATGGTAGAAGGACACGTAAAATGGAATCTGTTTTGGTTTTTTCTATGATAGAGTAAGGAGAGACTGTGCTTTGCAATTCTGTCTATTTACAGAGTGCTTCAGGTAGTTATTTTAGATCCAAATTACTGCTCCTACTGCTGCTCAAGGTGTCACTGGCACTGGAAGCAGGACCGAGGCTCAAAGGCAAGGATGGCTTTGGTGCGCTGAATGATGCACGGGAGCAACAGGAGATACCAAACACCAAATAGGCACGATCAGCCTTTGGGAAATAACAGGTCCTGAGTTGAGCTAATGAGAAGGTCATCAGGGACTGGGTTCCTGATAATGGCGAAGGAGACATGCAACTTTATCAAACAGTGGATGGTCTCTGCTTTTCTGGATAGGAAAGGGTATCTGATATATCTTCACCAAGTTTTCCAGTACTCACAGAATACTCAAGGGAACACCACAGTTAATTCTGTGAACCAGTAAGTAAGGCCATGAGGTGACAGTCCTACCCTGCAGATACACCATACTACATTCTTTTTATTTCTGTCTTTTTTGCAGTATCTGCAGTCCTGTACACCACAATAACAGAAATCTTTCCACAGCTTTTGCTGAATCACATATTTTTATGTTACACTCTGTATTGCACGCCAAAAAAGAGATGTGAAATTAACCAAAGTACCATGAAATTAATAAAAAACTCCATAAGCTTTCTATTCTTTTTTCTGGCCAAGAATAATGAAAACTGTAAGCTTTCTTACACAGTTAAACAGTACAGAATCTACTTTTACAGTCATTTAGACTATCAAACTACACCAAAGCACATCAGTGTATGCTACAAGAAGAAAATCTTAAGCATATAGCAGGTCTGCCTAAATACATTTGCAGGACCTTCTTCAGCACTGTATTTACTACCTGTCATAGAGTCTCAGGGTAAGAAATAATTTTGACATAAGAGACAAATAAGGAAAGGAAAACAAGACTCTTGATGTTACTTTCTCAAAAAACTGGAAGAACCTAAAACTTGTACCACTAGGCACTTAAATGATAAACCACAATGAAATAACCAACAAAAAAAACCTATTATAAAAAACAAAACAAAACAAACAAACAAAAAGCCCCCAAAACCCGAGCAAAAACCAAACCACTCTTCTGGGGAGGAAAAAGGGGATCAAAGAGTAGCACTTGTCAATATTTACAATTGCTCAAAATTTTCAGGTTTTTTCACAGGGAAAACCAAAGCTACCTAAATCAGGCAAGCCTGACACACCCCAGGCCCATTCATCCACATAGCACCATCTACTTCCCATCCTCACTTTTCACAAGCTTCAAAAGGTGTGTGCACAGCCACAAGCTCCAGGAAATGATCCAGCACAGTCCACAAGAAAGCAACAACACACTCTACCTCATGGTTACTACAGCTGGATCGTTTTTCCACAGCAGGCTGCAACACAGTGGTGCCAAAATAACCTCACAGAGAGGGCACAGGAGAAGCAACCCTTTAGAGACCAGGACACAAACAGAGCCACAGAGGACATGCTATCACCTTGAAGGACAGTAACTATGAATGACCACTATGATCATTCAGTTACTGTCCTTCAAGAACTAGTGGTTGCTTAAGGGTGAAAGCAGTCCCTTACTGAAAGCATCCCTAAAACACTGGACTTGCCACAAAAAAAATGCTGCCCACTGGTGAGGCTGAATTTCAGAAAGCTCCTTAGCTAAAGGAAAGCTTCCTTTCCACACTCAATGGGATGACACTGATTCCTGCAAGCTGAGCTAAGAGCATGCATAAATGTTTGTAGGATCAGTATCAAATAACCACATTCCTCTTCAAAAGCTCTCTATATAATTTGCAGGAAGATTCACACCAATTATATATTTCATGACTAATTATTCTAATTAAACTGACTGGGCACATTAGCGATTCAGACAGAAAACAAAATATTCAGACTTTACATTCTCCTCCTCCACACTCCAGTGAAATCTCTAATGTATCTTATGATTTATTTATCTCAACCCAAAGGCAAAAATACTCTGAGAGTTTTATAAAAAATCATCAGCTTCCTCCAGCCTCTTACAAGAAACCCACCCTGTACAGGGAGATGGTGATGCTGTTTAGCGCCATCCTCACGGTTTCATGGTTCCAGTTTATAAAGCCTTTCTATACTGGTGTACACCTCCCCACACCACCTCCGAGCACCACCACAGTTAGTTGCAATCTGTTACCATGAGCTGCCTATTGGCAGCTTCTCGTATTGCAGCTACTGTACTGCAAAGGTTCTCACTGGTGGTTCCAGGGACTTAACGACACACTTCTGTAGGCCCACCTGCTCACAAGCCCAACTGTGTTTGCCTATAAGGGGCTGAGTGCCCTACGGAGAGCAGGAACAAAAATCCCTAATCCCTGTATTTAGGAGAGCTACTACACCTTGCTGAGAATGGATCTCGATGTTATCATACTTTTGAAAATAAAGCTAAGAAAAGACACAGCTGTCTTGTGTCACTTCATATAAGTAAAGCACAATTATATCCCTCTATTTGTATAGTGCTTTCCGAAAACATCACTGGGGTGAAGACTTGTGGTTCAAAGCCAAGTGCTCAGAGTAGTAACTTCCAGAACGGAGACCACCCGTGCAGCCACAGTTTCTCTTTTTGCCTATGAATAATGATCAGCCTTCATTACATGATGATTCCTTCCTTCCCTTCACCTCATTCCCACAGGTCTTCTGTCTCACATGGGGCACAGGGCAGACCATACTCCCAAGTGGAGTATTGAATATAACTAAAGGATTGTTTCTTCTTCCCATGCCCCTTTACCCTGCATAAACCAATACACTGAATGTAGTGCAGTGCTTATGAATGTGTTACTGATGAAAAGATTTTCTTCAGATGCTGAATAGACATGGTACAATTGACAACTTTATGTCTGGTTTGGTTTTTTTTTTTTTGCAACTTTTAAGTGTCTTCCTGTTGACCTAAGAACCATAGTTGACCATAGTTCTCCCATGTGTAAGCAAAAAAGAAAAAAATATATGAACTTAAATGCTTGATAAATCAAAGGAGTCTAGATTCACTTCTTTGTCTGGGTGATATTCTTAAGATGTCTGCCTTTGTAGAACCAAGAGAAGATCATATCTGCAGCTAAATGTGACTGGGAATTGGAACTACTTCAAAATCTGAAGAGCTCAGCACCGTGCTGTTCAAATCAATTCCTTACCAAGTACTCAAATAAAATAGTAAAAAAGAATAATTTAAATTGCTCTACAAGGTGCTGGCCCAGAGTTACAATTGCTTCTAAAATAAGATCCAGGTGCTCTTAAAAGTCTAAAGCAACCTTTTAATTTTAAATTGCTCTTCACTACATGTGCCATGAATGCTGATCTTTAAAAAGCGTGTCTTAATCAAAACACTCCATATTGCAAGATAATTGGTTATAAAATATAAAAAAAGCTTCATGAAGATAGCCCCAGCCAAGTTAAGTGACGAGCCATGTTTAATATTTTCTCTAAGCAAAAGATAACAAAAAATAACCAAGTATGCTTTGCTCGCTTTTCTCTGTACCACCAAATAAGCAACTTTCACTCCAAGGTAAGTTACTAGATCATTTCAACTATATCACACTTACTACTACTCAGAGACCCATCAGTATGATTATTTTATTGAAATGACACCTAGAGACTCTTACTATTCTCTGCAAATAAAAAAGATGTATTTTCTGCCTCTAAGAACTCATCGCTAAGTATTTATAAACACACACAACAGCATGGCAAGAAACTGGGGACAAAAATTCACCACAAAAAGCTTGTGCAAAAGCACTACTTTAGATCTGAATTTTCATACATATACTTTTAGAATAAAACTGCAATTTGTGAAATCAGATAAAAGGTCCCTGAAAAGTTTAAGAGATCACTTTTAGAAGTGATGGCTAAGAATATGTCCATCACACCTATACCTACTGTAATCTGCTGCATGAAACATCACTCTGCAGACACACCATGACCAAGTGGAGGTATTGACACTTTGGCAAAAAGGACCAACAGCGAGAGCAGCCATCCAGGTATAAACCTCAGTAAAGTATGATCCCACTGAACTATGTGCCAAGATTTGGGTTCTGTAAGATTATTCCACTGAGAATGAAAATAGGATAGAAGCATAGCATGATCTAGTTTGGAAAATACCTTAAATATCACCAAGTCAAACCATTAACCCAGCACTGCCAAGTCCACCACTAAACCATATTACTAAGCACCACATCTAAAGAACTTTTAAATACGTCCAGGAATGGTGACTCAATCACTTCCCTGAGCAGCTTATTCCACTGCTCAATAACCACTTTGGTGAAGAATGTTTTCCTAATATCTGACCTACACCTCTCCTGGTATAACCTGAGGTCTCTGAGCCCCTTTCTTTCCAGGCTAAGCAAAGCCATTCCCTTCAGCCATTCCTCAAAGGACTTGTTCTCTAGAACAGTGGCTTCTAGAGTTCTCTAGAGTCAGGAAGCTTTGATGCAACTATTTTAAAGCATTCATAAAGAAGTCAAATGAATAAAATTTTCTTTCCTCACAGCCAGACATGTCCTTTAAAATAATCTCAGATCCGAAAGTCTCTTCCCTAGGCTTCTCTTGAGGCCACGCTCTGCTGCTCTCCAAGCTGTATTAAAGTTTCCATGCTACTGTTTTTTAGCTACGAACTCATTTTGATTCTACATTAGTGTCTGTTCCATCTTGTCTTGCTCTCCACTTTGTCATATTCAAATATACATACCATGCCCAACTAAAACTAACTTGAGCCCTTCCAGCCTGGTCATTCAGGACTTTCAATAGCTCCCTGCTGGGGAAGAATGAGGACCCCCAGAGCTGTCATACAAGAATGCTGGTCACAAAGTAAGGGGTAGCTTGTGATTTTGAATACAGTCTGAAGGCAATATAAAGTTGTGAGGAAATCAACAATAATGTTATGAAAAAGCTCAACCAACTGCTTTTAAAATAAACAAACCCTTGATAAACATTTCTCTTCAGTACTGTGTGCCACAGACCAGTCCTCCTTTGAATTTCATATAACACCAACTTCTGGCAGAAAGAGGATTTCTGAATGACAAACACAGTATGTAACTTGGTCAGCAACCAAGTTCTATATATGTATTACGTGACCCCCTTCTTTAACAGTTTTTCCTCTCTGCATATGTAATGAAAGGAAAAGGAAAAGGCAGGCAGATGGTCAGTAAATTATGTACCCTCATCACAAAGATCCCCAGGAGTAGCCAAATTATACAATGCTTCACAAGAGACATCAAGATAAAAGTGTGGGCTCTTTAAATAGACTGACCTCCAACTCCAGCTGAAATCAGCAGAAAAAGCAGAGTGATACAATGAAAAGGAGGAAAAAGTAATTAGCCTGCATCAGCTGTGCTCCAGTTAAATGGGTAAGAGCACGTGGCTGCTTTGAAAGAGGATATCCAGATGGAAAGATGCATACTATGACAATGTAAACTCTGTGAACTTTATCATTATGTCAGAATCTTATTTAAAATTATTCCCAACTGATATAATTAAAATGTATTCGAAACTACAGACTTCCTTGGTTTCAAAATTACTTAAAGATGCATGTATTCCTTGTATTAGCCTTCTAAAAATAACACGAACATAAATTGCTGATGCCCAGCTTAGGAGAGTATATGTACAGCTCTTCTAAACTATAAAGAAAAAATTTTAATGGTTCCTAAAGTGTTATAATGATTTCTTTCATTCTTTAATGCAAATGATGCGAATTGGAAACATTTCCATCACAAAAGAAAAGCTCAGAGACCAAAATATTATCAAGTTGGAATAGTTACACTGAGTGTGTTTTCTATTAAACCTGGGACTTGCAACCACCTTCTTTCCCACAAAATGCAGGGGCACCTGAAGGTCAGGACATGGCTACTTTAAATAATGACAACATCAGATCAAACCTGAAAAGCAAGTCTAGGGTATAAATTTAAAAAACAAGCATGCAAGCCCTGTGAGCACTTTATTTTTGGTGCCAATGCAGCAATTCAATGTTCAGCAGCAAATTCAAAACCAATCAAAATATGGGCAAAAAATCTCCACAAGTTGCAAAACAGCTTTACAGTTGAATTCAAAAATAACAGCTTTGGGTGGAACCAGAGTTGCATGTAGAATTTTAACTCGTTAAAGGTAAGTCTCACTCTCCACCACAAGGTTAGCTATCATCAACATTTTCCACTATTATTAGAGAATCTCAATAAATTCCCAGGGAAAAATATAAATTATATATAGGAAAAAGGAAAATTTGTCTGTAATATTTTGGACATCACTTCATTATGGAGCTATTAGGCTAAATCAGGCAGAAGATCAAGCAAGTCCCACCATACTAAGGAAGAAGGAATGGACATTCCTTACCAAATGGCATGAAGTTGTGTCCAGGGAGGTTTAGGTCAGATATTAGGAACAGCTTTTTTACCTAGAGGATGGTCAGGCACTGAACAGGCTCCCTGGGAGTGGTCACAGCACCAGCCTGACAGAGTCCAAGAAACATTTGGAGAATGCTCTCAGGCACATGGTGTGACTTCTGGGGATGTCCTGTGCAGGGCCAGGAGTTGGACTTGGTGATCCTTGTGGGTCCCTTCCAACTCAGGATATTCTGTGACAGCTTTTTTATTAAAAGAAAGAGTAAGACTAATGCAAAGATGGTCAAGGATCTACTCTGGGATTTAAATTAAAGAATGAAGGAATCAAGCAGGCAAGCACAGGCCTTCAACAAACTAGGCACACATTGGGGACTGTAAAAAGTGTACTGAAACATCAGATGACAATGAACATAAGGTCAATAACTTCAAAGAGAGAAACAAAGGCATGGGAATTTATATTGTATATTCCTGTGCAGAATAGGAAAGACACCTATATGGCAGCTGACAAACCCAATATAAGCTGGAGAAGTGCAAATACAGTTTTAAAACAGAAAATGCCACTGTCAGTGAAAACAGTTCTGCATCCATGTGGAATCTGAAGGGCAGCCAGGGGAGTAAGGCTATTGAAGTTAGTCCAGTTCATTTGGCAGTGACACAGCATAAGCTTTTAAGTTTACCCCAGTTACAAGGCAACAGCAGACTAATCAGCCCTCAAACAGCACTTTTAGTTAAATACAACAAGATACAATGATCATCCTAATGTTTCCCTGAAGAGGCATATAGAAGGGATGCAGTGCATCATTTGGTTCTGCATCCAAATGCAGCTGGTTCTACATCAATGGCATACACGAGCCAGCTGGTGCCATAGCAAGTCAATGAGTTTTTCCAAATATTTGAAAAACAAAAGCCTCAAACCTCATATTTTAAATTGATTTGGTTTTTAATTGAAATTGAATTGAAAAACAAACCTTGAATCCCTCTGATTAAGTTTATCATTACAAATCCAGATTACCACAATGGACAGTTTTCTGCTTCAAAATCACAACATCCCACGTTGGTGGTGTGGAATAAAACTGAGTATCTCACAAAATTGTGACATTTACCTCTGATAGTTGCAGTTAATATTTTATGATGAATTTCAAACTAAAAAGTAGCTGAACAATACACTGTAGGCCTTTCGAACAAAACAATTATTCATAGGGAGCTACAGCAATGATTCCAGTTCCAATGACTTACATGCTCTTCTAGAAGAGACTGCTCAAACCAAGAATTGGCTTGTCATGTATTTTTATTCTGCCATCTTTAAGTGCAAAAGCAGGTAAATTTATACAGATCACCTACGCAATCTACACCCAAATAGTATGGACTTTCTTTGGATTCACAGTGCCCTAAAATTTTCTTAGCAAATAAGCACCTTTGTAGAGCCAGAATTGGTAAAATTTTGCTTTGCTGTCAGCAGCAGTAGCATGGTGGTGGTAGCAGCCACTCCAAGCCCTCTGCTTGGAGAGGAGATTTTTTCAGCCCTGTTGCTTTCTTGTCTTCAGAGACTAGTCTTACTAGTTTACATCTAGGTTCCTCTTTCGGAGAATGCAAAGAGTGGCAAAGAAACAAGAGCAGAAATCACGATTCTGGTAGTTGATGCAATGTGGCTCTGCTTTGATTACCTGTTTTTACATGCAAAATTGTAAAGTTCTCAAGGGGAGAAAGAAAAAAATCAATCCTTTCAATTTTTCAAAAAAATTAAAAAAAAAATCAGGCAGATCCTGAAATATCTGTTAACAGATGAGGTCAGTGCATCTATACAGAAATGCATCTTGGACATTTCAATTCTCAGTCAGATACCAGGGAGTCTGTATTCTGGCCTGGTTACAACATAACTGATACAATACATTTTTAAGCTACTACCAAACATGAGGGAAGATGCAAAACAGTGGTTCCAGTAAAACTGCTTTTACTTTCCTTTGCACAAACTTGAACTCCATCAATTCATGTCAACAGCACGTTCTCTTATTACGCAATGGTTTTAAACCAAACCAGCTTAATGAACTTGGTATCCCTGGTCAATCAGTATTTGAATAGAAGACTTCTCAAAACACATTCGCAGTAATTCAGACTGTTTTTCTAAATCACTTATTCTCAGAGTTTCATAAGTGCTCTTTTCCTTCAGGAAACAATTTGTATTAGGCCCTAAAGCTCCTCACAGTAAACGCAGAAGAGGCTCACACTGCTGACAATCTCTAAGTCCCATTCTGATGCTACAGGTTAAGAATCAGTGTACTGAATCAATCAAGTGAATTATCTACTTACAAAGCAGCTCCAAAGATTCCTGTTTACTGTAGGTTTATCAAAATCTGTCAGACTACTGAAGTCAAACCAGGCTTAAAATCTGTTCTGGAGATGTGTGAGGTTTCTGTATCTATAAAAAACAGCTCATGAGAGGCAGGCATATAACTGAGGTAATCTGAAATGTGCATCTGCCTGCCCATGACAAAAGCAGCCTTAAACTCTCCATCCAAGTTTAAAATACTATGTATCTGATATATCACTGTGTCCCGCAGTGGTAGGGAGGAGAAGAGAGATCCAGCAGGCAGGCATTGTGCAGCAAGATTGATTTATTTAATTATTTTACAACTCTTTTACAGACTTTTTTCTTCATAGTCTAATTGGACAAAGGATCAGCCACCCCTTGGGGTGATTGGCTAAAATCCTAAAACATCCATTGTCAAAATATTTTTTTCTACTGTACTATAAACAAATCTTTGCAAGGTCACAGGTGTTCATAGCTTATAGAACTCTACTAATATCTTCCGTGAGAGAGAAAAATATCTCACAGGACTGGAAAGAAGCAAGAGAAATTCTTGCTAGCAGCAATATTTGTATCCACATTGATAAATAATTAAACTGCAGGGGAAGTAAGCAAAAGAATTTTTTTTTTTGGCGCTGCTGGCAGTATAGAATTCCTCCTATAGATATTCCTACCAAACCAGTTATTCAGGGTTAAGAAAGAGTGGAAGCACTGTAAAACCTTCTTTTTCTTGATATCTTCCTTAGATAATGTGTGTGTGTATATATATATATATATATATATATGCATGCATATATATGACTGAGAACAGTGTGTAAGAGTCACAGCTTTCATGGAAAGCTATCCTAAGAAAAAGTTGTGAAAAGTTAAGGAACCATGAATTAAGAACCATCAAATAGACAACATGGCTAAAGGCAGTATTTACAGGAATGGCTTAGGATGATTAGAAACACTGATGAAAGTACATTAACAACAAAGAAATATCTAGAACTGCATGAGAAGAGGGAATAATTCAGCTGCCCTGTTAATGAGGTAAAGAAAGCACTTTCATTAATATACAGTAAAATATTTTGTTGGTTATAGTATTTTGACATCTTAAATCTCATAAATACAAGAACAGATGAGAACTCCTCTCAGTTCTTTCTTAGTATTTCATGTCTGCAATCCAATTGCTCAAAAGTTAAGATGAAGGCAAAATTTTTGAGTAGCTTAAAACCGTTCAAAATGTTTCTACCAGCAACAATACACAAATGTCTGCAAAGCCATAGAGAAATCTGACAGCTGAGCACCCAACCCAGTTGGCTCCTCCACAGGAACAAATGCCAAGATAAGTGCATAGTGCTACTTGCAAACACAGACACACTCTAGCTGAAGACATCTGCTGGAGCGTGGCTATAGAGAAATTGTTCACCATGAAGGAACAGAGTTCCTCAATCATTTCCATAACCCCTGATCCACTGCACATTGAAACAAGGATGTAAACAAGTACAGGTCATTCAGATTTTCATCTAAGCTAGTTCAGTATTGAACTGATTTTTAAGAATGTAAATATTTCCTAACAAAAAAATGACAACGTGATCCCACATTTCATTTCTATGGCTCTCCCATGGGATGATTTACCAGGCAGAAGGTTCCTGGAAATCAGCCCCAACAGAAGATCTTCCTGGTAGAGGATGGTCCAGGCCACAAGTTCAGGGAGAGACCATGTGGCTTTTACCACCTCTCATACGTAAGCATTCCATTCCCTCCTGACTTCCCAGGAGTACATGTGGTTTTATTCAATTATGTAAACTTTGAGAAAATAACTCTTCACTCTCCATGAGTTGAAGACAGAGGATCTGAAGAGGTTTAGTTGGACAGACACAGAAGCAGGCTTCCAGCTCTGGTAGAGAGGAATCATCCCGTTCAAATATGACCACTCTCAATAAGAACAAAGACGTCTATTTTCCCTCCTTTGCACATGCATTACATTTCACAAACTCGACTACAAAGGCAGAAAATGATATTTGAGCTAGTGGAATAATATGATATTTCATATATATTGACTCAACATGACACTATTTGTTTCCAGTTGAGACAACATGTCTGATTCAAATGAGTTGAAGCTAAAAGACTAGCTGATTTAAAAAGACAGGATAAAAAGCACAGTGGCTGTATTTAAACGCTGAGACAAGGAGAAGGCTCATGAAAAAGCAACAGTGATGGATGAGATAAAAACAAGAGGGAGTTATTATAAAACAGATTTAAAATACATAAACAAACACATTATTACCTGGGGTCTAAAAAGAAATCTCATCAAAACCTAATGATGTTCATATCTCTGAGCTAGGCACAGGAGGAAAAAGTTCCCAGTACCAGCTTCTAATCAAATATTTGCCAACACAAAAAAATTACAGCCTTTAGTTTTCAGAATTCTAACTTTGCATAAGTAGTTGGGAAAGACCTGTGAGAGCATTCTCTTTCTTTTTAAGAAGAGTAATATAAATTACAGTTCCAGGCTTTGAGCTTGTGCATCTATATTTTTAAACACGTACTAAGTGCATTAGTGGCTGAACAGAATATTATGAATGATGCTGTGTAGGATATGGAGAAAAACTGCATAGCAGATTCCCTCCATGTGGAGAACTTTTCTTTTTCCAGAAAGAGTTAATGACAGGAGGCCCTCAGCAGGCAAACCCTTGGAAGAGAGGGTGCCTCCAAAATATTAGAAAGGAAAGGAAAGGCTTCGAAAGAAAAATATCCGATTAGATGAATTCAGGCTGAGAACTCACCAAGATAAAACATTCAATTAGCCTGCAGCCTGACCTCACAGACTTCCAATGGTGCTTGAAAAAGATGAGCTGTCTTTGACAGTCACACCATACAAAAAGACTTCAAGAAAGTATATCAGGAACAGAAATCAGAAGCTAAAAGCAAATCTTGGCAGCAACAGAGGTTACCAAGTAGTTTTGAGTAAAGAAACATTCATTAGCATCAACAGAGACTTGATGAAAAAGGAGAAAGAAAAGTATGATATAAAATTATGAGGATGAAATAAACCATAAAGGCATATACGCAGGCACAATGCCATGGTGTAAATAAAATCACAGCTTTCAGTTTGATGAGTGAAAACAAGGTAAGTCTAATGGCTCCTAAAAGACTTAAGCATCACCTTCTAGGAACATCCCTTGGGAAATGAATGCAGCCAGACTGCTCCCATTTATTCCTATATCCAAAGGTCAGTAATCAACACCTGCACTCCCAGATCATCACCTGCAAGTTGTGAAGGGCATAGAGCTGTACACAAGACCAAGTGCTCTGAAGACCTGAATGATCTGGGCAGGAGGGGCCAATCACCTTGACTGTCAGCCCCAAGTCAGGAAAGGTAGGACCTTGGCTACGTTGTGGCTTAATTAGAAAGAATCCCATTGCCTTTCTTTCCTGATGAAGGTCGTGATCATTTCAGGTAAAGACTCAATTCTTCCCCATTGGCTTTCATAAATCACAATCTGCATGGATCCAATTTTACAACAGATCTAGAATTTCTTTAAAGACTTTGATCTACGCTTTGGCCAGAGAACATGCAGGTAGTATTTCCAATTATCAGCCTTCTCGAAGAGAAAAAATCCCAAATCTGCAAACGAATCAGAAGCTTCTTCACTATGAGATAGCTAATTTCATAACCTCTATTCAGTGAAAGGATCTCCTTGCCATCATATTAATCTGATATAAAATATAAGAATTTTGTAATTTCCTTTACTTGTCAGAGAATAATCTTCCTAAGATGGTATGTTCATCTTACTGTAACCCCCTTACTTACAGTTAATTTTATACAGGATGTTTGTTCACCAAGTTGAAATCTTAAGAATGGAATGAGAAAAATAATATCTAGAATATGCTCTAGCATTGACTAGAGTATTATTTCAAAAATTTCTCCAAACCCATCAAACATCCAATAAACCAGCCCACTGTGAAGCCTTGCAGTTTTTTAAAGCAGAGAATAAATCCCGAATCACGGCCCAGAAATCTCTGTGGAAATGCAACAACAGGTTATGGCACTGCATTTCTGCAATGCTCTAAAATAAACATAGTTCAAATAACTACCCAAACAAGCCCATGTTCTGTGACAGGTTAGGTATGCTGAATCTTCAAAACATAGATTGCCTTTTTATACAGTCACAGACAAATCAGAAGAATAAAATCCCAAATGGCATTGAGAAAATGAGCAGGGATTTTCTCAGTGTCTCTTTTAATACAGGACCAAGGAACTTAAAATTAATCACCAAGAGGCAAGTTCAAAAAAGCCAAGTAATTTTACCTTATTCAACCCCCACTTAAGCTGCTGAACCCTTATGTCCCAGGATATCCTGAAATTTTATTTTTCATATACAAAAACTTTTAGAATTATCTGAACTAAGTTATGGAAATTATTCTACCAACTTTTTTTTTACAATTACAAAGGCATAAACTTCTGTTTAAGAACTCCCTGAACTGCAGATCACTGAGAGCTGGAAGAACAAGCTGGAAAGACACTTTTATATTTCTGTGATCCCATATTTCTTCACTGTCACCAACTAGCAACTAGGCGCCAGATGGGGTTAGACAGCCTCAAGCCTCATTCTGTACGGTTGCTTGGTGGTAGTTCTTGTTTCTGATCATTGAAACTTCCAGTTCCATCCAAACGCTTCATCTATTACTTGTTCATCAAAATGAACTAAAAAGGAGGTATTTTTTCACATTTACTTATATGTGGTGGGATTTTTCCCTCTCCACAGTATTTTTGTGTTTATTTTGGAACTGTTTGGTAGAGTCATGGAATATATCATCCCACAGACTCCCCTATTTCATGGCTTGTTGGCTTCTGCAGTGGGCTGTAACAGCCACAGATGGGTAACATGAAAAATACTTTTGGGTATCTATGGAAACAAATAGCTGAAGTCTGCCTCAGGGTCTTCTCTTCAGATCCTTCCCCCAGACTAGGAAGGGGCAGGGAATCTCCCCCAGTCTCAAATATGGAGAGGAGAGAAATGTGGCAGCAGGTGCTGGGAATGGAAATAGAGCTGAGGTAGGTGAAATTCAGAAATGAAAGAAAAGAGAGAGCAGGACTAAGAGGAAAAGCAAATACAGATGAAGAGCAAGACTGTGTCCTTGCTATAGCCTGATTCTTATGAAGCCTGTTTAGTAGGCTCCACTGGTATGCTGTACCTTAACTAGTTTCATGCATTTCCTAGCTCACTGGTCTCTATCATCTGTTTGCACGAGGGTCTGTGTGGATGTGCAGGTTGATGTGAAAGGAAAAGGAAACCCAGAAAAACCAGTTTTGTTTGTTTAGTCTTGCCAAGCTGATCCTTGAAATGTCATGCTAAATTACAAGTGAATAACTTTTGTTTTAAGAATATCAACACACTTTTGTCAAAGCTCACTGAGTTTCACAAAGGGGACTTCAGAGAATATTTCAACAAAAAAATCTATTTCAGTAAACAAACTTATCCATTCTAATGATTTCATCCAATTCCATCAAGACAAATTTTAGCACGTGCATGTTGTCTTTGGACGCTGCTTTATTTACTCTGCAGTTATTGAGATTTAATAAAAGCTTTGGGTAAAAAGCAAAACCTCCAGCTGGCTGTTCAAATCCACAAGGCAGCAGACACTCTACTGTCCTGCTGCTGAAAGCCAGAAGAGTACTATTACAGAAAGCCCTCCCCAGTTCCCAAACATGGCTACTTGTCTTCCTAAGCTCCTGTTCTCTTTTCATAGCTACAGACACCACATTCCATCTGGCTATGCCAGGCTGTATGACACCTCCTGATCTCATGTAAATCTTGTATGACCAGACACAGCTCAGCAACTTACTCAGCTTTCAAAATAATGTGTACTATGGGTATTTGCCATATGCAGATGACCTGTGAAAAGGTCCACGCTAATTTCTTAGGAATAAGGAGTCAATGAGAATTCCAGTGCCAGCACATCTCAGCTGAAGACTCCAATGCTATACACAGTTAACATTTATTGCACATGGACATTCACACTCTAGGTGGGTAAAATAATCATTGGAGCAAAGGAATTTGTCATCATGTACCTCAGTCATTCACCATCTGATACTTAGTGCAATGTTTAAACTCCTTGAACACATTCAAATCAAAATGGAAAAAAAGCCATTGAATTATTATCTTAAACAAACAGTTTAAGTACAACGTTTGGCCACCCTGCAAGTGTGTACCTGCCTAAAATTAAGGCCAGAAGAGCTAAAATTTGGATCAGCAAATTGGCTTTTAGTACATAAATACAGCATCATCTTAAATTCTGCTGTATCACACCCTGTCATGTTAGGCTTCATGTGAGAGAAAGAGTAAACTGCTGATTTTCCTGGGAGACACAACATATCATTTACATTCTAGATTGGTGGAGATAGTGCTTTTCAGCCAGCACCAACACACGCACAAAGAGAAATGTATGGGAGGTGTCTGTGCACACTTGTGCATGTGCCGGTGTGTTTACAGAGAAACACCAGACAAGAAGAGAAAACCAGCAAGCATATCTCTCCCAGAGCTGGGGACAGCACCAAGAATTCTTTGAGTATTTGTCCAAGTTCCTAATGGTTTCACATCTGAGGAATTATGTGTCCCTCATCAAATCATCCAGGGAACTACAGGCCCACCAATTTCACCTCAGTTCCTGGGAAGTTGATAGAGCAGTTAATCCTAGGCACATTAAGGATAAGAAAATCATCATGAGTAGACAACCAGGAGAAAAGTCATGCCTGACCAACTTGACAAACTTCTAAGATGAAGTAGATCTACCTGACCTGGTAGATGAGGGAAGAGCAGTGGATATTTTCTACCTGGACCCCAATAAAGCCTTTGATGCTGCCTCCTGTTAAGATCTTCATAGAGGAGCTGTTGATACAGGGAATGGATGAGCAGACAGTGAGGTGGATTGAAAACTGTCCAGGTCCAGAGGCTGGTTATCAGTGGGACAAATTCTAGTTGGATGCCAGTGATTAGCAGTGGGCCACAGGGGTCAGTACTGGATCCTGTTTAAGATCTTCATTAATGACGTGGATGATGGGGCAGACTGTACCTTCAGCAAGTTTGTAGGTGACACACCTGGAGCACTCAGGGGGCATCTTATGAATGTAATAGCTGAAGGGAGGGTCCAAAGACAACTGAGCTGGGCTTCTTTTCACTGGTGGCTAGCAACAGAACCAGAGGTAATGGACACTAGTTGAAACATAGGAAGATGAGGATACATATTTTCACTTGTGACAGTGACGAAGCACTGGCACAGGTTACCCAGGGAGTATGCAGAATCCTCCCTCTTACAGATACTCAAAAACACAGTCCTGGGCAACTGGCCCTAGGTGTCCTCACCTGATCAGCACATGGACCATGAGATCTCTAGAGGTCCCTTTCAACCACACCAATTCTGTGTCCAGGAAACAAAATCCCCCAAAACTAAACAAAGCAGGAAAACCACAATTAAAAAAAAAAAAAATCAAGAAGACTACTTAGATGTCATTTCCAATCTCTGGAAACTGCATCTACCCACTCTACAAGAGCATCAACACATTTTCATTCTATATTTACATGTGTGGGTGGCATAATTTACACAAACACACACATATGCACACACAGAACTGCAGAACTGAAAAAAAAATATTTCCTCAGCAACAGGCTGACATATTTTATCAAAATTATCCCAGAGACAAATGTGCACAGATTACTCACTTCTAGGGATTGTCTGCACCTGTAGAGCGACTCCCTCATATCCCAGGGTCTCTAACTTCACGCACAGTGCAACCCCATCAGCCTAAGCCCACATGCTTCAGCTGCATCTGGCCCAGGAGCAGCTGTGCAGCCAGCCCTCGGTACTTTCCACGGATTTCAAAAGCACTTATATGCAAGAGCACAACCTACACAGACCTGTATATCGGACTCCACGCAACCAGAGAATGTGATCAGTATGTATATTTCAGTAATACTTTATCTTGCTACAGAATGTTTGGATCTCCAAGGGGTTTAAGGTATCTGGAAATTCAAGATCATTTCATGAAGGCACTAAATCCACACTCCTCAGTTCTACTCCTTTTTTTGGGTTGCCATTTAGTGACTCACTTCACTGGTAACTAGATTTTAGGTTTTTTTAATTATTACCTTGTCTGTTTTTTCAGGTCTTGCTGGATCATTGATTGCCATCAGCAGAAGATTCCTCCAGCCAAATTATGTCTTCAGCTATACCTGAGTGACTCTACTCAATTTAGCTCAGCAAATGGAACTTAATTAAAAATTCTGTTAGGAATGTGCTGGCCAGAAAAGACTCATCACATCAGAGTGGTTTTCGCTTTGCAGCACTGATAGGAACACGAACTAATAAAAACTTTTTCTTCATACTAAAATGAATGGCCTGGACTCTCACTAGACAGTAGGAGCAAATGATGTATGATGAGAATTGTATCAGTGGGTAGATCTGTTCAGCAAGAATTACTCTATTCAGACAATCACTTTCCAAATTAAAAACCACATCAAATAGCAGGAATCTCCATTACTACATCAGAATATATAATTTTAGTCTACTTACCCTGCCAAAGACAAACTGGATGTGAAATGCACACAAAGTTATTTGGAGAATTGAAACAGCACAAAAGTTTTCATTCTGTCCATTCCAAATGGGCATTTCATTTATTTTGACCTTTAATCCATTGCTTGGTTAATTTCTACTATTTGTGTGATTACACACAGTGCAGCTAAATGCTTCTTTCTACACAGATACCTAAAATTACCTTTTTTTAGGCTAACTATTATATCACCCTAAATGTCAATACATGGACACACTGATTTTGTAGCACTAAAACAATGGCGAAAGTTTTATTTCTATTTACAGTCTGGTTTTCTACCAGGGATACGTCTAGTGGTTCCACAAGAGCAAACTAAGAAAAGAAGAAGAATACCGTCAAAAAACCCTTAACTTTCCTAGGCTGGTGCTGGACTGCACTGGAAAAATTTCAGAGGTCCACAAGTCAAAACGATTGGAATAAATTGAACAAAATCCTCAAAGTCTGACAAACTTGGCTGAAAATGCTAAATTAAAAGACCCCTAAATTTAAGATTTTGCTTTCTGCATATGCTCACCATTATTTTTTTTATCTTTTCATAGATAACACAATCCTATGCTGAATGCTAAAACTCTTGAAAACAGACAGACGGATATGCACTCAAAATTAACTGGATTTAATACATTCGTAATTTTCTCTACATACTTTCTATTCTCTTTTTAAAGTCACAGCTTTTAGCTTGATTAAGCGCAAACACTCAACTATAACTTTTAAGTAAAATAACCAACATGACATCATTAAAAGTATTACATTCCATTCTATATTCTATATTTACAATTTTAATTTCTTTAAGACATCCTGTTTCCAGTTATGAAAGAAATCATTTCCATGATCAGGCAAAATAACACAAAGCAGGATTTTAATCAAACATGCAATCTGCAATACAAGGCAAATTGATAAGGCAAATACATTAGTTTTACTAACTTCAACAATGAATCCAACTGTAATGCTCAAAATTTGCAAATCAAGCTACTCTGCCACCAAATCCCTTGCCAAGTAATAATAAATCCTCCACTCTTCCACAGTATTCCTCTTCTTTATATTGTAATGCCTGGCGGTCACTATCATTATCTCTGCTATTATATAGCTTTTATGAAAAAAGAAGCCCTAAAGAAAAAAGTTTTATGATGCTTCATTCTTTATTCATCTCAATTTTTAATCTGACTCCAAAGAGAAGTTTAAAGTTTCTGATTCAAAGTATGTTAGGGTTAATGGAAAATCTCCCTTCACTCTTACATGATTATGCCACAGGCTTCAAATTGTTTCTTCTCTTTATTGTTCTTGCTATTTCAATTTTGCCTCAGTTTGTCTATGCCATCCAAAAGTGCCAGAAGAATCAATTTTATTTTATTGAACACTCACCTCAAACCACTGGCCATGCGACTGCATTTTAAGGATGACACAAGGATCTGGTTTTGAGAGGGCATCCCTGTCTGATATGCCTTTGCATGTGACTCGCAACTCCACTTTAGTCAGGCATGGGCTGTTAAAAATTCCCAAGGTATTGGCTGCTGATTCATAGATGTTGCTCATTTTCTTCATTCCTTGTTCTGAAAGAAAGAAAAGCTCTATTAAAAGATGGTGCACACACAGTACAGCCCCTCGTTCCACACAGATGCCAATGCAAAGTTCTGCTAGACAATAACTGTGAATGAGAGCCAGAGACTGAGGGGAAAGAATAAAATCAAAGGAATCCCTATAGAACAAAGAAATAATCATCTCATATGTTTATAAGCCAAGTTCAGAACAAAATTTTCCACCATGCCTCTGAACTCTGGGGGTGAACTGTGACCTCAACCTCCAGCTCTGTTCCTGCTTATAGAGCCACATTTCCCCAGGCCAAAGGATAGATACACAGCATGGTAACTTCAAATTTCTTATGATAACACCTTAACAAAGGTAAACTAAATTTGTTCAGCACACCTCCAATCTGCTTTTATTTCTCTCTATTCCTTCTAAAGAGTATGCACAAAAGTTTCTTACACAAACTTTTGGCATAAATGCCATAGAAGGACCCTTTCATACCAACCTTAAATTCCAAAATACATTTCACTGTTTCCACACATACTGCAGAAGATTACCTGCCTCCATTCCTAAGCAAGTAGCCAAGACTGATGTTCTAAACAGAAGGGCAGAATATTTATGCTGGCATGTTTTGTTGTTATGGAGTGTTTGCTCTTTTGGGTCAAGAATCAGAGTTACATGAACACAGATGGCTGGAATAACAGGGACCTCCAACCCTTACTTCACTGTGAACACCACCACCAATCTTGTAGCAAGAATTTCTCTCAAGAGAAGCAACAAAAATATTTTAACACAGAGCTTACCAAAAATCCCTATATGGCCATTTTTGCATCAATAAAGAATATGGGAACACTCTAATTTGCACATTTGTTCCGAGCTTCAGCCTGACCCTTTAAAAATCTGCTTCCTAATGCCTGGACTACTGCCTTCATCATCTTACCTCATACATAACAGCCACAAAGTATGAATTTCATACTTCTAGAGGGCAGATTTGTCTTGCCAGTTAATCAGCAAGCCTTTTTTGTGCTCTGTTTCAAATCTTTTCACTGTCTCTTCCACAACATCCTGTTCTCAGAGGTTAATGATTTTTGAGAACTGTTTTGATAAAAGTTAAATTTCAAGATATGGAAATGAAAGTAAAGTTTTCTTCCCCCAAATCTTCCAAGTTAAAAATAAACTCAAAACCCACAAAATCACACCTATCCAGTTTTTCTATGAATTAGAAAGGTAAAATTAGAAAGGTATTTCTCAATTCAGAGTAAGAGGAGTTGGCAATTTAGTGCTAATCTCTAATACATACAGACAAATTTCAGGTACGTAAGTCTGAATGATGAGGCAGATTATCTGCTCCCCCGGCAGAAGGGATAAAATCTTGTTAACAACTTACAATTTTTCAAATCTATACAACAACTTACCGACCATTGATCTGCTGTGAATACCCCATTCAGACAGACCTGAAGTGAGCCCAAGTGGACCCCAACCACTCTCTGAAGCGCAGGCTCTACAGGCATATTTGAAATGTGAGCCACACCACAAACATAGTGCCTGACACCCTAAGATCAAAACAGTCACCTTCAGCCCCTCCCAGTTACTTGTAAATATTGTCTAAACTACTGTTCCTTGGATTTACTGCAAGGAAAGAAACATAACTGAGAAAACAGGCAAAACTAAAGAAGATATGGAAAAGGTAATGCTATCAGGCTATGTTATAAAGCAAGGGACTGGAGAGACTGTTGTCTAATTATTCATCATTTTATAATCCCATCTCCTTCAGAAAGCTGCTCAACAAGCTCATCCCACAGATTTACAAGACATTTTTACATGTTGCCCTTTCCAAATTGAAAACCATTCGAAAATTGGGTTAATTCTGTCTCATGCACATCATACATCATTAATAAAATGTCATCCTTTGTGCAGAAATAGGCTGGTGATTTAATTAAACTGGATGATTTCAACACTGAAGAGAAGAGGAAAAAGTAGCAGAGTGAGGGGGAGAGATGTATTTTTCTTCCTCCTACAATAATTATACACTGGTTTTTCAGAACAGCAGGTAAGTACAAAAATTATATTTCTTTTTATCACTACAACTATTATTTCAGCTTTTGCAAGTTCTAAATTTATCAATGGAAAAGATCAAGTCACAGCCTTATTCTTTTGTCTCATTATATTCTTCCTTTAATATAATCACCAGCTTGGGCTGTTGTGCTGATGTCACATCAGGAAGCTGGAGGCCTGGAAAATAGATTTTGAGCCTACTGAAAGTGGCTAAAAAAGGTATTATTTTGCACAAACATAGACATAGATTGCGTAAGAAGTTTTTTTTCAATTAACTACATACATTATTGATGGAGGAAAAAATTATTCATTTTTCTTTGCTACAAACTCTTTCTTTTTCAGTTCTTTAGAACCTTGTTATTCCTTAAATCTCCACATGGCTTCAATATTCACAGAACATGAGCTGTACCCATTAGAGGAAAGCAATGGCACAGATACAAAAAGTAAGTGAGATAAGTGATAGGTCACATATTACTGAAGTTTTCATTTCATTGTTGCATACATTCTCTCTCATTTCCTCTGGAAAACAGGAAAGCGGTGGATCATATGCTTCCCACACAAACTTATTAGCCAGTGCTAAACTGAACTGAATGGGGAAGCAAAACCAGGCCTTTTGTTTTCACCTCTCCGTGGCGAAACATCAAGAAGTAACAGCTGGGAAAAAATTCAAAGTGCACTATGCTGAAATTGAAATGTAATAGGTTACAAAAAAACCCCAAACCAATGAAACCCCCCAAAAACCCCCCAAAGAATGTGTCACATACAAAGAAAAGGTGAGAACCGTGAAGACAGGTCCCTGTCTCCACTCTCTCAAACATATTCTGTACCTGGCATACTTAGAGCTCATTTACTAGAAATTAAAATGCTCTTTTGACCTTTTCAAAGAGATTGATGGCTCAAAGGGATCTTATTGATATATATGATGAGATGGGAAATTAAGGACATGAAGCCAAATTCTTCTCAGTAGCGCCCAGAGACAGGACAAGAGGCAACTGGCACAAACTGAAATTCAAGAAATTCTGATTAAAGAAAAGGAAACTTTTTACTATAAGTTTGGTTGAACACTGATACATGCTTCTTGCAGAACTTGTAAAGTCTTCATCCTTAGAGACACCCAAAACTTGTTGGGACATGGCACCCAAAACTTGTCAGGGCATGGCCCTACTTTAAGCAGAGCAACCTACTTTAAGCAGTGACTTAGAATAGATGATCTGTAGAAGTGATTTCCAACCTCTTCTACTCTGTAACTATGCAGAAAACAAATTGTAAACTTTTTAGGGTACAGACTGTGATACGTTGTTGAGTACTAATCAATTATTTGGGTCCCTTGGCTCCAAAGCCATGCAGAAAATCAAAATAAATACATAAGCCCGGCATTTCTGGTACAAAGTAGTGCTACAAAGGCTCCCACCTGTAGGTATTTCATGAAAAGCAACAGTACACGAGTTCAGAAAATTGTGCCTGCCTAGACACGATTATGATTGGATTACGATGAAAATCAGTATTACACATTTGACAGCTACATCTTTCTCTGTTCAGGGGGACGAAATGACTTAAAAATGTTCCGTCGCCTAGTGCCTGCAGAAGTTAGGATCTTTGTGACATAGAACACAAGCAGTACATGCCTGTCTCTGGGATCTAGAAGACTTGAATTCAGCTCACACAGTCAGATCCACCCTGTTACAAAAAGGTAAGCCATACAACCTCTCCACAAACTCATAACCAGGCTCCTTAGATTCAACATGAAATAAATCCAAGTTTCTATCTGAATTCAGATTTCAAGTTTTCTCCTCTGCCCACAGTGTCATTTTGCTCTCCTACACGCACAATGTCCAAAAAGCTTTTCTGAAAGCTGTCTGGGTGAAAAATGAAGAGGTGGCTCTCTGCAGCACCTTGTGAAGAATCAGGGAAACATTCACACTCAGCCTCACCTTCAGTTCAGGTAATAAGTGAGCAGCAAATAAGAAAGATGCTGAGATTAAAAGAAGTAGCCAGTGTGCTTTGGATTTAGAAAAAGGTCTTGTTATTCAGAAACCTGTATTCCAGACCAAACTACATGCAAATGAATTTGGGGGTTGCAGGTTTCCCGTCACCGTATGTTGAGAACCGTGTCTGAATTATTTTATTGGCACTTTGGTGATGAAATGAAAATGACCTAATAGCATCTGCCTGCTTCTACAGAAGTAAACAGCAAGAGTCTGCTCCTGGAAAGGTAAATTATGTTTACAGTTATGTGCACATGGTGGGAAACACCAATAGTAGAGTTACATTACATAAGAGCTGTGAGTAAGTGCCTCCAAAAGAGAGCAGGCCTAAAACCCCTGGATGTTGTGGCACTAGCTGCTCCCTACATATTTATACTTATAAATTACATATGGGAGAAACATTTAGTATTCAAAACATAAGAACAGCTTAACTGTCTAGACAGGAAGCTTTGTACCTACAGTTTCTGGATCTTCCAGGGTTTAAAGTCTAATAAAAGGAAATATGAAAACCAAGTCTACAGTTATAAGCTTAAAATTAATAGAACTCAGTTAAACAAAATACAGTAAGAGCAATATTTATAGAAAAGGCTGAAATTCTGTTGGGCATTCAGGAAGAATAGTTTTTAAAAGCTCCTCTGTTTAGTGACTTGTTCAGCTCCAGCAGAATGTAGGCCATGGACCCCCTCAGGGAATGACAGTAATTGAGGTAAGTAATCAGTTTTCTTTAAGAAATTTTATGTAATTGGGAATTCCCAGTCTCTAGTAATTACTGTATCAGCTGTTGGCACTAAAGCTTCCTTGGTTGTG
Source organism: Corvus kubaryi (assembly GCF_017639235.1). NCBI lineage: Eukaryota > Metazoa > Chordata > Aves > Passeriformes > Corvidae > Corvus > Corvus kubaryi. The sequence goes on along the minus strand of NW_024581137.1, from coordinate 15,738,466 downwards.
AAAAGCAAATCCATTCCTTCACATTCAGCTGTAAATAAGCTTTGTACAAATGAGGAAAGGTGGGAATTCATCAGGAGTTCCTGATTCAGCAAGTTCATTAAATAAATATTCCATGTGCTTAATCAGGAGCTCACTAAGATGCCTGGCTTGCCCAGGTCTGAACAGAGACCCCAGCATGACAGGGAACGCAGATCTATCCTTATTATGATATGTATTAAGGTTTTTTCATTATGTCTAATCTTTGTTGTTGCTGTGGCCATTGCCTTGGCCTTTCTCTGTGCATCTCTGGAAACTTCTCATGAATAATCAGTGCTATCTTAAAACGTAGTCATTCAATAACTTATCTTTGACCATGTTCCTAGACCCCTGGTTATCAGCCATATCTCAAATCACTCACAAGACTTTCCTGTTGGCATTAAAAAATTATCCTGGTCAACATCAACTACATTATAAATTGCTACAGAACTTTAAATGATCATAGATAATATAGACATAATTCCAGCTGCCAAAATTAATTTGAAAATGAATTATTATGCCATGAAAAGTCAATAGGTTAGCTAGATCCCTCCACAGGATAGTCTGTGCAATTAAAAATACAATTTTTCCTCCTTCACTTTGATTATCTGAAAACTATTAACAAAAATTTATTTAAAGTTACACCTACCAGAGTTTGATAAAGGCCTTTGAAAAATGAGCAGTAAACTCAGTAAGGAAGGGGGATCTGGAGAATCCAAAGCAATGCTATTGTGAACAATGAGACAGATATGATAATGCAAGTAATCTATTTGGACAGTAGGGGAGAAGGTTCAGAACAAAGTGCCAGCAGTGTAAACGGAAATATACACACACTGACAGTTCAAAGGGACTCATTACCATGGAACCAACTGTTTCAATTATAAGGGAAGAAGGGAAAGTCACTGGAAAGAAACTGAGACATCTAATGCATGACAAAACACTGTACAAAAGTGTGATGCACCTATACCAGTAACCCCATTTCAGTTAAGAGAGGGAAAATCCCCAAGATAACTGGAGCACTGGGAGATGCTTGAATGTGCCCAGATCAGGATGCTCTGAGTGGCTCCCACTGAAGTCAGACTCACTATAATGCAAAGCACCTAAAGAGTCAGTGCTAAAACACATATATTCTATTGTCCTCTACTGGAAGAGCAAATCTAGGACTTGCCCTGGGTCCTCCAGCACGTACCTAATGCCATCAGTCACCTCTTACTTCACAGAGCTCCCACTGTCTTCCTTCTTACAATGCTGTAAAATATGCAGGGGAAGAGAAATGAAAAATTCACTAATATAAAAACCAGAAGACTGGACGAATACAAGACCAAAATAACCTTCCTGGGGATAAATGCAGACAACTTCCCTACTAGAAAGCACTATCAATGCTTATTACTGGAAAAGTACCAGAGATTTTTTTCACAGAATTAGCCAAAGTCTGCTTCATCTACATTCACTGGATTTGTACCAGACACAAGGAGTCTGCCTCTCCCGCAGCAAGGCTGGCTCACAGGCTGGCTTCAGAGGGTGTGTATCCAGTCTTGTTTATGAAATGACACCTTCTAAGACAGTGTGTTGGTTTAGTATGGTAACAGAATGTATTTTATTTGGAACAGTGTAGAAGCTAGAGAGAAAACAGACTGGCTCATCAGTATGCTGACACACAGGAACACACACAACTGTCCTCTTATCCACAGTCTTGTTTCCTTAAATATGCCTGTCCAAAGCCTTCACTTGCAACTCAATATTGTCAAGCAAAAACATTAAATAGTCCCAGTGTTCCTCTTCCAAATCATGAAAATGGCATATTTTACCTCAGAAAACATTAATAAAAATGGCTTTGTTCTTAATTTCATTTCTATTTCCAAAACCATTAGAACTGTTCTACAGCCCTTTCTCACAATTATAAAAGTTAAAAATGTATTTTAAAAGCAAGATAAATAAATGCCTGCAAAGTTCACACTGTTCTATACCATGACTCCCTGAGCTGATGATTTACAAGCAGGACTGAATAATATGAAGTCCCAGTAAAATTCAGGCTGCCACAAGTAAATGATTTGCCTGCTGGTTTGGGTATTGGTTCTCAAGAGTCTGGAGTACTACTTTTGAGATGATAATACCTGAAGCTGGGAATGCAGGGATTAAGCATCGATACATGGAAAAAAGCTCAGGACCACTGAATCACTTCAAACACCACACTGAGCGGTTACACACACACAAAAACCAAACCTACTCTATGCAAGTGAATTGTGAATGTAAGTGACATGTAAGCCTAGTAAATCAGAGAAATGTAATTTAATCTCTCTAATCCACAATTTCAAAGCTACTACCATGTGATACTTATTTGACTGCTTACCACTAAAAGCCATTACAATTTTCTTAGGCTTGCCATTTCAGTCTGCTGCTTTCACTAAGTGATATATCAAATGAAACACAGAAACAAAAGTATATTCACTCCAAGGATATGTGTTTGCTGCTTTTTTTAAAATTGGTTCTCCCAATTAGGTATTAGAGTGGAAAATAAAAGTGTCTTAGCAAGAAATGAAGCTTTACAACATAGTTACTTATCCACAAATCTTAAATAATTGGATATTTTGCTATACTTCAAAGAAAGATAAGCCTGGAACAAAATCAAATAATCCCAGCACTCTAAGGTGTAGCAGTCAAAATTCCGGTATCAAATAAATCCAACTGAGAGCCTTCAGAATATGTTTGAGGCAAAATAATTCTTGAAATAATTAGACAACTCTGAACAACAAGAAAGATGTATAGTCTACTACATTAATCCTTGCCTTATCATCTGCACTTGCATAAAATACATTTGAAATTACAATTACCCTTTATCCACCATGCAAAAGCACACTGTCTATTAGCTAGAGGAGAATCATAGAACTGTTTACATTGAAAAGACCCTTAAGATCACCGAGTCCAACCATTAATCCAGCACTGCCAAGTCCACCACTAATCCATGTCCCTAAGCATCACATGTACACATCTTTTAAGTACCTGCAAGGATGCTAAATCAACCACTTCCCTGGGCAGCCTGTTCCAGTGCTTTACAACCCTTTTGGTGAAGAATTTTTCTCCTAATATCCAATCTAAACCTCCCCTAGTGCAACTTGAGGCCTTTTCCTCTCGTCATATTGCTCGTTACTTGGGAGTGAAGCAGCAAGTTGTGTTCCTCAGCTATACTCAATTACACCAGAGTATGTATATAAACACATGCAATGCCTGGAAGAGTTTATCCATTTACAGATGTAACATATTGCAAACAGCTAATTTTCCTCAACAGATGGCTATAGTGGCTCTTCCTGCAGCATAAACATGATTCTACAAGAGAAGTTGCCTCCTGCTCCTGATCCAAAGACAGGCACATCAAGAGCAGTGAGGGAGGACCTCCCATTTACTGTTTAGTTACTGCATTTGGAATACAACCAGAAGGTCTACCTGCTGTAGGTTGGCTCAGGGCTTCCTAGCAGTGTGAGAAAAACTGAATTTATCGATTATACAGGAGTGCTCCTGGGGCCACAATGAGCCCAAAACTGGGACAGAGCTTTAAAGTCAAGTTGGTCTGTCAGGTAGAGCAGGAGGAGAAGAAAGGGAGCAGTGGATAGTGCTGCAAGCAGTTGCTCTCTCACTTCATAGTTGCTCCCCCTACATGCTCGACCCCTTTTTCAGCAACAAGCAGAACTCCTATGGCCTCCCAGGACTCTGACAGACAAGGAGCAAACTGCCCACCCTCAGGAGGGTGCTGGGTAATGAACACCTTTACGTGATGGCTGGAGTCAGCCCTGAGTTCTTTCCCTTCGCAACATAGGTTTAGGGACAACACACTTTGTACCACTAGTTTAAGTTAGACTCTGAGCCTTTCTTGCCTTGTCATTTACTTACTATTTTCTTTCCAAGATCCTTGATCAAATATTTGAAGAGTCACCCATGAGACTTAGGCCAAGCACACATTGCTACTGTCTCAGCTAAATCAGCAAGGGATACAATCACATTGCAGCTCCAACTGCAGGCATGAGAAAAGCTGTGACAGCCAAATTATATCTATATGGAGAGTGTGTTAATTTCTTTCCTAGATTAATTTCTACTAGCTTATTCTGACTTTCCTCTAGGAAGCTATATCCTACTCCATATTGGGAGTGTTTTGCAATCTCAGTACCACCATACCATGAGAGATTCAGTCTCCAAATAAGCCAGTTGATATTTTTGGTATCAAATTGATTCACAAAAGAATTGCAGCATGCTCTCGGCAAAAAGTCCTACCAGTGCCAAATGTACCGCTGGTGCCAGTGCCGGGCCATTCCTCTGCTGGCGTGCTCATGTTTCCCAGGATCTGTGCTCTACTGAGCTACCAAAGATGGGTCTTAACGTGTCAGGACACAGCGCAGCCCCACAGAGATCCTAACCTGGGCCCTGGAAGCAACAGAGCTCTGTCAGCAATGTTATAGTAGACCTACATCCTTCTGACGCAGTGCCAAGACTTTGGCTAAACAACACTTTCAAAAACAAGCTCTAGAAATCCAAGCCACCAAGAATTTTCAAGTGTTTCTCTCCCTCAGGAATTCTTGAGATGTGAGAAATATCTGTGTTGTCAACAATAAAGATGAGAAGCAAGATACTTGGAATGTCTTTTATAAAACTTTGTCTGACACGAGGTTGCCCCTTAAGCACTTCTAAAAGTAACCTATGAGTGTACACAAGAGATATGTCTTCCTTTTGAAATCTACAAGTCCCCACCAGTCTTTGTTAGCATATACTGACAACAAAAGGGCAAAACAAACAATTCAGCTCTGATAGTTATTACAGAGGTAGAGGTAGAGGGAAGGGGTTCTCAGCTCCTAAAACGATGCACACAAAAAAAAGGAACTCACATAGTCAGTATTGATGGAAGTCCTACTGCCAACTGCCACACACAAAAACACCATAACACCTGCTGATATTGACATCACTGCCTGGTAGGAGAACATTTCATGAAATTCACATTAGGCAAGCTGTACCCCTAAGATTTGGGCACATATTGCACAAGGCTTCACCTACATTCATCTGTCTTTAAAGGACAAATTTATACAAAGTGCAATAAAGTCCATGAACCATCCACTGCTAACAGAGAGAAAGGAATGCCAATAAGCCAGTAGTGATGGCACTCGAGGGAGAAGAGACACAAGAGGCTGGTTTTGAAGTTCCAGCCAGATGTTTCCACTTCACAAATGCAACCACTATGGTCAGGTTATCTAAGACATAGTTCTGTATGAATTGAGAATTGGAAGTCATTCCTAGGCTTTCTCTCCAGACCTGTGAAACTCTTAATTCCTTCCCTCACGTGCCCTCTGCTGAATATGATTGCTCTTCAAACAGGAATTTATCTACTCTCTTACAGTGTTTGTTGAAAGACAGTTGCAAAGCATCAGGGACATAAGGAATGGTAAAGCAGGGTCATCAGGATATTTCCTAAGAGCACAGAAGAGTAGAACTAGCCTCAGTAGATATCCCATCATGCCAAATATGAGTGGTGATAACTAAACTGGGTCCCAAATATTCCATGAGAGATGTCAAGTATTAAAGAAAACACAAAATCTAGAACATGCTAAACCTGATTGTTGCTCAGTGCACAAAGCAATGCCTTCCTTGTTCAAGAATTTATATCTGGATTTTAACTCTGAAAGGATGGCCATCAAGCTCCTCTATACATACATATTTTTAGAATTAGGAAAATGCATGTTGGCACTAACCAAAATGCAACTGTACCAACAAACAATATTCAAATTGATCTTTCAATTCTTCAGTGATACAAGGCATTTCCCATGTACTGTATATTTATTGATGCCTTATTCCTTATCTGCATGAATCCAGTGCAAACAGATCCAACAGTCAGAGACCTTTTTCATAACTTAAAAAAAAATTATAATTTCATAATTTCATACAATTACTGGTCTAATGCATGAACATGTTTCAGTGTACACAAGTGTAGGGTAACTCCAAAATGAAGAGATTTTAAAGCTCTTCATAAGTATGGAATCCAAGATCTTCACTTTTGTTTCTCTTAACTAGTAGAAGACTTGTTTTTTATTTTCTTCTCTAGTATCAGGAACCTCCATAGGAAAGGGTGTTTGGAGAGGAAAAGAACAAACAAAAAACCCATACAAATTAATAATAGAGAACGTGGGTCATAGCAAATTCATGTCCTCACAAATCAGCCCATCCAATGCATGTCCATCAAAATCTCAGTGACAGATGCCTTTGTAACTTCTTTATGATACCAAATCCAGCCTTGAATACCGGTGGAAAAGATGTACTAAAATTTTCTAAAACATTCTGAAAAGATACGGACTTTTACAAGAATTTTGCTGTTTCACTCATAAGCACTCTTTTCCAATTACAAAGATTACAGCAATTCAGATCTGACCCCGTGAATGACGGATGACACACTTTATACTCTGGAGTCAACATGTAAATTTTACCTGTAATTTCTGCCCTCTACAAAAATTGGGTTATACAATAATGAGGTGCTTGACTGCTGTTGCATTAAGTCTGTAATGAGACTGAATGCACAGTCATACCATTTAGTGTTTTAAATTGCTTCAACTTTGGAGTAAATACATCAGCAAAGACTGAGCTGGGATATTAAGTGTAGAGCAGTACATCAAAATAAGATGTTAACTAGCTGATGTTACATGAAAATTATTTCCATATTTCACTGAACAATTCTTCAAATTATTAACTTGTGTAACATGTTATTAAATGAAGCACATAGAGGCATCTTAAACATTAACTTACTTGAAGGTAGAAATAACATAGGCAAATATTTCATACTTACTGTAGGAAAACTCCAATTCTTCTCATGAGATTTTTACCATAAGCTAGCAAGCCTGACATGAATTAATTTCCTACCTGTGCTGGCTCCTAATTTTACCTTTTACAAGAATATGGGCATTTTACAACATGCTAAGAAAACTGTTTCAGTCAAATGACTACTGCAGTATTTCTTATTTAGCTACTTCCAGTGTGAAGTTTCAGCTTGCTTTTTCCATTCCTTCCCTTTTTCAGCCTCCGAGCAGCTGTGTTCTTTCCATCTGTGGTAAGTAACCCATGACCATTTCAGACTTCTGCCAAGATTATGCTTCCAAGTGAATTAGGCTGCCCAAGAAAATTCTCAGATCAGTTTGAATATACCTACATCATGTTTTCCAATGATACTGCAAAGGAACTCTTTAATTCTCAGTCCCTTCGGCATCTGTGCTGCAGTCAAATTGCACTGGGTCTTCAATACAGTTAATGAAGGCCTATTGTCTAATAAGAGTAATTTAGGTTTAGAGGGATCTCTGGGAATTTCTATTTCCCATCCCTAGATAAAAGCAGGTCTAGTTCAGATGAGCTCTGGCAGTCTCCAAGGCTGAAGATCCCATGAACTCTCTGGGCTTCTCTTCTGGCATTTGACCACCATCTCTGACAACAATTTATTGTTAGTTTTCCTTGTTACAGCTTATGCCTGCTGCCAAACATCCTACCACTGTTCCTCCAAGAAAGCCCTGACTGCATCTTCTCAGGTGACAGCAGTAAGACCACATTCCCTTAGCCTTCTCGTTGTAACACTGAGCAAAGCTGGGATCCTTTCAGGACTCCCTTTGACTTCACTGACTTACTCAGCTTGTGTGTCAGAAGGTCTGGTTAACTCAGTTAAAATAATTCAGGACTAAAAAGGAAAAAGATCGCTGCAATTTCCTGCATGTTATGGGCAGAAGACAGACTTTAGAAAACTATAGTTACATTAAACAAGTAGCATATTCCTACTGGGACCTGCATCCATAAACGTCTTTTCAGAAAGCCATTTGCAATGAAAATTTTGGCTGGTCAAACCCTACAAACAAAAATGCAAGCTCTTGAACACCTCACTTACACACTGCCTACAGAGTAACTATTAATACAGAGACAAACATCTTTTATGGGGGTGTAGTACTTCCCATGCATTCGTTCAAGGCACACTCAAGAAAGGTTATACAAATTATTGCAAGTTTAGTCTGGTTGTTATAATGATGTTTCTGAGCAGAAAGGTGGCTTAATAAAATACAGTGATAAATAGGGAGGACTGTTTAAAACCTTATCTTTCATTCCTGGTGCTTTGAATTCCTGAGTAAGTCCTTTCAGTCAGTGAAAACATTTTGAACTCAGATAAATGGTATCTTGAGATTTTTTTTCCTCTCAGAATTTTGTTCAAAGATTGTACTGAGAAAATTAAACATTAAAGTGGCTTTTACTTCCTGACTGTTCAAAATGGGTTCTAATTTCTGTTTGCCATATTTTCAAATTAAAGTTTTAATTCAAATTGCTGTGCAATTTTAAGGGTAATAACCTTTTTTGTTTCCTCAGCTTATCCATCTGCTGTCCAGTACAATTACTATTTCTTATTATGTGAAATTTAGCAGTTTGCTAGAAGAATTTCTGTCTTAGCTTCAGCCTGGTGTCCAAAATGAAAACACTTCAAATCTGCCCATGACATGAAATTGTCTGGGAAAGTTAAAAGTAGTTTGGTGACAAGCTTATTGAAACAGACTCTAGCAAAGCCTCTTAGTTTGTTATCAATATCATGGGTTTTTTAATTGCCACATAGACGGCAATTTTTAATTTTGCTGGAACTTGTGTTTCTTGTTGGATGCTATCCTTGCTCTTCCCCAGCAGTTAAAGCAATAATCAAAGAGTCAGCTCAGAGAGTAAGTTGTATTTTCTATTGCTTTACTTCCAATATTCTCATCTTCAGTTTCCTATCTTTAAAAATTGCTTCATGTTTTGTATTTTTCAAAACAATAGTCTCAAACTTCCCTAACAGTAATGATGCCTTAGGCATCAGTAAGAGAAAAGCTCCAAGACATCAAAACCCAATTTTGTTGTCCCTATCTAGAAACAGAGAATACAGTCCTTAGAATTAGACAGAGGATCACACAAAAGTTTTCTGTCAAAGAAAAAAACCAGAAAATGCTACCTCAAAAACAGCTTTAAGTAAGTAAAAGAAAAAAAATAGTTCTGGTTATGCTAAGTTTAGTCTAGCAAAGGTTAAAGGCCACAAAATGATCTTTTTAATCTGGCTGCATGAAAACTCAAAATATTTTGCTCAAATATCACTCCATTTCTCATCCACAACTCAGGCATTTCCATTTTTGCTATGTATAAAATAATTTTATTTAAGCCATGCCATTTGCAGTGGTGTATTTCAGGAAATGCTAATCCTTCATTTATACTGACCTAAAGTCAGGGAACCCTTGATATTGCCCCTCAAGCACCCATAGGCTGAAAACTCCTAAGCTGACACAGCAGAGACCTGAAGTGGGAGGAACTCATCCCTGTTCTGTCACTCCAACATCTTCTTCATTTACAGTAAAATACACAGTATTGCATACAAATACCGAACAATGTATAAAACTGCTGTACTCACCTAACAGCAGCAGTCAGCCAGTTTACAGGAGAGCAAACCCAACTCTTTACAGGAAAGAAGAAACCATTTGAATCTAGCCTGGCCTAGCCAGTTGTCTGACGTGATCTTACCCAGGACTGAACCAGCAAGTACTTGTTACCACTGCGTCAACAAAATCAGGACCTGACATCAAGAGAAACTGAGCACTGCTTTGCATTTGAGTAACACAATGTGGTTCTAAGAGGTGAGGGGACTACCCAAAGTGTAAGCTGATTGAAATTACCCCAGAGCAGAATGCCAAACTACACCTCAGCTTCTCAACCACCAACCTATGTGTCCAAGGACCTGACATTCCCAAACAGCAAATAACTCACAAGACCATACTGCTCCTCACTCTTCCCATCTGTTACTAAGGATGGAGTGGTCCTCCTTCTATCCTGGTCTGATGCTGTTGGAAGACTAGGCTGAGGAAACCACTGATGCATGCTACACTTTGTTATGTTATTCTAGTCTCTGCCCATTCTAGTTGTAAGCTTTCTGCTTTATTGTCCTTTACTACTTATCTCAAATGTCCCATCCCACACAGCTGTCACTGGAGGTCAAACCACACAGAGACAGGTGAATCCCTCAGATAATTAAGTTTTGGCTTCATATAGCACTATGACTATCAGAATTCAAACATTTTGGTAGCGCAATTTATGGTGGAAAGGGTGTGGAAAATAGAGATATATTAGTTGGTGGTTTGTTGCACTACAAAACTATTAGCACTTACTTGTGCCTGTCAAGTTCATTCCTACCACTGCTCAGATAAGCTCACAAAAGCCCATATATCCCCATCTGATTACAGGCAGACCACAAATACACCTGTGAGTATGGTGTTTACCAGTGACCCAGAGGGAGGAAGCAGCACCTTTGGCCAGCTGTCTCCCTACTGATCATGGGGAGTCAAGACAGGCATCTGTTCTACAAACCACATTTTAAAATAAGGGAAAATATCTGAGGTTGGAAGACCAATTCCACATTGTCCTTCATGCAGCCCGTGCTTACCTGAACAACCTGTAGGATTTCCTACACTCCTCCACCTTAAATGAGCAAATTTTTAGGTACAAATTACTGCACTGGATCCTACTTCACTAATTCCAATTCAAAACATAGTCCCCAAACAAACTAATGAAGCTCATTTATCAACCTGTTGCCTGAGGGACTCAGAGATGACCTCCAAGTAATCACAAGATAGACAATGATCCTGCCCATTCAAAAACAGAACAGTCTTTACAAACCACAAAAGGTAAGACTAAACCCAGTTTCCCTTTTTTACCCCAAAATAAAAGATACAAACCAAAGCCACACACAACTCTTGTAGTCAGAGAGGATATGAGGTCTAAATACACAGTTGCTGTGACTGAACAAGATGCTGTGACATTGGAGAGAAGCTATTTTTTTTTCCAGTAGCCAATGTTCTTTCCGAAGGGTAGGATTTGGAATACTCATTTTATCCTCTACTGCCAACAGTACCCACATGCTCTTTGGTTAGAAAAGAGATATTTGGCACAATGGCTCATCATGCCAATTATCAAAATGGACCAGCTGCTTCCCTTTTGGAGTGACAGCGAGGTTGGAGTGGCTGGGACTTCCACAGCCACACAGACCACAGTCACCTCCAGAGCCAAAAGCTTAGAGCTGATACAGGTGGTATTTTTCTAAAGATATATTGTACTAGAAAAGTACAAAATACCCAAAATGCACCTTTTAATTCCCCTAGATCAGTTAAATCTATGGTATTTTGTGGGCTTATTGACACTGTGGCCATAGCATAGCCAAAGAGGACCACAAAAGCCATGAGAGAGGTAAGAAAAGGACACAGACCATTAGAGATTAGTTACGAACATAGCAAGGTGCTCCTGTCCCAAGCGCCCCTGTAGTGGGAGCTCAGACATGTAACATGCTGCAGGATTGAGATTCTTGAGAAGATAAGACAAGAAGCCAGTGTTCCCCTCAAAAAAACACAATAAGCAATGGTTTCCCATTAAACCCTTTTAGAAACTGTCTCCCTCTGACTTTCTTTTTCTATTTATTTTTCTTTGCCAAATTTATCACAGTCCTTCTGTCCCAGCTCCACCTTGGCCAGCTTCCCAACCTTTTTGACAGCGCTGCAATGTCACTCCTATTTTCCAGCTACGGACAATGGAGCCTGCTGGTCTAGAATGAGACTTACTAGAAGAGCAGTGAAATGAAGAGAACACGCACAAAATGTGGCCCTAACATTCTCTCTCTTCAACACAAAGAAGAAAGTAGATCTGGACTGCTGAGTGAAATGTATCCTGTAAATTTCCCTGCACAAAGTCTGCATCTGCTCCAAAAAGGGTGATGATTACTACAGGTGACCATAATTATACCAGGCCCGCCTGTCTTCACTCAAAAAAGAGAATAAATGTCTCCATATTTTCCCTTCAGAGCAAGATGGAACAGAGCTTTAATAAAACGGGTATTTTCTATGCCAATCTAAGAGAAAACCCTCTTTCCATGAGATTTCGGTCATATAAGGTCAAACCAGAAAGAAGAAATAACACCCACTGGCTGGTCACAAGTATGCAAGAAAAACAGAAATCAATGTTTATGGAAGAATGCTGTTTGCTACTTAAATTTTATTGAACAGCAAATACACTGAGCAGACTACCACTTTCTTCATGGACATTCTGCAAACATAGGGAGAGACATCACAAAGTATCCATTCAAAACTATTTGCTCAGTTAATATCATTTTATGGCTATAGAGGAGAATATCTTCAGTGTTTCTGCAGGATTCTAGTGGCTCTCCAAACCGGAGTCTTCCCTTATAGATCAAGGTGTTCCAGTGATTTATGTGAGAGCCTTATCCCCAGCAGATGTGCTGTGCTGTTTTGGGCTGGGATTAAGCTAATTTTCCTCACAGCAGCTAGTATGGGGCTATGTTTCGTTTTGCAAAAACAGTGTTGATATTAAGAGGGAAGTTTTTTTTATTGCTGAGCAGGGCTTACACAGAGTCAAGGCCTTTTCTGCTCCTCACACCACCCCACCAGTGAGTGCACTGGGATTCACATGGAGCTGGGAGGGGACACAGCCAGGACAGCTGACCTTCGCTGACCAAAGGGATATCCCAGAAGATACGGCAACATGCTCAGCATATAAAGCAGGGACAAGTAGAAGGAAGGAGAAGGCATTTGGAGTGATGGCGTTAATCTTCCCAAGCAACCATTACACGTGATGGAGCCCTGCTTTCCTGGGGATGGCTGAACACCTGCCTGTCCATGGCAAATGGATTCCTTTTTTGCTTTGCTTATGTGTGCAGCTTTCACTTCACCCATTAAACTGTCTTCTTCTCAACCCATGAGTTTTACTCACTTTTACTCTTCCAATTCTCTCTCCCATCCCACTGGGGTGAGCAGCTGGGTAGTGCTTAGCTGCCAGCTGGGGTTAAACCATGTAAGCTGCTGCACACTGAGAAAGCGGATCAGACCCTTACAGTGAGTTTGCAACATACATATGGAAGTAGTAAGCACACATCAGAGGAAGGACTCTCTTGAAGCAACTGTTTTTAAAAAGCTCAAAATAACTTTATGCTTCTTTTTACACCAATAATCTTTTAATTAAAAGTTAAGCAGTACAGCTACAAAGATTTCCAAGATCCTGAACATTCTCTCAACAGCTTATACTACTTACCAAATGCTTTGTTCTTTGCAATCCCCGTGATTATAAAAGGAATTGATTTTTTTTTAACCTAATTTTACATCCTTCGCATCACTTTAAATTGCATTACTAGATTGGAACATAAATCTTTACTGTTTGGGGGTTTTTTCCACCTAAGGAGAAGTGTAATAATTGCATCAAAGATCGCGCATGAACAATGAAGCATCCAAATGTTTAAAAATCAGAAAAAAACACGAGGTTTTTAAACAATATTTTTTAATATAAAACTTTACTTTGTATTATTTAGTGTCTGAAAAAAAATGCAAGAAAAAAATATTCTGAAACTAAGGCAGCTGTACTGAAATCCTTCTTTTATGTGTCTTCCTGTCAATGAAGTCATTGGAAAAGGAAAAAATTCAAGTCCAAATTTCTTCTGAATTTGAAGGCCATTCTAAACTCTACTGAAGACAATGTAAAGATGTCATTCACATCTCAGGGCTGTGGAGTACCTGTATTCACTTGCTTTTGCAGCATTTGACCTTTCCTATAGGCAAGTTATGGAGTGAGTCACCGACAAACCCATTTGCTCTCAAAAAGAGTGGTAAAATTGCCACCAAAGATGGCAAAGACTCACCTGTTGCACAACTGTCACAGAAACAAAGGCACATGAACACTTCATAAAAACCAGTGTCATAACACACACAAACTAGAAGGCTCAATTAAGTAATTAATACAGCATATTTTGTTCTGGCATTTCCTGACCCTCAGTGCTTGGCTTTGCTTTTCAAAGCCGGGAGCTACTACATGAAATATGCCAGAGTTATTCAGAAAGCAAACCATAAGCACACAATCCATCCAACAAACACCTGGTGGTACAAAACACAGGCATCAACAAGACAGAGGGGTTTTTATTGCACAGGTACCTGCTGCTCGTGGTGAAGGGGAACCTCACAGCAGCAGTAGACTTTCCTGTCTGCTACAGGCCATAGCAAAGTAAGGGCTGTGCCAAAACACACTCCATGGCAGTGGGGTCTGCACAAAGGAGCTTTGCCCATCCACTCTCAGTTCCTGTCAGGAGAGCAATTACTCCCAGACAACGACTGCTGGCACAGGCATACAGTACTCGGACCTGTGCAGCAAGTACACCAAATGCAAAAGCTCTTCTGCCAGAAAGCACAGCAAGAGCAGCAGAGGTGATAGGAGGCAAGCATTTCATTAGCAAAGGGTTTGTTCATTGGTAACTCTGCTTTAAATTATAGATGTAAAGCAATACCCAAAAAAAAAAAAAAAAAAAAAAGAAAAAAAAAAAAGAAACCTCAGGCCCTATTCCAGACTGTAGCACAGCTATACACTGCTCATTTATGCATCCTTCCTGTTTTCTAATACCTCTCTGTCTCTTTTCTACCCTTAGCTCACCTTCAATTTCTGCTCTTTATTTGAGCTAACATCACCAGTCTTCTAACAAATTTCCTTGTTTAAGTAGCTTCCAGTCTTGAGTGCTTCTCAACCCACACTGCTCTCTCCCACAACAGTTCTCTTGTTTTGGTTTGAGGGTTTTTTGATTTCTTTTTTGGGGTGGGGTTTTGGGAGGAAGGAGAACAACACACTGGTTGGCTTGTTTCAAAAAGAAACCCTTCCTTGCCTTTTACTCCCCTCACCCAAATCATCTTGCTCAGGAGGCTCCCTATCATCTACCTGTCTAACCCTTCAGGACTCTATTTCATATATCTGAGCTCAGACCTCATCCTTACCACAGCACCAATCTCTCTCCCCTGTTCTCACCTACTCATCCAAGCTCTTTCCAAATACAACCAAAGTGTTGCCTAGCCCTTCCAACTTCCTTGCCTACTGTATAGCTCCCCTTTCTCCAGAAGTTAATCTGTTAGTTTCTCTTCTCAAACATACCTTTCACTCCTTTTTGCCAAGAGAGGAAAGACAAACTTGAGCTAACTGCTAACAACAGTCAAAGAGAAAACTGAGGTCCTCAACTTTCATTTGTCTCAGTCTTCATTGGCAGCCTGTTCCTGTATCTCTAATGTGGATGGCCTGCAAGACAGAGATTGAGGGAGCAAAGTCACCTCCCACTCTAAGAGGAGATCAGGTTTGTGGTCATCTGAGGAATCTGAACATGCATAAGTCTGTGGGAGCTGAAAGATGCATCCCAGAGTCCTGAAGGAATTGGTTGATGTGATGCCTTTTCCTGGTCTTAAAATCAAGAGGCATACACGGTTAGAAGGGGAAAAGGGATTTTACCTTGGTATTTATTTTTAAGGATCCTTAGGTGTACACATCCAGGTCATATGCATCGAGATGCACCCCACCGAGTCTTTCCCTGTGTCTCTCTTCCTCTCTGTGTCTCCGTGTCTCTCCCCCCAACATTGGGTATAACATTATAGGTTTTACTAATTAGCAGATCTATCAAAGATTCCCTAATGAGAGGCTCAAGTGAGCCCCCCTCCCCAAGGAACCTTCCCCTGGATGGTTCTATCTTGGTTTACAGAATGTGTTCTGGAGAGGACCTTGGGGTCTGAGGCACACTGATCCCTAACTACAAAGCTTCTAAAATGTTTAGTCTCTTAGCTTGACAAACAAGTCCAAGAATGTAGGCAAAAAGCACTAGGAATACAGAAGTTGTAAAAGGTATAACAGGGGTATAAAAGAAAAGGCAAAAATCTTCATGGCATCAGATGTAGTTGTCAAGCCACTCTCCATGGTATTTGAAAAGTCATGGCAGTCAAGTAAAGTCCCAGGTGACTGGAAAAAGAGGAACATCATACTCATCTTTAAAAAGGGTAAAAAGGAGGACCCTGGTAACTACCAGCCTATCAGCCTCACCTCTGTGCCTGGGAAGATCTTGGAACAGATCCTCCTAGAAGCTGTGCTAAGGCAGAGGGAGAACACGGAGCTGATTCAGGACAGCCAGCAGAGCCTCACCAAGGGCAGGTCCTGAATCAGAGGGATGGGAAAGCAGAGATTAAATTATTTACTAAGAAGTAGTTTGTTAGAAGCAATGCATACTGCTTGCCCAACACTTATTGTGCCTACCAAAGCAGGATGAGAAGATATGAGACTATTGATAAAGGGAAGGAATCCTGACCAAAGATCCTGTTTTTAACCTAAAACTAACTCAAACCAGTCTTGAAGTTTGGACTTAGCCCAGGGGTATAAAAAGCATGCGCAGGGAAGAAAGGTGAAAAGTTCAGGATGAGGAAGACCCTTTACTTCATCTGAGGAAGACTCTTATTTCATCTCGGAGACCCCTGCCCACAACCACCAGACAACACTGTGAAAGCACAACGCGGATGTAAATAACTTTTGGGCTCATTGTAATATGAGGTGAGGCTGGGCGGGGCTAGGCAATGAATATGTATAGGAGTATTGGGAAACTCAATGAATCTGGAACTCATAACCCGATAAATACCAAGCTGAATGCAGCTGTCGGCACACATGACTTTGGAGGAGCTATCCCCCATGCGTCCCAGCACTGGAATAAACATACCTACTTTACTACTTATTCCAGTAGTGGAGTCTTTCCCACTCATCAGTCCTGCCCAACCAACCCAGTGGCCTTCTATGACGGAGTGACTACATCAGTGGACAAGGAAAAGATCTACGGACATCAACTGTATGGAGTTCTGTAAGGCCTTTGTCAGGGTTCCCCAAACATCCTTCTCTCTAAATTGGAGAGATACAGATTTGATAGATAGACCGTTCAATGGATGAGGAATTGGCTGGATGGTCATATCCAGACAGTAGTGTCCACAGCTCGATGTCCAGATGGAAATCAGTGACAAATGGTGTACCTCAGGGGTCCAATATGGACAGAGACATTCAGAGGAATGTAACACCTCTCCTGTGAGAAAAGGCTGAGGAAATCCCCTCATCTACAACACAGAGAACCTAGTCTTGTTCAAAGACAAGACCACTGTATTTTATTTCAAAGGTATAAAAATGTTGCTTTCTTAGAATCTTACTTAAGCAATGTTTGGGCTTTCCTTTGCAGTCAGGAACACAAATTCCAGCATAAAAGTTTTGTAAAGTCAGTAGGCAATTCAGAATGGAATAGTGTAGTGTGAAGTGTCAGAAGACCTTAATAACAACCTTAGTGTATCTTTAGTGTAAAGTGATGCAAAACAGCATCCCAGCTTCATTAATATCATAAGCGCTGAAGATGAAGTGTTGCGAAACCTGCAGCAAGATAAGCATAACTGTTTTCTGAAGAAACAAATTAAGTTTTAGGTTAACATCAGATTATGCCTATATTAAGAAAGGCATTTGTCTCTTCCACCCAATACATCAGAAGAAAACCAACTCCTTGGAGCTTATCAGTGCTTTCATTCTTTAAAATAACATTTATACTTGCTTTCAGTATCCACCAAGATGAACTTCTCCTGGCATTACTGACATGAAATAATTTCATGTGACTCATCAATTTGCACAGGACTCTGTAAAGGTTCTCCATATTCTGAAGAAATTAAGTGCTTAATTCAATCTCCCGTGTTTTTCTCTGGGTTTTCTTAATTATTCATTTATCCACAAAAACAGAAGTTTGCATGTCTGGAGTTATGTATAAACATAGAAGCCGAGGACTGGAAAGAAGTCACTTGCTTACGTTTGCTTATTTCGCTGGGAAAATTTAACACTTGCATGAAGTGAGAAAGCTGTTAAGATACTAGCTTTTTTTCCCATCCCCTAACTAAAAGTCCAAACAACCACACACACTCACAAAAAAACCAACCCCAAAACAAAAAAATAAACCAACCAAAAATTAACTTGGTAAATAACTTGGCCTACTCAGTCAGGCAATCACATTATATAAAAGCACAGGATCATCTAATGCAGGAATTGTCCCAAGTTTCTGTAATGTCACTTGGCAGCTCAATCAGTACCACTCAGTCCAGTTCACACACTTATCTACTGATAAGCACCAAGTGATCAATCAATCCCAGTGGGGCATGTATCAGATCAAATGACGGTGATAAAAGCTATCTGAACCCTTCACAATCAAAGCATATCTCAATAAATCTTTTTCGTGTTAAGGTCTTTGGCAGTTTGGGTTCTTTACAAAGGTAACAGGGAGCAGCTCATCCAAATAGTTTCATCATGGAGGTTTGGCCCTGGCCACATGCTCCCTGTTAAAGAGCTGGCCAGGAGTACAGACACCTTAATCCTTCACAAATATTCAATGAGCTGTAATATTAGTTTTCAAAGATGTATTGCAGCATCCTTCAAAGAGACCGTGACAAGAGGAGATTTAAAAGAAAACCGTGATTTGTTTGTTAGACGCTGTGTTATTTTTTTCCCCTTAATATTACATTTCAGCCATTGCATTCATCAATAAACTTAGCAGGATGCTGCCTGACATTTTAAAATATGCAGTCAATTATGAAAAGTCATGCTGTTTGAGAAAAATTTATCCCACATTGAAAATATGAATTTAGTGACTCTCAAAGCTTTTAAGCTAATCTTATTATCCACATAATAATGTCCAGGGGCATAATAGTCTCTAGAGGCGCCAGGCCATTGTGTTAGTCACAGTGGATATAGGTCTATAGAAAAAAAATAATTGCCTTGACCTTATCTAAAGTTTTCTGATGGAAACATCTGAAATCCAGCTTTTCAGCCACAAGTGTTTGTTCACACCTTTTTACCGTGGCTGAAGGACAAGTGGAATTCTGGCCTCTGCTCTCAAGTCTACTCCCACCAAACTGCTAACCCATAGAGCTTGCTTAGACTACCACGGGCCAGTCTTCTCACACAAGTCAAAGAAAGCATATCCTTGGATGATCTGGATCCCCTTCCTAATATCTGGGACTTTTTACACCAAGAGAGGATTTTTTTTTTTTAAATTATGTGCAAAGAGCAGACTGTGCAGGGAAAAAAATCATGGTTGCAAGTGTAGCCCTGCACCCAGGTGCACCCATCCTTGCCTTATTTCAAAAGATCAGCCATTTTATATGTGAAAGTGTTGGCAGCTCCTTCCACCTGAAGTGAAAGGAGCCTTACCAGCACTCCTGTGACCAGATTTAAACCTTTATGCAAACAAGTCTTGCTTAGAAGAACCTAATTCCAATCTCTCTATTGCTCACCTAAGGTATTTTTATTGCACTTGATAGGTTGTGAAGAACAGCCATACTGATCCCAAGATTGTGGGATTGAAACTAGTGGGAACTGTTATAAAATTTTAATATATGTCATCTTCCAGACAAAAGGAGACTCCAGGGAGAGCCGACCTTTGAGTGCAGAAACCTTACTAACTTGTCAACAGTGGAGTTACATTTTCAATACAAAAATGAATGACAAAATTAGGGAGATTGCACTACAGTTGTACTGTCTAGAAACAAGCAGGTTTCTGCTAGGCTTAAGTGAATTTATGGGTTATATAAATTGAAATAATACGAAAAAACATAGAGACAAAAAATGCTGATGTAGTTCCCCATTGATTTCAAGCAAATCTGTGCCAAACAACAGTTCATAGTTGATGCAAGTGTTATCTCATCTTAACTTCTGACTATACACCCACAGGATTGACACTGTTTTTAGCAGTCCTCCTTCAACTTGTACCTTTCCATTCAGAGTCATTATCATTACGAGGGAGGAAAAAGCCACCACCTGCTCAAAATAAGCAGTATTTCTCCATGAACAGAATTTCATGGAAAACAAAACTATTTGAAAATACATTTAACAAATAGTTTTGGCCAGAGGAAAAAAAGGTGAAGAGTCAGAGTTGCTTAAAATTTCAAGGGATCTCAGGAGGTCATTCTATCCAGATCCAAAGGATTGAATATTTAAAAAGCCTAAAAGCCTAATTTTAAAATTTCAGAATAATTTTGCAGGTGAAACAGTCTGTGATTGATGACATGCTTGTTTTTTAATATACGCCTTTAAAAACACGCATAGAAAATTGCTCCTTTCAAACTGATCCTGCCCTGTTCTCTCCCAATCGCTCTGTTCAGGAAGCCTTTGGCAACATTATTCATCATTTCCCACCATCTCTTGATTACAGGGCTCTACCCAGACTTATATCCCCAATGGCTTAATTCTTTCCACAACAAATTTCAATCCTCTCATGCATTTGACAGTAGGAACAGTATTTAAAAACAACCCAACAAAATCCACAACAAAGCAAACAAAATCAGTCAAACAAATGCCAGGATCCTCAAAAGTATTCAAGAAGAAAATCAGTGTCTTCAGAGGAACAGCATTCAAGAAATGGATAAGCTTCAGAATGATCAATAGTTCCTTTCATATTAAGAATATTTCTTACCTAGCTGCTCTACAGAATATGCTCCATAGCGTTGCACAGTACTCCCAAAGGTTTTTATCAAAAATTCAGAATATAATATGGCAAGTTTATTGATTCTTTTTCTGGTGTTTGAATTTCCTATGACCCTAAGTGTCTGGCACCCACCAAGGAGGAGCTGACAACTGATCTCTGGTAATAAGGGAATTATATAAGCATATGTAAAGCATAGGCTGTGACCACCATATATTTAATTTAATACTGACCTGGAAAATACTTAATGCATTAGACCTACTAATAACAATAACTGGAATACTCAGCCCTTTGCTACAAAGTCACATCAAGACAACATGAGGAAAGTGCTTTCACCACAGTCAAGCTTAGAAACATTCCTGAAAAAGCAGTGGAAAGAGAATACGTATGTTTATACACAGCTTTGGAGTAAAGCCATGTACTTCCCTGTTTTTACCAGCTTTGCACTGGTTGTCATGAGATGACGATGATCCTACACAAAGTCTGTACAGCAGAGGTATTTCTGTCTTTGCACTGTGTGGAACCATTTGCAGGGGTTTCCCATTTACTTTCCTATTTACTGATTAATTATTCAGTCACATACATCTGCACAATCTGAAAGTTTTTAAGGCACACAAAGCCTAATTATTGTCCCAGATTAAATAATTAAACTAGGATGGCCAGAATGTTTATCTGGGCATTTGCATCCAAGAAGGGCTGCTGGACAACCAGAAAACCCCAATATTTTGAAAATAAAAGCATCTTCAGGAAAGAGGATGGTATTAACTTTCAGGACCCAATTATCTTCCTGTTCTGCCAGCTCTCTCCTGCCAGACCTCAAAGTGAAAATTGAGATAATCGTGATAAGCCTTTGTCACACAATGGGCATCAGGAAGATGATTTCTGTCAGCTCTGTTTAACATACTCTAGAGAGGGATGTGACTTGTGCACTCACGCTGAGAATGAGCAAGAACTAGGGCTTAGGCAGGCTTAAATAGAAATATTAATATAGATGTTTTATTGATTAAATTCTTGTTAAAAAGTTATTACTTTGACTGATTGATCTGTCAAGACCACAGAGCTAGGACTACACTCCACAGCAGGTTAAAGTACAATTCCTCCATGTTTTATATGTTCTTTTATTGAGAGGTTGCTGAATGGATTTTTGTATTCAGCAACCCAAAACAGTCTCCTGATAAAGTTAATTTCATTTGCCCTTTCTGATCTAGGATGTCTGGAAATTCTAGACTATTTTAAGCCTTCCAGCACAGGAAGCACAAGCAGTCCCCCAAAAGAATGGCACTCTTCAAGATGAAACAATTCTAAGAAGCCATAGAGATGAACTGTGTGTTGATTGTAATTGTTCACATTCTTCCTCCAAGTTAAACAAGAAATAACTTCTACTAGAGGATGTCACAATTACAGTTAAGGTACTTTGCTCCTGTACCTACCTCTTACTTCCTCTTAGGGTCACAGCATAAGGTGCACTGATGAATGCCCCAATGCTGGTGGAACTTTGATGCAATCAGCTTCAGGTGACTACTAATTTTTTTTATTCCTTTAATTAAAGACAAGGCTAACTAAAGAGTTAGGGACACCCCCAAGCTATTGGTTGCCTGTTTCTCATTAACTGCTGGTGGATTTTTTTTGTTGTTGTTCTCTGCTCTGAGCACTATACAGCGTTTGCTGGATTCTGGCAGTCAAACTGGAGATTTTATTTTAGTTTCTACCAGTTGTTTTCTCACATGACAATTTTGCCATCTATCTTTCTTTATAAAATACTCAAATTGAACTCTAGGAGCCCTATTTTTCCCAGCTAAAAGTAGTTTTTTATCTCAACGGGAATCAGTGGCACAGTATTTAAGGCCACATAGGAGTGTAGCTGTAAAAGGCTTTTCATTCTTTTTTTTTCCCTTCTTCTTCTTCCCCCTTAAGAAGTACTGCAAGCACACTGCAAAGCAGCAACAATTTGGAATGTTTATTTCAAATAATTTCTTAAAACTCCCAATTTTTTTATATTTCCTTTTTTCTATACATGAAATATGTTATTAAAAAGTCCGTTAAGTTTTTAAGTAACAGATCTCTTGGCAAAACAATCTCAAGTGGCTAGTATATCAAAAAAGGAAAATACTGAACTAATGTTATAAAACAATTATGAACAGCTCAGCTGTTCATTACCCAATAAGCCAGAGTCTTACTGTGTTTGCTTCACTAGGGAGAGTATGCAACCTTTGGATGTACTTACTATGGATGTAATGAATTCATTGTCATTTTGAGTTGCATTCATAATTTCTGTCTTTTTAAAGTTTGTCCCTTGACTCAGTGATAAATCATAGGCTCACTTCTAAACGTCAGTGATTCTGATGCAGAGTAACAAACTTCTTGTACACAGTGACCTTTTCTGTCCTTAAGGCAAGGCATGGTTGCTGGATCACAACTTCCAGTTGCTCTCTTTGCTGGGGGCTGGGTAGTCTGTGCCTGTAGTGTGTTACATTTGTTATACTACACTCCCCTACTTGAATCATACCTGGATTTTGGTGTAATTAATGTGCCTCCTGGTTTTTCATAGGCTAAACCAGACTCTTGAATCTCTTGGGAGAAAATGAAGTTGCTGAATGAGAAGCTCAGTACATGGCACTGCTTAGGTATTAGACTAAGGAAGATCTGATGATGTAGCAACAATGATATATAAGAAACCAGAAAAAGACTTCTACAGTGATTAATTTTCTTATCTCTGGCAGCCATAGACACAGATCCGAGAGCCTGTATCTCTAGTTACTGTGCCTAGAGAAACCTGGACAAGATGATGGGAAAACAGGTCTCCCCTAAAGACTACTAGTTTGTAAAGTGGCAAGAGATTTTTGGATATACATAAACATCTATATCTATTTCCTCCCTATTTTCTGGATGCTTTATTTCAGAAGGGTTTCTGCAACTCTTCTGCACTCCTTTTGCTTTGCTGGTTAAAGGAAAGTCAAGTGTGACTACCTGAAAGTCAGCATTTCGCTTATGGGTCTGTGCCACACACACTATGGGGAAGATAAAAGTGCAAAAGGAATCTCTGTCAAAGGTTTCCAAAGCATCATGAAAAGAAATGTGTTTAAATCAGGTCTTCTTGAGGGTGTGTTGTGGTGAGGGTGGGGAAGGGCACTAACTACTTGCTCACTGTGTTATCCGTAGCAATAGTGTCCCATTTTAGACTTTTCCTGACCTGAATCTGTCATCTGTAAGAAAAGGCTGTTTAAAAGAGCATGGAGTCCAAACAATTTCCCAGCCTCTCCTGTACATAATCTAATTCTCCTTTTCATTAATGGATGTAAGTAAAATACAAACAGCATGCAAACTGTAGTAGCTGAATTAATGTTATGACTAGTGGGTGTTTTAAAAAGAAAAAGCAGTTTTAGGAAGGGCTCTTTTTAATTTGCGAGATTATAGTTTGCCAGTTTTGGTGAGTATCCAAGACCTGTCAGATGCTGCTCATGAATCAAAAATGGAGATGGGAGAGCTGTTAAAAGGCCTAATTCTAAAAGACAGAATACATGCCAGATGAATTTCGAATGACAGGTCATTGGTGGTTACACGAAGGCTCATCAGTGTTGTGCATGGAGGGAATTTGCTGGTGCCAGGAGCTCCGTGTGCATTTGTGCAAGAGGCTGCAGCAGAGAGCACGTGTGTTGGCTGTCAGCAGGCAGAACTGGGCACACAGCTGCCCCCAGGGCTTTTCACTGGGCATAAGTGGGACAGCCAGTGGCACACAGAGAGGTGCTGCAAGGTGGAGCATGTAAAGAACTGCGATTCAGTAATCCTGCAGTGAAACACAGCAACTCATGAAACTGGGGGAGTTTGCTGTTTATTTTTAAAAAACCCCAAACCAACTGAATTTTTTAAAAAGCCAGAAACAACTCCCCCAAAGCCTGAAAAATGTCCATGTTTCCTCAAAATTATTTCTGTTTCCTTTCCTCCCTGGCTCTTGCCTTGGCCTATGATCCAGGAGGTCTGCTATTTCCCTTGTTCAGCAGAAGAGGTGGGTGCAAAAGACCAGTGGTTGCCCCTCGATGACCCTGCAGCATGGCACATGAATACCCACCGCATGTCAAAAACCCCTTCCTGAGCTCTGTGCAGTATTTCAACGGCACTCTCTGAATGCCTCAAGTGCTGTTATCACATCTCATTTAAGGCATATCTAGATAATGATGATGGAATATTATGTGACTAGTCCAGTAAATGCTGTTACTAATGCACTGTTTCTAATACTATTGAATTGCATTGCCTCTAGAATAACAATGGGGAGAATTGTTTCTAATTCACACAGTAATATGCTTCGCAATGTGGTCATGCTTGAATTGATCTTTTTTTGGCTCTGGCGATGCATTGATTGCTTTGCCGCCCTTTATCACGGCATCTTGAATAGAAACTGGAAATGTGAAGTGGGGGATTTGAAAATGGGGGTCTGGAAAAACTGGTGGGAATACTTGAAAATGGTAGAGCAGAAGGAAATTCCTAGAAAGTCCTGGATTTTACCCTGTTTCCCTCCACAACAGGTGCCAGTGCACCTCTGAAGAGCTGATACAATGGGCATCCCAGCGTGTACTGTCCTTTTAAAGGAGAACAAGAATATGGTTATCACCTTTTTTATTCAATCTATGTGCTTGCTTACTCAGTTCAAGATCAGCCACCTCTAACTCACTCATGCAAGTCCTTTTGATTAGTTAATTTCTTGCCCTTATTGAATGTCATTCTGAAATTAAAAGGCTGGCGCATGAAAGCTTCAACACAGGACCTTTGCTGGGCCTATTTGTTGAGCAGCTCAGTCCTTTTAATCAAGTTACTGAATTGCTCTGTTCCATCAGGCATTGTCAGGACTCCCGAGCCTCAAGGAATTTGGATGCAGGAAGAGGAAAATGTTAAACCTATTCTAATTTAATGATCTATATTCAGAAAAGGGTAAAATTGCTATTTAACTAAGTATATAATGAGAAAACAATTTTTAAAGGAATTACTAGGTCTGGAAATAAGCTTTGGCAACTTTTCATGGCCAATTGAAGTATTAAAGTAATGTACTTCTCAAGGATTTGACTTATATGGCTGATTTTACAGCTCTGCATTACGCTGTAGAATGGGCTAGAGTGTCGTGCAAAAGTCGTCCTGGCAAGTTTATTTGTGATATTATATGAGACAGCACTCTCAGCCCAATAGACTGCAATACAGAGGCTGTGCACCCTTCTGGAGGGGAAGGGGAACATCTTGTTTGGTACTGTGAAGACTGGAAACAATTAATCCTAAAACTCCTAAATTAGATATAGAATGGATGTCTAGGATAAAAAAAAAAATTAAAAAAAAAAGCCATGAATATAAACCACTCAAAAGACTGCAAAACACTAAAAGGTCTCCATTATAAGAGACACCACTTGTGTTAACACCCTTTTATAGATACATACTGAAAACTGACTGGATAATTGCTCACTGTGGCTAAAGTTACTGCTGTCATACAATACTGGGTGGGAAACATAGATCTTCATGCTTGAAAATAGCTTTACATTTGTTCAGAATAGCAACCTAATGCTGCATTACCTGATAAGGGGAGATTCATATTAAGCAGAGCTTTTAAAAATAATCAAAGCTACATGAGGTGGAGCAATCAACACTGTGCCTTTGTCTACACTGAAAAGACTTTGCTTGGACACCAAATTTAAGAACTCCTCTACCGTGGTCATAACAGGTATAAATCAAACCAGACTTGCTAACAGAGTTTGGACCAACTTGAACTTTTACACATTTTAATCTCTTCAGCCTGTACGGATGTAAGACATATGAACTGGCAAAAAATCACAGGCTCTGTCATATCTTCTGTAGGTAGCTGTGCTACTTGTCATTGTCCCTTCCCTATGGCTCTGATGGTAAAAGCAAAGTCCAGCAAAGTCAGTGAGCTAACTCAAACCCACTTCCCCATGCAAAGCAGGTTAAACGAGTCTAACAAATTTAGACTGAAGCAGACTAGAATAATCTGGCACATCTGTTCTGCTTGCAGACCTGTGCAAAAACAATCTCTGACAACATGGTACTGGTAAGTACCTGCAGATAGCATCAACTTCAGAGAGCGCAAAAAATGAGTAACATTTTTGCAGCCTATGATTTTTAGTTGGAGTTAGTTTAGTTAGTCAAGTTAGGAGTTCAGAGCATAAGCAGGGAGCGTTAGCGTGGCTCACCTGACTCACAGTAACTCGCGAGCCCTCCTTGACCCAAAGTTTAGAGCCTGGTATTGGTTACTTGAATCCCCTTCCTGTGCTTGGAAAGAGCTGATTAGGGGAAGGGTGGGAGGGGATTCACTGAAGGACAGGTAAATATTAGCTTTAATGGACAACTGTCGCAATGAAAAGAAAAAAGAATCCTTGCACAAAGTCCCAAAATTATATTTTTGGTTTTGTCTCTTTAAAATATCCTCAAAAAAATGTTAGAACACTACAGAGGAATACCAAATCTGTTAAAATCTTTGTATATGTCATAAAAACAATACAGTACAGACTAAGGAAAAAAAGTTCCCTGACTTCACTGGGCTGTGGTCCCATCCCTTAATATCTTCTCAAGTCTGACATGCACCAGTTTTTTGTGCCACTTAATGACCTATCCCTTAACACCTGGTAACACCCAAATGTACCGTAAAATTTAATTCTAAGAGGGACAAAGGTAACAGGGTAAGGCTAGGAGACCCCAGACCCTCTCCACACACACCCAATCCAGAACATGAGCTCAATCCTTCCCAATTCCCACCAAGGCCCACACCTCTAGGCAGGTCTCACCTGCATCACCCTCCTTCGACCCCCATAAACCTTCAGCTCAGTGAGCTCTGTGGTTAGGCAGCATCTTTTCTCTTACCTTCAACCCAAGGCAGCTGCTTGTCTCCTCAAACAGTAACCAAATGCGAAGCTGATTCTCAAACATCATCCACTGCTGCAGGCACAATGTTTTAAAAATAGTATACTGTATTTGAAGTAAATACTACATGGGGTAAGCGGGTTTTGAAACATGATTTAAGTCACTGTCTTCAGCGTTGTTCTACACATCCATTTGGCTGCCAGGATGGAAAATGCCAAAGCTCTAAAGACTACTATTCATGACAATGGGAGTGTGAAAGTTTGCAGTCATAATAACACACAAAACTTAAAAGAGAAGAAAATTGAAGACATCATTCCAAAAATCCCTTACACACAAAAGCTTTGAATGTCCCTTTATGCAGCTGACAAAGGAGCTTTCTTCCCTCCTTCCCTACCACCTCATAAAAAAAAATTAATCTCAAAATATAATAAAGACTGAGAGGAGCTGGAAAAATAATTTAATGGATTTTTTTTCTACATGCATTATACAGAGCAATTTTTAGCCTAGAAAGAGGTATTGCAGTTTACCTAAATTGACTCTTGAGGGTACTGTACTTAGAATGAATGTTTAATAGATGTTAGTTCAGTTGAAGTAGTAAATAGCTCATGGAAGTGAAACAGCTCTAAATCTCTCCATAAACAGTAATTTTTCCACAAGGGCTTTTGCATGGGCTAAAAGCATACCTGCACTACTGATATAACACAAGCAACTATTTCTGCCTGTCACTTAATTTGTTTGAATAGAAATTAATCAAAACTTTGAGATCAAGCTTTCTATTCTTTTTGTCCAATACGCACAAAATATTGAAAAATGCTTTTTTAGCATTTTGTGTTAGCATGTGTGCTGGACTGGAAGTCCAGACATCCCCCTTCTGGTGCCTCACTGCCACAGGTCCCTTGTATGATTGCAGACAAATCCCATAATCCCATGCTCCTCAGCTCCCAGTCAGAAGAGCTGGAGTAGCATTACTTCTCTTTACACAGATTTGAAAAAAGCACAGCAGCAATGTTTGTGACTTATTCACCGCAGCACAGAGGAGCAACACTTACACAACATTTGTAAAAATTCAGGGGCTGGTTCAAAGTGTGACTTCAAAGGCAGTTTTTCTTTTTAATCTTTCTTTCCTTTTCTTCTTGTTTCAACCTTTTATATTGGCTCTTCCTTCCCAGCGGGTTAAAACCAGCTCCCAAATACACACCTCAGGTAAGCGAGAGCACGACAAGGAGAGAAGAGACAACTGTCACCTGGCATTGCTGCCCAGATGTACCTCATACCTGAGCCTTGCTTTCCCAGAACACCCTACCGGAACAAGAGCAAGAGAAGCTGAGATTCACCACTTCCCTTGACAGCTGGTAATATCTTGCACAATAACAAGAGTATTTGGGATTCCCAAACAAGTTGAATAGGATGGAATAAGAGCTACCAAAAATGTTTATACAGATAAAAAACCCAATAACCCAGAGTTTCAGTCCTTCTGATACACCAAGTTATTCATTATTTCCACTCACTTTGCTAAATTTAGTTTTCAACTAAAAATTGGATAACAATTTTGTTCCAAACACTAGGGCTATTAATGCAGATAACTGATGCTGCCTTAGTCAGTGTGCCCCTGCCACTGATGTACTCCAACACTACATGAAACCAGAGGCATTGCACCTCCTCTCCCTGCTGTAGCCAGCTGAGCAGGGAACCCAGGCAGTTCTCTTGTCCTCTGGCCCAGCACCAAGAACAAACATTTTACAGAAAAAGAAGAGTTTCAATTTACCCACAGAAAGTCCTCTAACCACTGGTCCGTGCACTTAAGGACTGGCAATCCTTCCTGTTGACTTTTAAGGCCACCTATATGGTCTGCTGCCATGGAAATTACTTCAGAAAAGAAAATTTTGTTTTCAGGAAAAGAGTATTTAATTTGACCCTCCCAAATATTTAAAAAAAAAAAAAAAACAAAAAAAAACTTTCATTGTTCTTTTAAAATAACTAACAAGTTAGAGGAAGATTTGTATCAGAACAAAGCAAGCAAGCATTTATGGTTACTTGGTTCAGTGGCCAATTAAAAATCAAATACTTTAGTCACCTGCCCCTGCAAGCAAAGATTCCTGACAAATGAAAGCCAGAAAGCACATCTGCTTCAATCCAGGTCAGTGGTTTAGAAGTATAATTCAGGCTTCCCATATCTCTCTAGTCCCTGAACCTCTAGGCTGGGCTTAGGGTAGCAATGTTCCTCCCACTGTAAGCAAAGAGCAGTTGGGACTCTTGATAAAACTGAATAGCCACAAGGCCCCAGGGCCTGATGAGATGCATCCCAGAGTCCTGGGGGAACTAGATGATGATGCTGCCAAGCCACTCCCCCTCACATTTGAAAAGTCATGGCAGTCAGGTGAATTTCCTGGTGACTGGAAAAAGGGAGATTACTCTAGTTTTTAAAAAGAGAAGAAAGGAAACTACCAGTTTAGTATAGCCTACCTCTGTGCCTGGAAAGATCACGGAGCAGATCCTCATGGAAGCAAGGTTAAGGCACATACAAGACCAAGAGGTGATCCCAAGACAGCCAGCACAGCTGTACTGATGTCAAATCATGCCTGACCAATCTTACAGCCTTCCATGATGGAGTGACGGCAATGGTCCACAAGGGAAGACCAGTCACCGTCATCTATCTGGACTTCTGCAAAGCTTTTAACACAGTCCCAAATGACATCCTTATCTCCAAATTGGAGAAACATGGGTTTGAAGTATAGGTTGTTGGATGAAGAAGTGGCTGGACAGATGCAGTAAGAGTTGTACTCAATGGCTCTATGGCCAAATGGAGGCTGATGACAAGGGGTGTTCCTCAGGGCTCTGTCTTGGGATCTGTGCCCTATCTCATCTTTATCAACTACATAAACAGCAAGACTGAGTGCACCCTCAGGAAGTTTGTAGATGACACAAAGTTGAGCAGAACAGTTGGTGCAGAGAAAGAAAAAGACGGGATGCCATCCAGAGGAACCTGGACAAGCCTGAGAAGTGGGCCCATGAGAACCTCATGAAGAAGTTCAACAAGCCAAGTTGTTCAGCTTGGAGAAGAGGAAGCTCCAGGGAGACCTAGTTGGCCTTTCAGTACTTAAAGAGGACTTATAGAAAAGAGTGACAGCAACAGCAACTTTTTACATGGGCAGATAGTGGTAGTTAAACTAACCTAAATCTCTGCTCTTTCAGATGTTAGGAAGAAATTCTCTGCTGTGAGGGTGGTGAGGCTCTGGAACAGATTACCCGGAGAAGGTGTAGATGCCCCATTCCTGGAAGTGTTCAAGGCCAGGTTGGATGGGGACCTCAGCAATCTGACCTACTAGAAGGTGTTCCTGCCCATGGAGGGGTTGGAACTAGGTTATATTTATGGTCCCTTTCAACCCAAATCATTCTATGATAATTTTAGAATTAGAAAAGTAAGAGTTATTATACAAATATGAAGTAATTAGAAGCAAGTTTGTTCTCTTTTTAAAGTTTTTTATCTTAATCATATGCTTAAAGAGAACCATAAACTCCTTAAAGTGTTTTAAAACAGCCTAACAGTAAGAGCTGAGTAGAACCAAGAGCCAGATAATAAATGAGTGCGAAAAGCCTATCCTCTTTATCTCTGAATAAAACACAAAAACTAATGCTCAGTTGGAAATCTTTATACATAATTTGTTTAAATAGAACACAAAAAACCTGAAAATTTTCAGATGTTTACATTTGATTTTGAGACACTGATCACAAATTTGTTTTTCATTTCCACCACTAACAAGAAAACAAGATGAAAATAAAATGTAAAATACTAAACTGGGTCACTGTAGTTTTTGTTTGGTTTGCTATCTTCTACCCAACTCAGTGTTGTTTGGTGCTTTGTGAGCATTTTTTATGATGGAAAAAAAAACCAATGAAGTCACAAAACTGGGCTCTGCAAATGCTGTAATTCTGCACTGAGTTCAAAGAAGTAACTGGAAGCCAAGAGAGCTTGAAGCTCAAAAATTATACCAATAGGTATTTTATCCTAGAATGGTTAGGAAAGGCAGCCAAGTCACAAGCTAGCTATACTTTTGGAGTCAAATCCCCACACTATGCACTGCATAACAACACCTAGAGAAAAAAACATACTAGAAAATAGTGTTTCCCATCCCACTTTCCATTTTCAAAGCATCCCAGATGCATGAAATCCTTAAACCCCACACCCTACAAGAAAGAATTAATGAAGAAAACCCTCTTAGCTTTTCTGCCTCATGTTTCTTCTTTATGAGTTGTCATGAAAATATGGAGTGGGGCTAATGCTGAAAATTAAAGGATTCCTCGCACAGACCACTAAGTCAACAGAAATGCTGCCAGCAATGGAACAAGAACTGTTTGTAAGTCTCTTGTTTCCTTGAGATTGTTTGGTTTGATTTTTAAGCATCCTTGCTTCCTACTTGCAATAGCAAAATGTTCAGATCATGTTCTTCCTGAAAAGTCACCAAATCAGTGCTCTGAGACCCCACAGCCTTTCTTTGTGTTCCCTTAAAACATGGGTGTTGACAAGTGCAGCACAGAGAGAGGGCCAAGACAGCAGGAGAAATCTATATTGCTCATGCTCAAAATTTATTTAATCTTCTCTGTTTAAGGTCTGAGTGCATCTCTGAAAACATACATTCATGCTTGCAAGCACCAAATATGATCTAGCAAGCTATTTAAAACAGGTATTGCCAGCCTTCCTAGTTGCCAGAGCCTCACACCACCATCCTCACACAGCTTCCAGCATTTACCCACACCACTTAAAGAGTAACCCCAGGAACAGAGATCATTCAACAGAAAATGGATTACATGAGCTCTCATGAATCACGCCCTGGTAACACAAGTGATTTCACCGTGGGAGCTGTCACAAGGGGCCCTTTCGGACACTCATCATCTACATAAGCCCAACTGTACAGCCAAGTAGGTATTAACAGACAATTCAGGCAGGACTTCCTGCAAAATGCTCAGCAGCTCCATCCATCTCCACCCTTATCGACACCTTTCAGTTCCTCTGGCCCAAAGTTTCTGCTGCTCATGCACTGTTTGTTCCGCAGAGGAATCCTGGCAACCCACTCTCCATGGCGGATTACAAGCAAAGCAAGCCAAATGCAACTACCTCACTCTTTGCAAGCCTTGTGAGACTCTACAAGGCTCACAAGACATTTTACACTGACAGCTAATGCATTACCTTTTCCACAGAGGTCAGCTTCTGTGTTTTCCTCCTAACACATGGCTAATAAGAGCATTTAACACCCATCATTCGCTCATTCATAAGCTTTCAGCTGCATACTAATTTTTCCTCCACTTCAACACAAGTGACATGAACTTCTACCTTATTTTTCATCTGCAATTCCACTGGGCATTTTCCATCTGCTTACAGTATCCATAATCAATTTTAAACAAATGAACAACAAACACAAACAAACAAACAAACCCCAGCACAAAATCCAGACTACAAAAATTCTTCACTACCAGAGCCAGGGATAGGTCACATGAGAATCACTTTAGAGAAACTGAATTTGTGGTCTAATGTATATATCATCACTAAGCCAAGGAAACCACAATCAATAACAGGTTATGTTCAACTGAAGTTTCTTGGCAACAGCTGCATGAAAAACATTAGGGCTACTCCCCGCTTTGTTTTCCCATTTCTTTCAGTAGCCATTTCTTTCACTGCCACTTCTACAGAACTTGTGCATTCTTCTGGAAACCAACACAGTGGTAATCTGTGAAAATTTCTGGAGTGCAGCTCACATTTTGTCAGTGAATTTAAGGAGATCAGTTACACTGCAAGTCACTTGCTGCATCCATCTTCCCTAATTGTCTTGAACTGCAGGAGAAATGGACCATTTCAAATTGATCAAATCCTCAACATTCTCTCTGTTATTTCATTCAACCCCAACTTATCCTCTGGTCACAGTTAAAAAACTGCACTCTTCGAAAAAATTCGTATCACAGAATGGGTGGTCACTGAGAAATGGATGCAACAGCATGAAAGAATTATTCACCTGCTAATTGGGTGGTTAAACATAACTATTTCCATAATAAAACCCCACCAAGACATAAGTGCAAATAAGGAAGTTAACTCTGGGTACTCACTTTAGAGAATGATTACAGACTAACTGCCCACAGTGAAAGGAATTGTAGGAAGGAAGGTCATAAAATTCAAGTCATGCAAAACTCTGCTTTATGCAAGTTACGATCCTAAATTCCTACAGAATACATTTC
This sequence comes from Corvus kubaryi, assembly GCF_017639235.1. NCBI lineage: Eukaryota > Metazoa > Chordata > Aves > Passeriformes > Corvidae > Corvus > Corvus kubaryi. The sequence goes on along the minus strand of NW_024581137.1, from coordinate 15,705,030 downwards.
TTTGGCTTCATCATTATTACTTGTAAAAGTCAGGCTTCATCTTAAACTTTCTCAGTACAAACCAGGTTTAAACCTTCTTAATGCCATGTAGGTAGTGTTTATGTAAGAAAACTGTCAGGATCAGATTTATTCCAGTAAAAGAAGGACCAATGTAGCTTAATAGGACAGAAAAGCAAATCAATACATTAACATCATGAGTATCAAGGTGCAGAAATTAAAGACTTCTTTAAGGCAGGAAACAAGTATTTTCACAGTGGAACTACCTTTTGTGAACACCAGTTAAACTTTGGTTCAAAGCAGATCCATTTCCATTAGAAATAGATTAGAATAGCTAATTTTTAAATCTCCTCCAGTCAACTCTTCTGAGAATCATTGCTAGCCTTCTAGTACATCTCTTTGAGCAGTTAACTCCAAAAGGTTTAAAGGATGCTTCTTCAAAAAAGGTTTTACAGAACTTCAAAACAAATTTTATCTGATATTCTTGACTTTTTTTAAACAAACCAACTGAATCCATTTACTTAGGTGACAAATTCCACCCCTAATTAGGGATACACCTGGAAAGATCACTGCTGTAAGAAATTTCAACTAGATACAAGAAACCCTGCAAATTTTTGTTTTGCTGCTGCAGGAAGTAAAGATCACGGATAGGAGAAAGTCATTCTTCAGCATAACATCCTAATGAAAAAGAGGTTTTTAGAGCGCCAACAGTCTTGTCACCCAATTGGTTGGTTGCTTTCAAAAACAAAACTAGCAGAAATCATCCTATAAAAGACTGGTGCAATGTAAGCACTCTCAAACTGAACACTTCACAAAAAAGCAACAAACCCACAATGAAAACAAAACAACAAATCACACAACCGCCCGCCACACCGCACACAAACACCAGCACTCCAGTGCATAAAATAACCCTTAACAAAGCAGTAGGTAGAAGATGAGTGATGTGCCAGTCACTGATAACACCTGATGAACGCTTATGGCAATATGTCTGAAGCTTTAAGTGGCATCTCTTCGATGGAGATACCACAGCATCGCTCTCTCTTCATAAGGAGCAGTGGGAGGTCATTCAGATCACACTTTATATAGCTCCAGCAGCAAGAGGGGTGGCACTTTTCAAAGGTCTCAAACTAGCAACTGACTAGCACGTCACAGGAGCTACTTAAAGTAGTAAAATAAATATCTAAGTTGCAAAAGCAAATAGATCAAAGAGCATTAATAAATAGCCAGTTTACAAGACAGGACCACTACCAGCTGCTTAGTTCAAGAAAAAAAGCAACATCAAAACCAACCCCAAACAAACCCCATTACTTTCACAGTTTGTTAACTCATGTGGCTTTCTGTCAGAAACGTGTTGGCTTCCTTCATGTGCTGCATACACATTAACAGTTTAAGAAAGCTGTGTCTCCTGTGTAGAAAGGATCAAACAAATCTGAAAGCCTAGTTGCTGGAAGATTTTATAAAATCACAAAGGGTGTGGCTGAAATACCATTTGTCTCCAAAACTGATTTAACTGTATCTGAAAACTTTATTGTAGACACTCTCTGCTATTCAAGCCTTCAAATGAATGAAATCTCAATTATTTCAGAATTTTTTTCTGTTGCACTACCGTTCCAATAAGAAAGTTTTTCCCAGTGTTTGACCTGGTTTTCCACTGCAGATAACAAAAGTTCCAAGTCTGTAAATTTGTAAATACAAGAAAATCTGTAAATACAAGAAAACATTTAGTTTCTTTCCTGATACTCTCTCCTGACATTCAAGACAGGAATAATTCCAGCACCAGTAAAGGCAATATAAGTTTTTCTTTGCATTTCAAAAGAGTCAGAACTTTACCCGCTGTTTTTTCATTAAAACCCACTTGTAATGTTTGATCCTTCTACCCCTCGGGAAATACCAAAAGTGTCATCTTGTCTCTTCATAAAACTTATTCTTATTTTTAACTTCTAATTTTACCTAGTGCACCACCATTTCCTGCATATAACATAGCAGGCCAGTGTCCTGATTCTCACTCTCAGTCCATCGCTCCTTTACAACTGTTGTCAACATCTTGAGCTCCACCTTCCTCTATTTCTTTCGATAGTTTTTGGGCTTTTTTTTTTTTTTTTTTTTTTAGAATTATAAAATAACTTAGGTTGAAAAAGACCTTTAAGATTGAGTCCCAACAGTTAATCTAATGCTACCAAGTCCACCACTAAACCATGTCCTTAAGTGACACATGTATGAATCTTTTAAATACTTCCAGCAATGGTGGCTCAGTCAGTTCCCTGGACAGCCTGTTCAAGAGCTTGACAACCTTTTCAGTGAAGAAATTTTTCCTAATATTTAACATAAACTTTTCCTGGCATAAAATTAAAAGAGTTTTCCTGACCATCGGCAATCCACATCAGCACCACTTGTCACTGTCTAAGATCAGGCAAAGAGCCAATTACAAACCACATTAGTGTCAGAAATATGTACGAAATCACACTGAGAGTGAAAGTCCAGCACAGAGGAGGCTTAAGTTACAAGGCTTCTCCTGCAGACATCCAGTTATTTTCAAAGTAGTTCAAATAACCTTGCAACTACTATTCACTGTGTGCTCTCCTAAAGGAATTGGCACAGCATAGCTCATAGTGATTTCACAGCTCAGCTTTGCGTGAATCCTCCTCCTCCTAGGGGTTCATCTATCTATCTTGTGATCCAAGGCCTAGATTTGACACAGCAGAACTGCGCAACCTTGAATGAAACTTCTAAAGAAACTGCCACCTTGCAAGAAAGCTGTGCAACAATACTCAGACTAGAGCCATGATAGACAGGAATGGTAAATCTGCAGCTAGACATAAGATACTTGAAAGATCCTAGGTCGTTAACAGTTCAAGGACTCAAGAAAAACCAAAAAAACCAAACCAAAACAAAAAACCAAACAACCACAAAAAGCTGTGGAAAAAAACCCCAGCAATACTGAGAAACAGTCCATCCAAGGCATAATAGAAGTGAACTTTCCCAATACTGCTGGCTGCCAGGCCAGCAATGATCCCAGGGTGAGCACGACCACGACTGGAGATGTGGGTTCCTCAGTGAAAGAACAATATGGACATACTGGAGAGAGACCAGCAAAGGGCCACAAGGATAATGAAGGGATGGGAGCACCTCACATAAGAGGAAAGAGCCAAGAAACTGTTCAGCCAAGAGAACAGAAGGCTCAGGAGGGGAAATTACTAACATAAACAAATACTTGAAGAGGGGGCACACAGAGCATGAAGCTGGCCTCTTTCCAGTCATGCCCAGTGACTGAACCAGATGTGATGGGTACACAGTGGTTCCTTCTGAAGATCAGAAAACACTTTTTGCACTGTGAGGGTGACCAAGCACAAGTGGCCCAGGGAAGTTGCGCTTCCCCTCACTGGAGAAATTCAGAAACCACCTAGACACAGTTCTGGGTGACTGGCTCTAAGTGGCCATGCTTGAAAAGGGGAATTGGACCAAATGACTTCCAGAGGTGCCTCCCGACCTCAGCTATCCTGTGAGGCTGTGAAGCAGATATCTTACCTAGAAGCAGTATGTCAGTGTTTTGCCTGGTTGCTAGTCACCTACCACACTTCCAGTCAGCAAATACCTGTTTTAAAGTTATGTATATCTTGCTTTCATAGTCACTTTGTGCACGGTAAAGGGTGAACAAAGTGGCCAAGGGAGCATTACAGCTAAATGCTTTAGCTTCTCCCCACAGGGATGGTTAACAGGAGCTCCATCTAACAGAATCCATGCTGCTGACCAAGTTCACTGAACAGTTGGTAAAATTCTACGGTTATGAATTCATGGATGAAATCAGAAAGCTCATAAGTCCCCACAAACTAGACATTTTAGCTTTGACTGCAAAAACTGAAATACCATCCCCCTTACCAGTCCATGGAAAACATTTAAGAATTAATCACCTGAAGAGTACTTTTCCAATTAATTTATCCTTGCAATCTATTTTATTTAATGTTGCAGTTTTTATTATATACTGTTTTGAGTTGATGGGGAAGTATTGCATCAGCTTATTCAGGTATGTCTTCCTCGAGTCCACAGTTGAACATAATTCATAAATAGAACTATTAAAATTCAACACACACAAAAAATATTTTCTTGTATAATCAGTCACTTTCATATTATTTGCACTTAAAATAATTACAGAAGCGAGACAATATTTAATTCAATACTGAGATAATCTCATAAAAATATTTATTTAAACATTTTCATGCCTTTTTGTGTATACTTTTTTTTAAATCAGCCATTCATTACAAATCTATGTTCAGAGATGAAGTTTTAGTCTCCTGTTTCTAATTATAAACTGCATCTGACATTTCAAATTGCAGTTACAACCCGCATATAATGAACAGTTATTCTGCTCCATCTCCCAGTCCTTGATAGAGATACAAAGTATCTAAGGTTGTGAAGAAAAAGTGACTTTCAAGCATAGTTCACCAGTTTCTTAATTTCTGACTACTCTGCAGTCCTAACCCAATTTTTTCTTATGGAAGATAAGATTTTGATGGATAGGAAAAGGAAGGATCAATACTGTCATTTTTCCTGTAAGTTGAACTTGATCTTTTAAGATATAAAATCAGAACTAACTGAAATATTTATTTGGAATCTCTCTCAAAGTTAGTGTGACTGCTTATGTCACAAAGAAGCAAAATTAAAACTACAGATAGTCAGGCACCACTTAATGTAGATGAAGAGTCACAAGGACTTTTCCTAAACTCAGAAAAAATTACATGTGCCTTAAAGGTTTCTGCTTGATCTTTCTTCACATGACTGTGGCCACCTCCAGCATATACTGTCATCCCCAACATAAAGGGCTGACATTGTATTTTATACATCTGCAAAATCACAAAAAAAAAAAAAAATTAAGCTTTACTACAGCAAACTTTTTTCTGTTTTTTCCATGCAACTGAAGCTGAGCCTCAGCCCAGACCTACAAGGCAAGCTTAAGACTGAAAGCTTTCTGCAAGTTCAAAAAGAACATTCCCAAGCAGTTACAAGCTGCCTGCAATCCCTCACAGAGGACTGGACCCTACTTAAAACATTCTGTCAGGCAGGCTATTCCAATTTTCTATTTTCCCTTCCCTCACTCTTCTCCTTCATCTAAACACTCACTCCAAATAAATAATTTCATAGATTTTTACAGATTTGCTTTTCTTCCTTCTTTCTTTGATCACTATGCAAAGATGAGCCTGTCTAGCCAAATGTCTGGCAGGCTCCCCAGGGCATTTTCTACCTTTTTCAGTGAACCTTAATGATCCCACAAAACTTGCACCATAAATTGAAAGCCAAATAAAAGCATCTGCTTTTATCAACACATGATGTGCCAGGGCAACATTTGCACCAGGAGTACACAGATGATGTGCACCTCCATCAACTCACAAATGCAATGGTAACAGCAGCAGCAGCAATTAGTGTAAAACCAAATAAGAAACAGCTATCTACATTACTTAGCACACTGGTAGCTGCAGGTTATTAATCTGTCCACATTTCCAAGGATTTTACTGGCAATGACTTCAAAGTGCCAGTCACAGTCCTCACAAAATTGTACACATATTATCTTACTGCAGATATTGTACAAGATATTTTTAATTCAACAAGACAGTTCTGCATTTTTTCATGATACTCTGTTGATTATTGACAGAGTCCTTCTAGATGGCAAATAACATTAGCCATCCTAGTCCTTCACATTATGCTGAGCCACGGTGGCAAGCATTACTGAAGACAACAATCTTGCCTGAAGGCTCTAGACAACACAATGCAAAATAAGAAACCTTCTCAAGACAAACAGTCAAAAAAGAGTCAGAAATTAATTCTGGGATTGCCCCTGTCCAAGCTGCACCCCACAGCCAAATGATTGGCTTTTTCCACCTGTGAGAAGGGTGCCTTGCCCCCTCCAGATATACAGTGCTTGAAGATATACTGCTGCTTGAAGACTGACAATCCATGTAACATTTAGTGATGAATTCACAGGAGCAAATTATAGAATGCAGTAGATTAGAAAAGCATGGATTAACTGGCCAAGCAGTTCCACAGCTCAGTCTTTCACACAAAGAAAACTTTTCCTGCTTAGGGCACACCTGCTTTCCATTTGTCCCCTGTTCAACTAAAGGGAATCTTTAGTCCGTACTAGTCCAACTCTGTGACAGCCACTCACTTCCAGATTTTGCTGAGCCACTTGGCAGTCACTAGCAAATAACGCTGTAGGTACTCCCCCTGTGTCAATCACACATTTATTGACAATAAACGAGGAATCAAAGTCACACAGCTGGGAACCACTGTTTTAGCCACAAAAGGTTGATCTAGCCAAGAATCCTTTTAGTGCCCCACCCTGGGGTGCTTCTTGCACTGCCTTCAGTCAAGCTACTAAAGAAGCTGGCAGACATTTCATTTCCAGCTTTGGAGGGCCTGGCCTGGCAAAGTAGGAAAGATTAGTGGTAACAATAGGGTGGGGGGAGGCCAGCGAGCTAAGTTAGGAGAGGAATCTCCTTCTGCTCAGACCAGCTCCTGTACATAACCAGGCGCACAATGGAAGAAAGGGCTTTGCTGTCGCAGGACACCATAAAATGACCCAGGTAAAGTAGGCGATCGCTGCGAACGGGAGGGTGCTCAGGATGTGCCTCACCAGGGGAGCGGAACAGTGGCTCGGGATGCGCATCACGCCCCGCACACCCTCCGGCATCCCGCGGGGAGGATGCCCCTCACCGGGGAGCGGCCCGGGTGTCTCGGGATGCTCGTCCCGCTCCGCACACGCGCCGGGATCCCCGCGAGCTCCGCCGGTCCTCGGGCTCCCCCCCGCGGCTCCGCCCGCGCCCGCCGGGATGGGAGCCCCGGATCCCCGGCCCCGCTCCCGGACCCCCGGCCCCGCTCCCCGCCCGCAGCGTCACCGCCGCCCGCGGAGGTCGCGGGTAGGTTAATGGAACCAAGACCGGGTCGGTACCGGGACTTCCCTAATTAGCGCTGGTCCCGCGCATGGAATCAGTTATCAAGGACTGACACAAAAACGTCATTACCGGGCAAATTCCACCGTTTTTGCAGGCCACGGGTGGAACTCCCAAGGCAGTTTTCTTAGAAACACCCTTCATGTAATCATTTTCTAAAGGAAATCAATGGGAATTGGGTCATTTAGTGCATCAATTTTCACTCAGCATTTGAGTGTCAGAGAGAAAGTGAGAAGTACTGGTGAAATTTCCCAGTAAAGTGACTTGCAATGTAATGTTTCCATTCCTGTCTGTAGCATGTACAGTCCCACTCCTGGTTAATTTTTGCTGTCCGGATGGTCTCCAAATACCTGCCCTGAAATTCACTCCCAGCGCTGCACTCAGCTGCAGCAGATGCTATAGGTATAGTATTTCTGCACCCTCACAGCTGTGATTCAGCAATGCATTCCAGCTTATTCACCAAAACACCTGGGCATGTGCTAGTTTCTAAGCATGCATGTAGCTCCCCTCATCTCTGTGTAGCTTTTTTCTAGGCCACAAATGCCACTTTCAGACCTACCTTTCTCTGAGAATCCAGGCTGTTTGAGGACATGCACACCACTTGGAAGAAGAATGCGTTCCTGAATCAAAGCTAGATGGCAACTTCACAGCTGTGTAGCACTTGCAGCATAAAAGGGCAAACGGGAGCAAATTAACACAACTTCATTTGCTTGAAGACAGAAACTACAGTTGGCCGATTAATGGGAGACAACATGAGGGTCTTTAGCGACTCAAATGTGAATTTAAACGGAACAAAAACCTCTCTCTACCAACAACTAGCACACTGGCACATGCAACTGCACCAGCAAAGGACACTTCACTTCCAAGGGCAGACAAAAGCAGAGCTCCTCAGAGCAGCTACTATGCAGGTTTTGCTGTCAGGTATCTTGCAAAAAGACTAAAAATATTAAGCAGCCCTAAAGTTTCACACTGCAGTTTTTAAGAGCAAAAATGGACTTAAACTTCTGAGTCACAAGTGCTTAAACCCCAAGTTACCATTTTCACATCAGCCTCAGCACAGCTCTTTGTAGGCATGTATCCTTCATCCTCCAGTTAGAACTTCCTGCTTACCTAAAGTCACCTTTCCAATGAGATACACTGCAGAGAATGATATTAAATTTTAGATTGGATATTTATGTGAAGTGTTGCTGACTAATGGTTGCACAGGAACCATAATGCTGACTGCTGGCTATCTCACATTCAAATTTCACCACTCTAACCATCCATTAACAGAGTGTTGTTTTTGCATGGAGTCTAATAGAAGTTTTTAAAACATTAAAATAATAAACTCAGGAAAAGGGAAGCTATGACAGCATGATAAAATACCAATGCCTACCAAATATCACGTGCATGCAAAGAGATAGAAGGGCACATAACAGGAAAAACACTTTTAAACTTTAAATGTTGTCAGCCAACCATTGAATGCAGCACCTAGAAAGAGCTTTTCAAACAATCTATAGCAAACAAGGCAGACAAGCCAGATCAAACTGCCAGTCTAAACCTTCCTCCATCTGGCCTCAATGTCTTGCTCTTTCAAACTTCCCAAGCAACTCAGCGAGGCACTTTATCTCTTCACATCCATGACACTTTTTTAGCCCACCTCGTGAAGCCAAATCAACAATTGTGATATATAAGTGATAGCTGCCATAGAAATGTCTCCTTTAAACCAGCACTGAACATGGAACACCACAATGTGTACCCCATTAGCTTCTCTGTGAATGGAGAGCTCCAGGCTTTGGCATACTGCTAAGAAGGTAGTTTTTCTTTCCAAGGTGCAAATGTCCAATGCCTTGAGCAGAATTAGTTCACCGTGATCCACCTCACTTCAGTGTTTCAAACTGGAGTATGTTTAAGCACCCTGTTTTAGAAAAATCTCTGCCCAAAGATTACAAGATGGACAGTTAAGCATGATAGCTCAGCTTCACGCTGGCTACTGAGCTACACAAACTGATAATGCTCTTCACATGCATATTTGTCCTTTTGAATGTTATTAACAGCTTTCTTGAATACTTTTAACTTTAGTGATACACAATTTGTTTTCCATCATCCTAGCTCTGGAAAGCTGTTCATCACATGCCTGAGTTTTTTCCATAGACATATCCTCAAAGATATTAGGTCTCCAACCTGCAGTGAGGTTAGCAATACCAACACATGTATCTGCAGACACTGAATTTACATGCAATGGATTCGTATCGGATTGTGGTCTCAGTCTGGGAACACAAGTACTGAATGCCAAAGCTAACAGAGTTATACCCTGCTTCAGAAACACTCCCTATTCTTCTAAATGGAAATCCAATTGTCCCAAACACAGCAAATATACCTGCCCCACTAACGACTATTTTAAGGCTATTTGAAGCTTTCCAGTAATGTGCATTTGAACTCCACAGACCACAATACAATGCCTTTTTCCTCACTTGAATAGCTAGATCGATCAGACTTTCACCACCTGAAATTTCAAGGAACCAAGAACAAACTTGTGAAGTGCCATCCCAAAAGAGTTTTTCTCATCTGAAAGTAGTTACAACCCCAAAGAAGAGTGTTGGGTTTTGTTTGTTCCACCCTCCCCAAGTCTGGTCCTGTGCTGCTGCTACTTGAAGGGCAAGAAAGTTTCCATTTTATTTTACCTACTTTCCCGCCTTAAAAAAAAAGCGATTTGACATAAACTCTTGCAGTTGCAGCAAGAAGAAAAGTTCCACAACCAACTGACTGGATTCTGTAAACTGCTTACTGTCAGGTAGTTCAGCAGCACAAAAAAAACCCCAACAGAACAGCAGTAACTGAATAGTCAGCTCACATGTGTGGAAATGGCAACCTCCAAGCTATTCTGGGAGCAATGCTCTGTTTTCTGTAACATTTCTGCATAATCACATCAGAAAGCATGCTCTTTGCTGGAGAGATTATGATTACATGGCTGTCTGTACACCTTCTCTTACAGCTGAGTCCCCGGTTCTTAACTAGAGCTTCTGAGGCTCAACTGCAACACAAGTGAAATAAAACACATTCAGGATGAAAGCAGTTAACCTGGCACTGCCAGCAAAACACATGGAGCATTTCTAAACTGCAATCGCTCTCTCTCCGACGGATGTCACCAGCTTCCCTGTTTAACCAACACGTTTACTCTTCTTTAAGGCAGGTAAAATAGTCCTCCCACTACCTTGTACACGTCGAGTAGAGAGTGCTTAAAGCAGAGAAATGAAACAAATTTGACTTGAAAGCACTTCATACTTCAGCTGGACCAGTGAAAACGAGACCCAGTTGCAAAGTTACCTAACTGAGCCCGTACTGCACGACTACAGCCAGTTGTGTAACAAACCTCAGGACAATTTTGCAGCTCTTAATCAGGCAAAACTCCCCGCTGATTTCCACGAGGGAGCTCTAATCAATCAAAAGCTCTGAGAACTGATTCCGGTTTTCTCCTTTTTTAATGAAAAGGTTTATTTTGAGCTATGAGAACATCATATTATATGAACACGGCAAACCCATAGCGCTCACTTCAACGGCATAAGGATTTCGTGCTGTGTTTTAATCTACCAACTGTATTTGGTAGTGTACAGAAAATAAAGAAACAACACCTTAACAGACATAAAATAATTTCACAAATAACAGACCTGTTCTCCTGACAGGTAAATAAAAGATGGAATAGACAGAGGGAGATCCGCGGCTCTTTAATTAAACTCCATCCCCTTTGGGCGAACGGGGAAGAACAGCGTCCCCGCCCGGGTTCCTCCCTGAAGTTGCGCCGCTCCCCGCGGCAGCCGGGAAGAGAATCCCCCCGCGATACGCCCGCAAGTGACCGGCGGGGGTCCTGCGAGCATCCCGAAACTGCGCAGGGAAGACCCTGGCGGAGGGAGGCGGGCGGGATGCGAGGAACCCGCTCCACGTGCGCCCCCTCCGCGCCCCGCACCGCCGGCCGGGGCGGCAGAGCCGGCGCGCCCGTCCTGCCGCCGCCCGCTCCCCGACTCCCCTCAGGTGCGCCGCCCGCCCCTACCTGCCCGTCCCTACCTGCCCGCCGGCGGCAGCAGCGACAAGCCCCTTCTCCCGCGCCGGGTGCCTCTCAGCGGTCGGCGGGAGAGCGGGAGCACCGTCCCGCGGGCAGGGCGAGCCCCATGTGAAGAGGAGCAGGGGAGCCCGGCGGCTCCACCAGCGCGGCCGAGGGGAGGGGACGCAGGGAGGAGGCGGGAGGGCGGGACGCGCCCGGCGCTGCCCCCGCGAGGAGCCGCCCCGGCCCCGGCCGTGCCGGAGGCGCCGAGCCCGCGGCAGCGCCCCCTGCGGGGAGCGGCGGGCACCGACGGGCGCTGGGGATGCTCCGG